>NC_137465.1:136822841-137422841 GCF_964235325.1 Thermobia domestica | reverse complement strand
AAAAAACTTCAATAGTTCAGAAAATAAGTGAGAAAGTAACTTTAAAATACTATTAAATAAAGTAATAACAGTTTTTCAGGACATTTTTAGTAAAAGCAAAAGACAGTGTTTTTGACTTCAGAATCAGACAAATTTTTCTGCATTACATAAAAGATCCAGAACAAACAGTAGTCAGTTTATTGCATAGCATTGTGCAGCTATTGTTTAGCTCACTTCCCAAATAGTAGTTTCTATGATAATATTTTGTAGCTACTATCTAATTCACTTTGTAAATATTCATTCATTTATTAGCATTTCAGCTATTGAGTCGGAAAATTTTAAATACTAATTCATATAACAGGATTTTCCAGATATTGCCTGATTTATTATCTAAATATTAGTTCATTTATTAGCATTTTGTAGCTATTGTGTAACTCATTTTCAATTATTAGTTCATTTCCTAGTATTCTGCAGCTACTGTCTGGCTCACTTTCTAAATATTAGTTCATTTACTAGCTCCTTTCAGATACTATGTGGTTTACTTTCTAAATCTTTATCTTCTTTATTAACCATAAGTTATTCAAATTCTACAATATTACAAGAATGTCCGAAGAGAAGACATATGCCGATCGATACAGTTAATTGTGCTGAAAAAAGAATTATGCGTGAGTGTAAAACCTTATTCATAGTTCTCGAGAGAACTGAGTAAAACGAATTTCTCTATAATGTAAAATAGGTGCTGTACGACAAAAATTTACGTTACAGAGTTAAAACTGATACCAAAATATACTTCCAATAAAATAAAAAGATAAGATTTTTTTGCAGTGCGCTGGACGATCTTTTCTGTAATAGAAATGACCACATCTATTGCATTTGATTCGTAGATTGGTTTGGTCCCTAGGTTGACTTGGCTTACTGTTAATAACCGAGAAGTCTTGTTAAAACCCATTTCTATGCACCGACTTCTAATGTGAAGTTTCAATAGTTGTTGCTTTACTTCTCTGATTATCATAGGAGCATTGTCAGTTGTTACAAATGATGATATTTTAAATCGCTTTTCTTGAATTTGCTCTGTATCCAAACGAGAATTTTCTTCCAAATTACAGCACGTTCACTTATTTTTGTTTAGCGTAGATTAAGAGCATTTCGTCTGCACGATTGTAAGAATTCAAATGAATATGATATTCTATTGTATATATGTAGGTTTTACACAATGTAGCAATATTACAGGTTAATGAAAACAATATAGGTAATTAATTAATCTATCATTATACGTAAATACTTCTTGCAAGATATGAAGATACAATCACAAAAGCCAAACAATATGTATTGTCAAATAATCACTAACTTTATCCTCATTACATACTTACTGGCTGTTAATAATAATAAAAAAAAAAACTCAGCTCAGAAAGATATTCTGGATTTAGTTTTTGGGGACCACGGTGGCTCAGTGGTACAGCGCTTACCTCTGGTGATGGGGTTCCTGGTTCGATCCCCGAATAAGTTTGTGGTAGACAAAACCGTATCGGTGAGCTTTCTCGAGATAGGAAATATTCCTGTTTCCTCCCTTAACTTCAATCCACCAATTCTGCCATCATAATTCACTTGCCTTTATCATCGTATCCCTTGGCCTAAAGGGCATAATGGTAGGACGTTAAGATGAAAGATTTCACTTCATTTCCTATTATTATTATTATTATTATTATTATTATTATTATTATTATTATTATTATTATTATTATTATTATTATTATTATTATTATTATTATTATTATTAATTATAAAATTTCTTCCTGTTTAACCCTCGCTTTATAAATAAATATATACTTCTATGTGGCGAAGGCGCAGTGGTCTTAATTGCCAAACCATGGTTATGCTCCTCTGGTAAATTGGCAACTTCCTTTCACATAGTATTTGCACAAAGAAGACACAATCAAAATATATGGGAAGAGAATTTGAAAATGAAGTTATCATATGCTGTATATATATTCTTTTACATGTATATGAACAGGCAAAATCAGTCACCGGAAGTCATATGATGAAAGGTATTGGGAAAATAGATGATAGGCACTAAGTGAGAAAAACTAAAAGAATTTATCAATACAAAGTAACACTGCTCAAGCAAATAATTGGCTGATAGTGAATAGCAGTCTAACAAAACAGGAAGAAGCCAATTCACTTTCAATTACTCTTAAGGAGAAAAAATCAATTCAGCTCCTTCATAGAGACTAATTGTCACGGATGCAAATATTTCAATAAGGATATAGACCTTCTCATTTATCAAATGAACAATCAATGGGAAAGTTTTGTAGACATCAGTCATGCAAGCAACAAGAGCATGTTCAGTCAATACCATTACGCGATTAAAACGTCTCTCTCCAATAATACCGGACGGCTCTATTGCACATTTCATTAAGTAATCTCGTACTGTTGCATGGAAATGGCATTCGCTCTTTGCGTGACTAGGGAAGCTATTTAGTAATGTTTAATGAATCACTTCTTTTAAATAAAAAAAAAAAAAAAAAAAAAAAATGAAATGAGCCAAAAGGCAAACGGATTTAATATGCATATAGATATCATATCGAGTAGTGGCCGAGTGACCGAGCCCAAGGAGACACTGAGAGATTCTTAATTTCCACCGAAATAACGAGACATCAGATATCTACAGGGTGTTTCAAAACAACACCGACAACGTTTGGGAGGTGATTCCTGACATCAAAATAAGACGAAAAGTATAGACCAAACTGGGTGCACAAATGCTTCCTTTCAGAGTTGTAGGCTGCCGGAAACATGAAAAAATGAACTTTAAAGGTCCATAGCTCCATTACTATGGGACCTAACGTAGTCGGGTCAAGACTTCACTTAGGAACTAATATGTGTGCTATCCAAAAATACATGTTTCAGAATTCTGAGGTACTCACCCAACAATTTTTATAGAGGGAGTTTGGCTACGGGCATATAACTTGAAGTACTCACCAGCTACCTTTATAAATATTGTTGCGGAAGTACCGCAGGATTCTGAAACGTGGATATTTGGATAGGGCATATATTAGTTCCTAAGTGAAGTCTTGACCAGACTACAATAGGTCCCATAGTTTTGGAGCTATGGACTTTTAAAGTTCATTTTTTCATGTTTTCGGCAGTCTATAACTCCGAAAGGAAGCATTTGTACACCCAGATTGGTCTATACTTTTTGTCTTATTTTGGTGTGAGGAATCACCTCCCAAACGTAGTCGGTGTTGTTTTGAAACACCCTGTATATATTAATAAAGGTGTCTGTGAACGGAAAGCTTGAGATCCAAATTGAAAGTGACTATGTTTGTGGCTCTTTAATCTCTTGAACCACCCGACCGATCTCGATCAAACTTTCTACATAGACAAGGTTCAGACCAGGGATGTTTTCATCAATTTACTTTGACGGCACAAATTAGGGGAGAGGAAAGAGGAACATAAAAAGGTGACTGTCTTTGTGACTTCATCACGCTTAAACTACCGAACCGATCTTAATCAAATTATCAACATAGATGAAGTTCGGACCTGGGGTGGTTTCTATCATATCCCTTTCACGGTAGAACTTACGTCAGGAAGAGGGGAGGGTATATATATATATATATATATATATATATATATATATATATATATAAGAATAAATAAAACTTAATAACTCGAACCAACTGACCGATCTCAATCAAATTTTCAACATACATGACATTCGGGCCGAGGATAACTTTTATCATGGCGTGCCCCGCGACATGGGGACAGGAGAGGGATATATAAAAATAACCGAAAATGACCAATAACAAAAAGCACTTTAGTAATAGTAAAAACAGAACATATTACTATTTTTCCTTAGCCTTTAGATGCATTTCGGGGGTCAAATTGACACCTCAGGTATTCTCTTTTGTATTTTAAATGAATGATTTTTTTTAAAAATCTCACTGGTTCTTTCTGACATCTTGCAGTAGGCTATTCTGTATTATTATTTTGTATTTATTTAATCATTTTGTTTATAATAAAGGTGTAGACATGTAGTCATTATGTGTGCTACTTATTTTCATTTGAAATGTTAATTTGACCATTTGTTCAATTTTCTTCTTTTTTGGTGGGATTTTGTACATGATTTTATATACAGTATAAGTTATGACAGTTACTACATCGTCTTTTATAAGCACAAGAAGAAGAAAATAAAGAAAAAGTAAAACAAAAAGAGGAAGCAGAAGAAGAAGAAAAAGAAGTGTAAGACAAAGGCCGGATGATTCTCTAATTGCTGGGATATTTTTATTACGTCAAACAACTGATGTCTAAGGACTTCGTCTAATCTGATAGGTTATTGTTGTGTATTCAAAACGGTCTGGTAAAAGATGAGCGGTCTCACAAGCGATCAAATGTTTCAGGAACATATTTTAGGAAAATGATAATAACATTGTATACGGATATGGGAGTGACAAGTTTCAAACTCTTGTACACAAAACATTAGGAGTTCACCTATTGTATAAGTTTTGCAATGTATATCAAAGTAAGCAAAAATATCAATTTGTTATGAAAAATTGATAATAAAGTTTTATGTCTTGAAATTATAAGCGAGATTTAATGTTTATGAAATTTAGGTACAGTACACACTCACTGTTAATACAAATATGGAGCCCTTGAACCTAAATGGGAAATCATGAAGAAAAAAAAAATGTGAAAATATTGATTATGGTCCGAGCAGTACGTTTCAAACAAGAATTACAAAACAATGTTCGAAGAAACAAGAAGAAAATCAAGGGGTCAAAATGATCCCCCAAATGTAATAACGTAGAAAAAAAGTTCCAAATGCAACTAAAGGTTAATTTAACCCAGCGAAATCAGGGTGCGTTTTAAATTCGAGGACGTCTTAAATTCGAATAATTATCGAGAAATTCTTAATTAAAGATATTATTGTGTTACTAAAGCTACGCTGCTAGTCATAAATATTTTTAATTTTGTATTATATTGAATCATTTAGACAACAATAGTGTCCTGCGCTTGCGCAGGTCGTGCGGGGTTGATAGTTACTACTTATAACACTACGACTATAAGAAAAGAATAAAACCAGTGATAAGTCTGAAGTTGGCATCATTGTTTAAAAAAGTTTAAGGCATATGAAGTTACCAAAAGCAGATTTTGTCCACTTTCAACCTCTCTTATTAATGAATTTACATCAGGAAGCTGATTTGGTTTAGTCGACTAATCAGCTTAAAATAAGTTCCCATCTTCTACTTTGATACAGCTTGCCGCCTGAGAAGTCATCGCCCTAGAAAACCTAGTTTCCAAAGTGAAAATATTTCCATTAGCATTACCAGCTAAGTTATCTAATATAATATCATAATTTTACTCTCCTCAATGTATGTGCACAGAAAACAATGCTTTATAATTTTTTCTTGTTCCTAGTATATACAGACGGTTGACAAAATAATGGAAACACACTCAAGAAGATGTAATAATATAATGTCAAAATTTCGCGGCCGAAACATTGCCACTCAAAATCTCTTGAGCTGAAACATCGCGTGGATGAAACCGTCCAAAATCTCGCCTAGCTAAAATCTCACCTGGCCAAAAGCTTACCAGTTGAAACCTCTGGACCAAATCTCGCTAGCCCAAAACTCGCAGGAGGTCAAAGTAAATAGTAGTAGAAGAAGAAAGACTTACCAACTAACATGAACCCACAAATGCTTACTTTAGACACTACAAGCGTTGACAGCTTCCAAATAAATGAATGCGTAATCGTAAAATAAACCCAATTTGGGAAAATATTATCCATCGAATCTATTTTAGTTAAATTATTTGGCGATTGTGAATTGCAAACCCTCCCCCCAAAAAATGCCAATTCGTAGTATCTGACGAATTCCTTAAGATATGAAAATGAAACTGTATATGTAAGCTCCTCATTAAAATAAATGAAAACATGTCTAAGCATTTTCGAGAATCCCTCTTTTAAGGAGGACGGTTTGTATATCTTTCTCCTCCAGATTCAAGCAATGAAAGTTATTTAATTTCCAATCGTATCATGGATAAATGGCTGACAGTTTGAAATTATTTTTATGAATATAGTTAGTAGTACCTGCACCAAACAGATATGTATTATATCACTCTGATTAAAATTTGTTTAGCATGGCTTACAGTTTATGCCAAAATTTTAGTATCTCACGAGCCTTACAAGTTGGGAAGACGAAACTAACGTAAAAATAATCTAAAAATTTTTCATTCAATACAAAATTAGCAGTTGTCTCAGCATATTTCAAAATGTCACTTTTAAGGGGAGAAGGAGTAATTCCTATAGTTTTCACTCCACAGTGAAATCGATGCTGTCTGTATTATTATCACTGGAAAACGACTGGACCATTTGAAGAAGTTTTGGACATAGTTAGTACCTAGCTCGAACTGTATATATCACTTTGATTAAATATGCATACTAAGAAGACAATTAGAATTAAAATGTCTGCCAAAAATTGGGTATCAAACAGACTTTCAACTTAAGAAGATAAAATTAGTGTCTAACAACACTCTGACGATAAGAAGATAAAATTTGGAATATTACCTCCTAATCAAAAATAAGCGAACTCATGTTCCAACGCTTCAAAATATTCTACTTCAAGTGGGTAGAAGACAACTTCCATATTTTTTCACATTCAAATCAACGATGTAAAACGTATAAACTATTCGAAATAAATCTTCTGTCTACTGTTCTGTATTCAGATTAATTTTAAATTGGAAAAAAGATCTTCCGTGATATATAAGTTTAGCTAAATTGAGGGTGATTTCTGTCCGTTATGAAGTTGCTAAAATGTTTAGGGGAAATAAGAATGTCCGTTCTCATACTTGAGAGTGCCCTTGAAATGAAGGGGTGCGCATCATAATAATATATACATTTTTAAGTGAACAAAAAATCTGATACTGTTGAAGAGATAGCCCTTATTTACAGGTGTCCGTTAAAGTAGGATTATTTTTTTCTAACTGAATATTTTACTTTTAGCGTAGGCCTATATACATACAGCGATATTTTGAACGTTGTACACTGAAGAAATTGCAATCGCGAGAGATTGAAGAGCTATATGATATCCTATGCGAGCTGACATCACGCTGGATTTTGACCAGGCGAGACTTGGTACTGTGAATTTTGGTGAGGCGAAATTTCGTCCGTCAGGATTTTGACCAGAGATTCCGGCCCACAAGATTTTGGGCAGCGAAGTTTTGTCCAAACAAGATTGTGCCATGCGAGGCTTTCTACCCAAACAAAACATGATCTGATGTTCGGAACAAGCTGTGGGGTCATCGGATTACGTCTTCAATAGACCCAACAACAAGTGTTTCCAACAAACAGCGGTTTACTTTGTATGTTTCTGGCACTGTTTTCGTTACCCTAAGGTGTTGTTGCAGGTGACCATAGACTTGGAAATTACCACTCGACAGCTTATGTTCCAAGCTGGTGTCTAACTGGTGTCTGACTGATTGTGGAAAAAGACTGTTCCAGTACTGATTGTGCTCCATAGTCACATTTGCAATACTGGTCTGTGGTCTTTGATGACAATCCTCCTGAATCCACATCGATTTGGTCACTCCAATTTTCTCCTACGATCACTATTACTTTTGAAAGAAATTGTTTTGCCACGAGTCATATAGGCCATTATCACATTATTGACACTATTCCTCACTACATACCATACAGAGTGGCCACTTGAAAGCACTTGCAATAACTGTCGAGCATCTTTAATACAAAGAAATGTGTTCCCATTTTCGATCGTTTATCTGTTTCAGCGTCTGTTATCTTCAACACAAACCTCTGTTCTACCCCATCGAACGTACTACAGATGATCACTTACCACAAACACGAGATATGTAAGGTTTCTTATTATTTTATTTACGATTTGAAATTGCTATTTTTGTTCTGTAAGTTAACAACTTTTACTCCATGCTGTATTAGTTTGTGAATAGCTCGGTAGAAATTTTCCTTTAAAGTTGGAGATTGGACAACGACACCAAGTAACGAAACTTATAATTCAATTGATACAACTTGTCCCTTGTGACAGTTGCTTTGCTGTTTTTTTTTTTTCCTGCACGTGGTCATAGCAATCAGCCAACAACACGTTCAGCCAATTATAGTGGCTCATTTCTTTCAATCTGCAGTGGTAAACATTCCACCCTCTTCGCACGTTGCCAGTTTGAATATAAACAAATGCACATTGTTTTAGTCGAATGTTGACTTGAGTAGTGGAGCTGCTGGTTATTGAGAGCATTCTTTTTAGTTCTCTTTTGTGTCATTTAATTTTATAAAACTGAGATTTACTTGCAGTGAATAATTTCGTGTTTCGTGTATACTAATGTAGTTTCAATACCCGACGCAATAAACTGACAACGCAGCATTGAGCACCACGTGCGGGCAGCGAGCTGTCACAGGGGACAAGTAGTATCAATTGCACTGTATTTACCAATACTTAGGCGACCAAAAATAATATTTTTTTTTTAAAAAAAATCTAAATTGTATAATTCTTTCGTAATCGCCTTCGGGACATAGCTTACTTTATATTGAGTAAGGTGGACTTCTTTATGAATATTTAATGAGAAACGATAATAAAAGATTATTTCCAATTGAAGAAACTGATATTACTTGAGTGGAAAAGGGTTAGAAATATCTGTTTCATTTGTTTGAAATATCTGTAAATATATTGTTGCATTCAAAAAGAGCCAGCATTATTTGCTGATCTCTGACTGCGCAGAGGAAGAATCGAACTCCAGACCAGTTGCTGGGACCAGTCGACCTTACCGAAGTACATCACCTGCCTGGAGGATATTATACACCATTTCAAGGCAACTAGGAAAACAGCATTCATCATGAAATAATTATTGTAAAATCAAGCATCAGACGATGCAGTATTGTAAAATTCTTTGAAAACATTACGTTTACTACACTTTTGATTTTTGATGGAAACAGAAATAACCTCAACAATTCAGAAAATAAGTGAGAAAGTAACTACAAAATACTATTAAATAAAGTAATAACAGTTTTTCAGGACATTTTTAGTACAAGCAAAAGACATTGCTTTTGACCTCAGAATCAGACGATTTTCTCTACATTATATAAAAGATCCTGAACAAACAGTTGTCAGTTTATTTCATAGCATTGTGCAGCTAATGTCTAGTTCATTTCCCAAATAGTAGTTTCTATGATAAAATTTAGTAGCTACTATCTAATTCACTTTCTAAATATTAATTCATTTATTAACATTTTGCAGCTACTGTCTGGCTCATTTGCAAATATTAGTTCATTTCCTAGTATTCTGAAGCTACTGTCTGGCTCACTTTCTAAATATTAGTTCATTTAATAGCTCTTTTCAGATACCATGTGGTTCAGTTTCTAAATCTTTATTTTCTTTATTAACCTTAAGTGGTTCAAATTCTACAATAGTACAAGAATGTCCGAAGAGAAGACATATGCCGATCGATACAGTTAATTGCGCTGAACAAAGTATTATGCGTGAGTGTAACACCTTATTCATAGTTCTCGAGAGAACTGAGTAAAACGATTTTTTTAATAATGTAAAATAAGTTCTGTACGACAAAAATTTACAGAAATAAAGCTGATACCAAAATATACCTGCAATAAAATCTTTATTTACAAAGGTAACCAAGAAAGTTCTATCGCTTTTTCACCCACCATCTTCGAACATTGATATGTCCCTTAAGACGTATATGGAAAATCAGAAGTAGTCCCCATCAGCACGACGACCTTCTGGCAACGTTCTGGAAGTCCATGGATAACATCGTGGTAGAACTGTTGGGTTTTGAAAAAATGAAATGAAATCTTTGAGTTTTACGTCCTACGATTATGCCGGTTAGGCTAAAGGAGACGGTGATTATGAGAAATGAATGAAAATGGTGGAATGAAGAAAGTGGGAGGAAGCGGGAGAACCCCGCGAAAACCCACGCACACGGTGTTTGTCCACCACAAAGTTCACTTGGTGGGGCTGAGATCGAACCCGGGACCCCAAGCACCACAGGTGAACGCTCTACCACTGAGCCACCGCGGCCACCCCTGTTGGGTTTTGAAGCGAACAAGGTATCAAGTGCATTTTGCAACTCTACTAGGGATTTGAACGGAGTCCTCTAAGGTGATTGTCCAAGGAATCGAAAAACTGATAATCGGACGGTGCAATATCTCGGGACTACGGTAGATGCATTAGTGTTTCCCATCCGAGGCGTAAAATGGTGTCCCGGGTCATCCTAGCCACGTGGGACTTAGCATTGTTCCGTAACAGGAGGACCCCTTTGCGATTCAAGCGAGCTCCAGAGTGTTGTGTTTTCTTGAACTCAGCTCAACTGCTGACAGTATACAGTTTCATTGATGCTCTAACCAGCTGGTAGCAGTTCCCAATACACGATGCCGCGAACAGTGCACCAAAAACACAGGACTTTCTTTGGTGTAGTATTAGTTTCGGCTGGTTTGGAACGGTTCATGGAATGCTAACCAATGAAGACGGCGCCACGGAGCTTCGTAAATCACCCACTTCTCGTCACACGTCAACACTCTGTCCAGAAATGGCTCCTTCTTCACACAAGACAGCTAAGAAACACAGGTGTCTGCTCGCGTTACCTTCTGGCCCGGAGTCAAATCATATGGGATCCATCGACCCAACTTCTAGTGCTTCCCAAGTTGATGGAGGTGCTGCCGAATGATTTCTCCCCTCACACGAAACTGTACTCCCAATTCGTCACATGTCGACCAGTGTTCTCCTAATTGCTGCCTGAAGATCTTCATTTTATACATGTGTTGGACTTGAGGCACGTGGTGCTATTTTTGAGTGTCTCATCACCATCCTTAAACTTTTTATACCACCGTTGCACTGTCCGCGTAGTCACGACACCCTCGCTAAAAGCCTGGCATATCTTCCGCCCCGCTGCAGCGGTTTTTGACCCCATTTTGAACTTGTACAGCATACAGGCCCTTATGATGCTCTGTGGAGGTCCCATGTTTAGTCTGTCTTTACGCAAGTTCAAGTTGTAACTGAACTGCCACAATTAGGTAATATGTTGGATATATCTACATGAACAATTGGCCTTTGCCTTATCTCCATTCGTGTTCAACTCACGGTGTGAGGGTCAATTGAACACAGACCTCCACAAAGAACGACAACACATTCTTGGTTATTTTTATGTAACCCTTTCACGATGGCATATCTAGAACGGTTAATGAAATAATGAAATATAGACTAAAATACGAGTACATGTAATTCCTAAATTTTAATTTATGTTTCACTAAAACATTGTCGAAAGATAAGACATGTATCTGTCGATAGATCAACATGCTTTTGGGTAAATTCTTATGCGAAGTTTTTGAGAAAACCGAAAGCAGCTAACTTTAGTGGTACTAGAACTGTGTTACTCTTTGCCAATAATAATTTAAACTTTTTATTTTGCTGGAAAAATGTTATTTATCTTTTGAGATCACTGGATGGACGCTGTCACACGTGCCACATTTTCTGGTGTTGTTACGGTCCGAAGTCGGCCAGGCGAGTGAAAAACCTGTTGCTCTGAACTTTGATACCCAAACTTGAGTAGTTTCTCTATCCGGTATTGATTCATGTCGGCTAAGTCTGAACCGAATGCGAAATGCTCACTGAGTAGCAATCTTAGAGCAAGCATTACGAATATACTCCTCTACAACAAGCGGACGATGTTCATCGCGTCACGTCTTTACCTCTACTAAAAATGGCACGTACAAAGCTATCAATCAATAAAGTCTCCGCCAAAGTATCTCCACCAGAATTCACACAGCGCCCTCTTCAAATACCATGTCTTTTTGACGGACACTGTATAATGGTTTTAAAATGCAGAATAATTACAGACAATCAACATTGTATGAAACGAATTTCGCTCAGAAAAATGGATTTATCAAAAGCAGTAAAACGTCTGCAAAGATGCCATAAAGAGCTGAATAATCATCAGAACAAATTTGAAGAACTGAACGAAAAGTCAAACATAATAGCAAATAGTTGAACCATTTATCCTTAATTTCTTCATACTGGACACTAGATATCGAGCGAACCTACTGAAATTGCACGATTATTTTTATCGCTCGAAGTGTTCGAGTAGTTTCGTTCCAACTATTCGAGCAATTTCTTACTAGCAGAAGATATATTTTGAAATGAATGTGTAAGAAAACTGATGAAGCTTACACATATCTTTTTCGCGATATTGAAAGTTAATTAATTTGGTTTCAGGAAGGTGAAACATTTATTTATATTGAACTAAAAAGAAAACACAAGAATAGTGTACCACACTCATGTGAAATTACATGACCGCTCGTCTCCCATCAAAGGGTGTTTGTTATTCATTCATAGTACCACGTGCCTTCGTGATTTCTCATTAGCGTAAAATCGCTCGAGCGATTTTCTAGTAGTTCTTTTCATGATACGGGAACTGCTCGAGCAAAACAATCACTCCTCTCAATGTCGGGTTGCTGCTTTTCGTTCAGTACGTACTGCCTAGGTGGGAGTTGATTGCGTTGTGCGTTTCTTGCATTATAATATCACGCATCTCGGAACAGCGCAAAAATAAAGAATTGTCTGGAAATAATTTCAGCAACTCATTCGCTGTGGTTCATTCTAGCATATGAAGTCACTGGACTGTCTTCAGTGAATAAGTATTCGAGCTCCTTATGTTTTCGCTATATGTAAAATCACTCGAGTTACTCCCCCGAAAAATTCTGTAGAAACGAGGAAATTGCTCCAGCTGGTGAAAAACATTCCATAGTGTTGCCACTGATGAAAAAATGAAATCCTTCATCCTGTAGATAGTGTCATAAAGGCAATAATAATAATAATAATAATAATAATAATAATAATAATAATAATAATAATAATAATAATAATAATAATAATAATAATAATAATAATAATAATAATAATAATAATAATAATAGTAATAATAATAATAATAATAATAATAATAATAATAATAATAATAATAATAATAATAATACCGGTAATATACTTAGGCATGCTACCAAGATCAAGACTAAAACCAATCTCGAAAGTCTCAGTCTCGAATATTGGAAATTATCTTTACTCAAAATTCGTGCACTGTTACGTTACATGTAAAACGATGGAACAATCTTCCTTGAGCATATACAGTACATGAGAAGAGGGTAAAATGCCACCTCCAATCACGTGGTGTATTGAAAATGTGTTAAACATCACACAATTTTGAGTTGAGATTTAATCCGCCTTATGCAGAGTCGTTTTGAGGTATGATTAGCGTCATATTAAAGGCCTTACTACTACAGGAACCTTATGTTAGTCGAACTCTTTAGTATGGCACTAATAACACGTCAAAATGACTCTGCATACGGCCCAATATATTTTATTCTTTTCCAGTTATTTTAATTACTCGAAGAACATTCTCCGAAACGTAACTTTGTAAAGCAAGCACATGAAGTTTCGATCTCACAACAATGTTTTTCCACACGTCTCAGAAATTACTCAGGGAAGAATATGTTTAAAAATTCTTGTTGTTTTACTGTGAGTAATGATACCAAGTTTCCTTTTAAATTCACATTAAAATATTTAGGTAGGAGGAGAGTAGGTGCATAAATTTTGGAATAAGATAGGGCTGATCGTGAAAATAGAACGAACATTAAATTAAAGTTCGTTATTAACCAGCACTTTACATTTAAAATCCGTAACAATGTGTATATTAATACAGTATTTCCTTAAAAAAAATGTTCCTTCTCAGCCATAAAAAGCAAACATTATCTTTTCCTGCATTAATTTGTCTCTACTTGGATTCTAGTTTGACATACGATTCAGACAAATTTTATAAAATTATAGATTTTGTGTTGTGAAAATGCTAACATGTAAGCACTACGACGGTAAGCCAATAAATAACTAATATTTTTCAATTTCGTTGACCAGACGCTAGGTGTCACCGTTGGCTTTCACTGCGGTAGGTTGCAGCGTTATCACATCAGTCCGCTTTACGCTGTTGCGAAGTAAGATGGCCGACGTCGCGGCATTCAGTAAAGTGTGTCGTCTGTCCAAAAGGTTAGGAGGTTGGGAACCATTGCTATAATCTATAATTCAAAATTATTTTCTTCATTGTAGAATTTCAAAGAGGAATTTCACGTCTGCCAAAATGAACAATAATAATAATAATAAAAGAAACAATTAAATTTTCATTGTTAAATAGACTTTTCCACATCCATTAAATAAAAAAAATATGTTCTCGTGTTTATAATATCTTTCATGTCCATATCCTAAATTTAGTGGTTATATTTCAGAACCGACACATAAAAGTAGAAGGTACAGGTACGCTCTTCATTTAGATCAGGCCTAAGGCACAGAATAGCTTAGCTAGAGAGCATTAAGATAATGTAAATGATTTTCTGTGATTTTATTTCTCTTAATCTTTTGTCTCATGGAAGAATTCCTATCTTAGGGTAGTTCTGGTATAGTACATTATCTGAAACAATATTGGATACACTGCAAGAAGAATTGTTTCAAAAATCAACAGTTTATAGTAAACTCCCTTACCTTTTCAAGTGTTCTACTCAATGACAACATTACCACTCTGAGACAAAGAAAATTCGTGAAGCAAGTTTCGATTCCATGTCAAAAGGGCCCGGGCAAAAGGGCGGGGACAGAAAAGCCTAAGTCAAACAGCTCTGAGTCAAAAGGCCTCGCCACACAAGGGCCCGGATAGAAAAGACTTCTGCGACAAAAGAGCTCTCTTCTAAATATCTCGGGTAAAAGTGGTCCCATGGAATCCAATATGGCTGCCATGATGTCCACACCTTCACTGAATGCAGCTTTCTCACTAATACTCACTTGCAACCTTTTCCTTTTCTCCATCCACGTGCCTCGTTATTAATTGGCTGTCCAGATACTTCTGCCTACTAGATACAAATATGTCAAACGTAGAAAACCCTATCTCGTAAACGAATGAAAATAGATTTTAAAAAAGATCGTATTGTCATTTGTGGGAAGATTCTAGCCCAAACTACTAAGTCAAACATACTCCTTTCCATTAAAAAAATATTGCGTGATATCAAATATCCCGAAATCCAAAGTATCTGCCATGAGGTCCATATCCCATTCAATGCTATTTTCGCATCAATACCCACAACATTTACTTTTTCTTCCTTCATGCTTATTATTACTTGTCTCAGTGGTGGAGCGTTCATCTCTGGTGCATGGAGTCCTCGGTTCGATCCAAGCTCGCACCAAGTGAACTTTATTGTGGATACACATCTTGTGCGTGGGTTTTTTAGTGGTTCTCCCATTTCCTCCAACTTGCTTCATTCCACAATTTCATTTATCATCGATACCGTCTCCTTTAGCATAGCCGGCATAAACGTGAGATGTAAAACTTAAAATATTTTGTTACTTCTCTGTCGTAACACTTTTGACTAACTCTATATAGAGATCCACATGTTCTTTGAACACAAATAAATCAGGTCACCTTCAACAGAATGTTTTTTCACTTAGTAAGCATTTTTATACTTTACAGGCTATATCTCAGGCTTTTTAAGACGTGGAATTCTTTTGTCCCTGGATCCTTTTGAGCGGAGCCTTTTCGACTCGGGCCTTTTTAACCTGAACCCTTTTGTTTGGGAGTCGTTTTGATTCGGTCTTTTCTGTCATTTCCTGCTCGCTCGATTATTATTATTATTATTATTATTATTATTATTATTATTATTATTATTATTATTATTATTATTATTATTATTTTAGCGAATAAGCGATCATTTAATTATCAAGATTGCTGGATTATGCCTATCTCTACTTGACACAGGAAAGTGCTGTATCGATAAAAGAAAGTATGTGAAGTTTATTTCGCGTAAATGTGCTTTTTCTTAGATGCTAGAAGTGCCACCCAGTCAAAAATAATGTCATTTTAATGGTTTGGTTGAAGTAATATAAAATCTTAGCGTGCTACAATTTAACGACTACAAGATCTGAGTGACACTGATTTATATAAAACTTATGAGTTCGCAGAAACAGACAGCAAAAATATTTATTCAGTATTTTCGCGAGAAATTCTAACTATACGGTCGAAACTTACAGAATTCTACAATAATAACAATAAGTGAACTAACTTCTCTTCTTATAGTGAAAAGTCACTACGTTCATACTATTTTACGGAAGTAATGCTTTAATTTTGTGTCTGACCATTTCTGTCAGTGTGGAGCGTTCATTTTCCAAACTTAAATTATCTGAGAAACCAGAAGTCAAAAAGATTGAAATGATTAGAACTTCTTCGCATCAAGCTGTTCTTACTTGGGAAGCTGCACTTCGAAGAAACAAAAGACAACCTTGCCGAAGTCAAAGCAAAAAGATAGGTATTTTAAGGTACTGTATAAATGTGTAATAGAATACTACGTTTATATAAAAAATCGCAGAAGTAAATTATATATTTTTGCATATACAGGGTGTTTCAAAATAACACCGATAACGTTTGGGAGGTGATTCCTGACATCAAGGTAAGACGAAAAGTACAGACCTACCTCGGTGCACAAATGTTTGCTTTCGGAGTTATAGGTTACCGAAAACATGAAAAAATGACCTTCAAAGGTCCATAGCTCCAATACTATGGAAGCTACCGTATTAGTATAGAAACTAATATGTGTCCTATCCAAATATCCATATTTGAGAATTCTGCGGTACTTCAGTTACAGCTTTATAGAGGTAGTTGAGTGCTTCAAATTCTAAGCCCGTAGCCAAACTGCCTCTATAAAAATTGTAGTGTGAATACAATTTTTATAAGATTCTGAAATATATATTTTTGAATAGTGTTCATATTAGTTCCTAAGTGAAGTCTTGACCCGACTAAGTAGGTCCAATAGTATTGTAACAATGGACCTTAAAGTTCATTTTTTCATATTTTCGGCAGGCTATAACTCCGAAAGGAAGCATTCGTACATCGAGGTTGGTCGATACTTTTGGTCTTATCTTGGTGTCAGGAATCACCTCCGATACGTTGTTGGTGTTGTTTTGAAACACCCTGTATATTATCCTGTATTTAGAATTGCATATTTCTAATGTTTATATATAAAAATAATACAATTATTGTAAAAATTTGTAAGGATTTTATTTGTCAACTACAAAAGCCGAAGAGAAGGACTCAGTAAAAAAAAAAAAAAAAAAAAGTTTGCCAGAGACTAGCAAACTTCTAGTTATGCGACTGGCAAGAGCGAAGAAAAATAAATAAAGAAAGGATGTATATAGAAGTGTTACCTAGACTCATTACATCCAAATAAAGGCAGAAATACCATGAGAAGAGAAACAAACGAGGAAAGTACAACGCCAAACACCGATAATGACGTCGGAATTTTGTGTTAAAGCAACTATTGATTTTATTTTCCTATACTTATATTTTGCTTTTCCGAAATATGAATGTTTCTCTTTCGTTAACGCATAATATTTTTCCATGCACTTCCTTAACATAATTTTGTTGAACTTTTAAATCTGCTTCGTTTTTAATTACTTAAGTGTACGGCATAATGATTTATTCGTTGATAGGTTAGCTTTCGAAGCAAGCGAAAATTATTGGCACTAGAAAGGGGCTATTATTCCGATTTCTCCTGTCCATTGCTAGTGTAGTTTTTGACTTCTCAACTAAAAAGATATATATATATATATATACTATAATTTCCAGTTAGTTCACAGCTGACTTCGCTCAGAAATCCTACAAAGGAAAGAAAGAAATGAGACGAGCGAATTTTCATAGTAGGCCTACTCTGATACAATCTCATGCAGTTAGTGTGTAAAAACTGCAAAAAAATCTTAATATATTCATTCTGGCAAATTTATCTTTTTTTTTTTTGCGCTTTAAAAATGTGATATATTTCGTGCCCAAATGTTCTACAGGAACAAAAATAGCTAAAAGAGATGTCGACGACCATTCCAATCTTGATGACGAAGAACGAAAACGATCATCTGTCTTCCGCAGAAGTTCACCGAAGGAAGACCATTCCACACTTGTAATGAGTAGCGGTTATTTCTGAAGTGTGTATTTGGACCCGTGACAGCCCACTCTTCTTCATATAGTATGTTATATGAGAAAGAGCATTTAGCCAATAATTTATAGCTATTTGGTCGTTCGTAGATACTTTTAGATGATAAACTTCGCTAATAAAATGTTTCTGTGATTTATGCGAAATACGCACGTCCTTGAAGAACTGTTTCTTAATTTAGCATGTTTCTTATAGTACATTATCGTTTCTGCTCGGTAAGGTTAGTGTGAGGTTTATCTGGATTTTGTCTAGTGGAATAAAGACAAATATATGTATTCTTAGTGTTAGTCTTTCAAAGCAAACACTTTCGCATGTATGACAGCTGTTCTTTCTCGCATCAGGTTTCATCCAATGAATGAATATCTGATAATTATTGCAATTAAAACCTAACAGGCAATGTTGATTGAGCCTCACTCCAGCATTCCACATTGTCCATTTTTTTTTCCTGAAAAAATAGTTTTTTCAATTCTACTTTATTTTAAATATATTTTTTTAACAAATAGTAGAACGCAAATATTAGTCCAAATACCTTATTTTCTGTACATTTAATAATATTTTATGTATCTCAGTTTCTGTCATACCAATAAACATACATCAAATATTGTTTACCAAAGTTATAAAATTGAATTTTTACGTGACAGTAAAGTTAAGATTTCAAGATAGTGTTATAAAAACACAGACTACAATAAAAATAAATGAATCCTTAGGAATGACAATCTAGTCATCCATATGTCAATCTCAGTCCGTTCATCTGCAGTACCTTAACAGGTAGGATTACCACCTTGTGGTAAGTCTAAAACGGGACATATTTATCGAACATACCCAATACCCAATTCCTCATACCCAAATTAGTACTCTGTATAATTTATTAAGAATAATAAAACGAAATACATATATTCATAAATGAAAATTACAATGAAAATTTAAATAAAAACGTCAACTCTATGGCCTGTGGTTGAGTACCGCTTTCACAATAGCTCTCCATTGACTTCTACCCTTAGCCCACTGGACCCAGTTTCTGCTTCGCATTCCTATTTCTGCGAGATCCATCTTAATATTGCCCTCCCATCTGTGCCTAGGTCTTCTTAATGGTCGTTTTCCGATCGAATTTCCAGCTAAAACTTTGAAAGCGTTCCTACTTTCTTCCATTCTGACTACATGACCTGCCCACCTGAACCTTCTAAATTTGATTTTAACAATGTTTAGTAAAAACTATAAATTATGCAGTTACTCGTTATGAAGTTTCTACCATTTCCCATTCCCCTTTCTCTTATAAGGATGATGATCCTGCGGCGAGGACCACCAAATTATATAACAGCATAACTTGTTATATAGAGGTCCTCAGTCATATTTTTATCTATATTATATCACTAAATTCACTCAAAAATAATTTATAATATATTTATCTTTCCGTACTTTATGGTGGCACATTATTGAAATAAAAAACAATTCTACGATTGTGCATACATACTTTATATGGTGGTTCGGGAACTATTATATCATTTATTTATAAAACGTTATGACAAGTCATCAAATTAACATATTAGAATCAATTTTATTTCTATTTCTTTTTTCCGTATCTTCTTCTTCTTCTAACTAGTTAGTGCATAATTTAAAATCACACATTACCCAGAAGTATAATTAAAGATATTTAGAATTACGCTGAAAATACAAAGATATCGTTACGTATGTCGCCCGAAATATAGGACTTTCTTTTATTGAATTTACAAAATAAAATAAAAGAATCCTGGACCGTTAAATAATACATATTACTCATTCGAGTTTTCGAATGCACCTCGTATATATGAAAATTACAATTCATATAAATATACATATATCATATTTATTTTTATAACAATATTATTATGATATTAATTTTAAATTTTATCATTGACTTCATTTATTTATACATTTCAACGACGATAAGGCACATTCGAAATTTGATTTACAAGTTATTTAATTTTAAATTATTTTTTGGGTCCATTAAATGCTCATTACAAGTTAATAATTATTTACTTGGGCATAATGAAGAAGGTTTTGAGAAAGATGTATGTATGATATTCATATGGTTGTTCTTTGTACGAAAAAGGATCAAACACACACATTTTCAACAATAACATTCAAGATAAAACATGACAATTAATATCGGAACAAAAATTAAAGTTACATTCCGAGCAAAAAGACAAGAACTTACCATAATCATGAATGTACAAAATTTAAATAAAAAATGTAAACGCTAAACGAAATCATAACGACACTAGCATAGTTATCAGAACTTTGATAGGCATTATTCCTACTCTAAATCTTTTATTATATATTATGAAATTCTTATCAGTAATATTTATTTGAACTGCAGTTTCGTTCCATTTCTGAAATGAATGATCATTATTGTTTTTATAGAAATCAAATGAAATATTAACATCAAACAAAATCATAATGATATTTACAATGGGAGTATGTTTAGTACAAGGGGTCCAGAAGCACGTAAAAAACACAAAATTTACAGGAGAAATGAATGATGCACGTACTTAGACGAAACATAACGTAACCAAATCTAACCTAGCCTAACATAAACTAACGTAAGCTAACCTGAACTAACCTAAACTAACGTAATATTAGTAGAAATAAGCGAAATTCTATCATTTTTTGGAAAATTATGCGGGACTCTTACCCTAATATAACATAAACTAAACTAACCTAACGTAACCTAAACTAACCTATCCTAACCTAAACTAACCAACCTTACCTTATACTAACGGAATGTGAACAGAAATTACCAAAATTGTAACATCTTATAGAGAAAAGAGCTGGACCCCTTCTGCTAAACATAGGCCTTACAATGAAATAAAGCAAAAGTCAATTAAATACGGTTTTCTCGCACGCCGTAACTTTAGCTTAAGTTACATGACCAATGAATTCGTTCATGTTGTATTGAAAGTCACAAACAGGAATACAGTATTGCACGTTACTTGCTTCTACAATTCTTTATTTCTTATTTTGAGAATTTGAACCATCTATGAAATTTCTACGAAATCCAATTCGAACTAAATTAGATCTAGTGCTTACATGCTTCTTAGGTGTACGTAATCGTACTACACTAGGATTACGTTCAATTACACTATCACTATACTGTTATTACTGTTATTCATACTCTAAATCTTTTAGGTTCGGTTATCTTACCGGTAAAATTAGGTTCAGTTCTCATTCGTTTTACTGGTGGCGAGATTTCGTGTCTGTATCTATTCTTTCCACAATATTCACGGTAATTTGTCCTACCACGGTTTCTGTTTCTTCTGTAATTAGGCTCGGTTACATTACAGGCACACGTGAATTTAACGTCACCTTTTACATTGGGATCACACTTTAATCTCACATGAATGTATCGAATTTCGTTTCGATTAAAGTTAGTTTGGTTCGGGTTAGTACTGCATTGCACCATTGATGGATTTTCAAAATTTTGCAATGTCACAATGAAATTAACGCACTGCATCACGTTCTGTAAAACGCCATCGGATTGTTCACTACTATCATTTTGATCTTTTCATTGAATGAACATTTCAACAGCTCCAAATCACTCGACCAATCACTAGAAGCATCGAGGGGAACACACGTTGTCTTTCGGAATTTTACGAATACTGGAATCAATTTTCTTCCTGCTACATGAGCCAAGGTCGTGTACATACCATTAAACGGTTTCATTATAATTACTTCATCGTCAGAATTAATATCATGTTGAATATCTCGTGAGTACAATCAATCAATAGCGTTCACTCGACGTAAATGATCATAACTTTTTGCACATGGATACATACCAAAATCTTTATTACACGCAGCATCAGTAAAGCAATCAAAAACATTCGAACGATGAGAGAAGTCGGGATAATCTGATCCATTCAATACTGCAGTATGTTTTTGTGAACACTCAGCAAATTCCATCCACATATTTAAATCAATGAAGTCACAATCCTTCGTCGATGCAAATTTAGGATCTGTATTCCCCATAGTTTCTATTGAAAGTTCAGGTTCATTTATTAGGGTAGTGTGATCATTAAATGTAGTTTCTACCACTTCGATGGAATTTTGCATTTCAGTGAATCTAAGTATAATTCGTTCCATTTTAAGATCAATTTGTTCAATTCGTAGAGTTGTCTGGTCGATTTTACTATTAAGTTGTGTCATCTGTTCATCAAGATCTTGCTTTAATTGTCCCATCTGTTGATCAATTTTACTGTCAAGTTCACTCGTTGATCCAGTTGGTTCATTCGTTGATCCATTTGGTCACCAAAATCTTGCTTTTAATTGTCCCATCTGGAGATTCATTTGTTCCATTTGTTGATTTATTCGCTCACCAAGTTGTCCAATCTGCTGTTTAATGAAGTCGGCTAGGTCCATCTCCCTATTACCACTTGAATCTGTTGCATTTCCAACGTCAGTACAACTCATTTTGTTAGTTCTGAAAATTTTTGTGCCACTCCTTAATAATGTATACTCCGTAATGATATTTCTTTTTATCATAATTAGGTTACCTTAAAGTCAATCTGTACACTTAAATTTTATTCCTTAGAAGATTGTCTACTGAACTTCATCTAAATCTCCTAAGGTCCTGGCGATAAACCATCAAATTATATAACAATGATGATCCTGCAGCGAGGACCACCAAATTATATAACAACATAACTTGTTATATGCAGGTCCTCAGTCATATTTTTATCTATATCACAAATTTCACTCAAAAATAATTGATATGGTATTTATCTTTCCGTACTTTATGGTGGCACACAATTATTGAAATAAAATACACTTCTATGATTGCGCATACATACTAGGGATGGCCACAAAGTTCCGGCTCCGGCGGAAGCGGTTCCGCGAAAAACCGGTTCTCGGAGATCCGGTTTTATGAACCGGTTCTGGAACCGGTTCCGGACATGGATCGGAAAACCCGGTTCCAGAACCGGATCTTAAGAACCGGTTCTAGATCTGGATCTGAAAACCCGGTTCCAGAACCGGATCTTAGGAACCGGTTCCAGACCTAGATCCGAAAGCTCCCAAAGACCCATAAAAGAGGCACAAAGTTCACCTTCAAAAAAATGCAAAGAGGACCATGCGCTTGTGCCTTCCCCGCCCAGACCCGCTTGTGCTCCTAGAAAAAAAAATTTGGTCCACCAGTGGGTGTTTAGCCAAATGAGTTGGCCAGTTTGCCTGTTTAGCCAAATGAGACAAGCTGCAGCCGCCTGGGCGCCTGCCTGTCGCTTCCACCATTTCATCTAGCATACTGTTCACAGCCTGCCAGCAGCTCGGGTTTAGCGTAGGCAACACCTTCTTATAATGAAAGCCTACGAACTGTTTTTGTGACGTCACTAATCGAAGTCATAATGTCTTCAATGTTAGAAAGAAGAAGGATAAGAAGGAGCTGAAGGTAAGACACATTTTTATTCGTAAGATAGTTCATTTAATGTCCAGAGAGGTTAGAGTAATGTATAAATGTATTTCATACGTTATTTAAGAGTTTGCAGTTGAAAACAATCGAAACAACAATACATTCACTATAAATTTTACCTCAAAATGAGACTTATCAATGTTACTTTAGTGTGGATTAAGAAGTACAGCGTAAACTATTAAAATTCACGGTTTTCGTACCGTGCTTGCTTAAAATAATCAGAATAAATGTGTAGCTTCTCGTTGATTATAAGACTATCGTGTAGTAAACCCCTATGTGTATTAAAAGATTGGAGGGAAATAGGAACTTATCTTCCTCTCCATAACACCGAGATGAAGTTCATTGAGTGAAAATGTTTGAAATAATTAGTCCTACACATATTCATTTATGTTTAAGAGTACAGAAAACCACAAAGAAAGTTCTTAGTAAGCCTATAACCTAATTTAATGTAAGAAAACTGTGAGTCCCGGTACTTGTAACGCTAGGCGCTCCAGGGAGCACATGTCCAGCCTTGCACTAATTTTTTCCATAATAGTACACATTAATTTGTGTGGAATTTTGCACATTTCATGTAAACAGACATTTCCTCCATGTTCTTGTGTTTAATACACATTGAAGCGGGTGACATGCTTTTTCCCCATGTGACAAGACTTAATCATACTAATAAACAATACCGTGCAGGTTTACTTTTGGCGTACCACTCGAAATAATTGCTGAAAAATTATAATTCCTTCACAGATTTGCTTTTTATTGTCTCCTAAATGAATTGTACTGGGTGTCATGAAAATATCTCACTTGGCGTAGTTGAAATTCAAGGGGGCCATTGTTGAAAAATTACAATTCTTTTACGATTTGCATATAAATCGCGTCCGGATACAGTATATAATAATTATATGCAAGGAAACACAAACCATCATGTGCTAGGTGGCCACAAAAGCACAAATGCTATATAATCGTCACGGCAGAGTGCAACTAGGACCCAAGATGTAGCGACGGAGTGCGTCCGAAGGTGGCAGGCGCGTCAGTGACGGTGGGTATACACGTAAATGTGGGTTGTGAAACCAAATATATTTTGGCAGTAATGTGAGTTTCAATGGCAATCGTCATGGTTTCACACAGATAGCACTCCGGTTGCTCAGCCTCCGCTACAAAAGTAGTACCTTCTTGCAAATAGTAGTAGGTTAAGTTAATGTCAGATACCGTATTTTAGTGCTATACACCTATATTCCGGGGGCTAACTGTTGCAGAAAGGCGGCAAAATTAGCAAAATTTACTGGAGAAAGTTACCAATTTAACAAGTTTTCATGCAATTGATATGAAAGAGAATGTATTGTTATCAGTTATTCATAAGTTTAAAGCGAAATGTGAATAATTTTAAAACGGCATGGATTATTGAAGTTTTTAATGGATATCTACAAATCTTAAAGTAAATGGGGTAAAGTTCCGTAGATGGCATACCTCCTGCAGTGCCTTCCGCGATTCATTAGTGACCACGATTATATAACAGAACAGAACTTATCCTAACCTAAGCTAACCCAATCTACTACTACTGCCTGATATTGCCGAAATGTCTTTATGCAAACAACTGAAAACAAAATATTAAGGACACTAACTATAGTTTCATTATTAATAGAAAACTGAAATTTCTTTATCTTACACCGTTTAATATTAGATTTATGGATGAACATATTACGACTGGAACGAAGAGTTGTACAGTGTGAAAGTGAAGCGTTCTGCATTAACTATCTATTCTGAAATAGATCAGAGAAACTGAAATAATTATTTAGAACAAAGTGCTTTTTAATATCATTGATACGAAAAAGTTTTTCTACCATACTGCAAGGTGGAGCCTATAACTTGTTAGCACGTTAAGAAGATATGAAGTGAAAGCGTGCAGTTAGTACAGCAGTCTTCTTATGATAGTGACTTAATGAAACAAATTATTAGGTTATTGTCCTTTTAAATATATAACGGAAATTCAGATTTGATATTCTAGCGTCGTCTCAGAATCCTTAATTTCATTCTTGAGCATTACATTAATAATAGCTGACGCTGTTGCTGTTTGAAGGTAAAATGGGCTCTCCTTTGTATAGGTAATGCATGTGGTTGTTTCTGTATAGTATTACTATAAATTAACCCTCACTCGTATAACTTGTCGATTCTTAGTATCGGTGCCCCTTAGTCTTTAACTTTCGTTATACTTTTTGCCAATTTGGATACCAGGTGAATCTTTAGGTTTATAATATATTTATTGGTGGGGTTTATTCCGTATATTAAGGATGTCCTCCCGGCTGGCCCCGGTGCACATACGCGCGCCTCAGTCATGGGTTGAATTCCCGGTAGGAGAGCTATGATATTGGAACACATCACAGTGATTCGGGGTCTACCTGAAATTGTAGTCTCGCGATTCAAATAGTTTCCGTGTTGAAAAGGAATGCTAATAGTCGACATCAACACATAAATGATTTAGCTTTTTTCCCATGCTCAGTGAAAGTTTGGTTATTAAAGATTTCCAATCTTCTGCACGATTAGATGTTCCCACCATTGTTTTTGTTACCCAGAATTTAATAGCAATTCTAAGCGTTTGTTTACGTGCGTGTCTTTGGAAAAGATGGAAGGACGAGTGGATATTTCCCTGGTAGTAAACCTATGAATACTTTTAAATTTGAAGAGTATCTACTTTTAAGTTATTATATTATCAGATCAAACTATGTGTAAAAAGCATGAGGCATCTTTAATGTTTATAAAGTGTTCGTTATTACTTTCTTTCAGGTGTTAGCTATGCCAAATAGATGTTGTGTACCCCTTTGCAAAGGGAACTTCCCAGGTGGTCCAAAAGTGAACGTTTATTCATTTCCAACTGACGAAGAATCTAAAAGGAAATGTTTATCCCTAATTCAACGAAAAGAATTCACACCTTCACAGAACAACAAAGTATTTTTATCTTGTATATACATATTATATGAAATCATTATGTAATAGAAAATATGATCAGAGGACATCCTATATTAATAACCATGGATAACAGTTTTGGCAGTGTAATATCACCTCCATCAGGCATGTTCTGAAAAAATACAATCCAAATAAATATAAAGTGAGAGGTGTTAGTGAGAGTACTATACCAGAGTAAATAAAGTTTTCATTGCATTTTCTACATGTACATGTACAAATGATAACTTCTTTAATTACGTGCTTGTGATTTACTTGCGCAATTTTAAGCACATCTATTCGAAATTTTGAATTTTGAATTGTGTCTTGGAAAGATGTAAATGGAATTTAGAGGTTGTTTTTTTTTTTTTTGCTCTCCTGAAAAAAAAAAGTTGGAAGTGAGGCTTACGACTTTTTACCTTAATATTGTCAAATTTAAGAATGTTATGTTGTTTTTACTATTATTGTAAATATTTTGATGCATCTGGTTTTGTTTGCCTCAATAAATTGTAATTATAAAAAGAAAATTTATTTTATTAATAGCAATAGTTATGTGCCATTTCAAGGTTTCATAATTTACAAATGTAAACTTTCTTTTCCATGTATGGCATCTAATTGTTAATAAGACGTGACTTTCCTACTTACAGTGGATTTCATTCCGACTGAATGAAACAGTAGTGTATCCACTGAAGCATTCAAATGTTAAGATTGCATAACGATCTCGTGTCGTCACCACCATGTTTTGGAAACTGTACTGCTTGTATAATTCGTTATTTTTATCGGTACTCTCCAGTTGTACAAAAATATTCCCCTGAGTCAGTATTATTGAAATTTCTTGTTAAAATTATTTTCTGTACTTACCATTCACCTCAAGGTAATACCCGCAAATGCCAGATGCTTTAATACACTTGATAATATTGCGTCTTATTCCGCGTTATTTTTATATGCAGTCTGTATAGAAGATTGTTACCGACAACAACTATATATGTCCTTCAACCTTATTGTAACTACTTTACTTCAAAATTAAACCGTAATTTCCAAAATTGTGACTTCTAATGAAAACATTTTTTCCTTTTTCGCTGAAAAATTAACATTTGTCTGTACAGTTGGAGGATTTTTTTGTTTGCTTGTTCGTTAAGTTTCACGCTCGAAAGCTAAGGAAAATGGTAAATAGGTAGATTACCACAAAATGGACTGGGATCTAACCAGTGACCCATGCACCAGAAGCGAGCGCGCTAACACCGAGGAAACTGATAAGAATATTCAGCTCTGTTCATAAACATTTTCAATTCTGGTTAGTTGTGACTATTGAATGCCTGAAATTTCGATATGTTGCTTACATATATAATGTGGATATGTTCACGCATAACTTCGACACAGGTGCACCGATTCTGATGATTTTTTTTAGAGTGTAGTTTCCCGTTTTCCCCCTATAAATCTCTACTTTCTGGAAGGTCCCCTAGAATTTGCATTGCTGTCTGATTAAAGTCTTCCGAGCTTGACGATGAAATACCTCAACGTGTGCAGTGTTAATATTCTGATTAATCGACTTCACTGTGCTTATGGTCAGGCATAACTTTGGTATATATCGTCCCTATCGAGACAAAGGGTCGTATCTCATTTTTTCAACTTTTCCAGGATACAAGTTTAAAGATGTTATAAGTTAATTTTATCTTGTTCTGTCAAAATTTAAGTTTTTGATCTCGTAAGTTACATATCTGACACGAATGATATCCAACGAAATTTTAAAAGAAGACGATAGAATAAATAATTAGAAAAAGTTTAAATTCGTATCCTGGAAAAGTTAAGAAAATGAGATACGCCCTTTTGTCTTGAGAGGGACGGTATGCACCGATTTTAATGATTCTTTTTTTTTTGTTAAAAAAAGTATGCTTTCTTGATAGTCTGGTGTAAAGTCGCTGGGACTAAATGGTAATCTTTGGAATAAGACCATGAAACTCTTCAATGGCAGAAAGCACTGAAAATAAAAAATAACTTTTTCACAAAAAATCTTCATAACTTCAAAATGCACCGAGAAGCACAAAATAATGATGATAAAACAGAAATAGTACTATAATTAGAAGTTTTGAAGTCTGTGCCAAGCCACGCAAATTAGAGCTTCATCATATTCCCATAATTTTGTATTAGATCCTATTGTGCTTGGCTTGGAATAGGCTTCAAAACTTTTAATATACTACTATTTCTTCATTATTAGTTTCTGTTTTTCAGTGCGTTTTGAAGTCGGTGACGATTTTTTGTAAAAAAAAAAAAAAAAAATTCTAAGAGTAATCAAACACAAATGACATTATATGAACGGGTTAAATTTAGTGGTGGGTTTAATTTTCTCTGCCTTCTAGAAATTAATATAACAGTTGTATCCCTTCATCACTGGAAACTCCACTGTCATGGTTGAATAAAGCTCTGGCTTACTTCACGTTTTCTGTTAACAGATTGATTTATTTGGATCTGATTTCTGTATGTGTGTATGATACACCACTAATTTTAACCCGCCCATATATCGCACTAGTTCAACCGATGTGGATTAAATGTGGCATGGTGTAGACCTTGATATATTTGGTGCACGTATAAAATAGTGTGATGTACAGGCTTTTTTAAAAATAATGGGCCATTAAACTTGGTATTTGGACTTGCAAATTAGAAAAAAAAAATAGAAGAAACACATATGGAACAAGCCTGTTACTAACCGTAAATATAAGTCATAAAAAAGCAAGTGATGAGGCAGTTGTTTAGCTATCCTGTAAATCAAGGATGATCTCCGTAATAATAAAAACTTCACGGTCTACCAAATTGAAGGTCATTCTACCTAACACTAGAAGTGTTCATATTAACAGTGAAATGTGAATAAATTTTGTAGAGAAAAATATACGAGTTTTCTTATTGTGTACAGTCAATGCACAGGGGTCGCCAGGAGAGTGCAAAAGCAGGCTCGTGCATCCCAAGGTAGAGAATCGCATCTCTAGAGCAGGTTCTCATCCTATTTCATATCACGATCATCCTATCTTACCACAGATTGCCACTGACCTCGGTAATTTATTTCCAGTTTGTGTTTGTAAGAGGAACTTTTCTTAATATTCCTGGCAGTATTCGACAATAAACATGCAAGTGGGGTGTTATCAAAATAGCCTCTAAAATATTTTCCGCTTTTAGATAATAATTACTTACATCTTTCGTCTTCCTTCACGACCCTCAGGTTGAGAAATCCTGTCCTAGAACACACAGTACGTCTAGAAAGCCAGTTAAATTTGCAAAGCAGAGATGAGAGAAGGAATGAGTTGCAAGCCGTGGTGTAGTTGTGCTAGGGCGCCACCACGGTACATTTTTGCAACCCATGGGAATGTCATGGTTATTTTTGTTACGACTATTCATTCCTTTAGAAGTCTTCTTTAAAATTATATAAGCACATACCTAAAAGTCATTGGCCAATAAAAAAATATATCCCTCCCAAACTAACTAGAATCCTTTGCACCAATCCTAAAGCGTTTTTGCAATTGCTTTATCTGCATACACGTAGCTGCTACATGGCCAACCTCCCAGCCCGTTGCACACCGCTTTTGCCCTGCCTAAACCAATTCCAATTGCCCTCAATTCTTGCCTATAGTGACCAGTTAGGACAGGTTGAATCGTGTTTTCCGTAAAAACAAGAGTTTTTGCGTATACTCACCGTCAGTTTGTGCCTGCTCTCTATGAAGGAACCCCTGCGAGTACCCACAAGCTTTGCCTAGTCCCAGGGTGAAATAGATGCAATCCATGCTTCTAGTGGCCACCCAAAGAGTCTACTTTGTCTTCTTCGTAAGAACTTTCCGTGTGGTACACCAGGGCTAATATGTTGCAGAACGAAGTATTAGTAGTATAATATCCAATTTTACGATAGCACGCTTACATTCTCTATAACCTATCTACACGAATTGTATGTTCATTGTTAACTGGCGCACCCACTATGACAATTTTAAGGATATTTCATTATACGTATTAGACCAGCAACAGAACGACAGTGACATCACAAAGGCACTGACTCTTTCTACAATAACTATGGCTTCTCCACCAAAGGCGGTTCTAAGGACTGTATGTGAAATAAAGCAAGTGGAACATATTTCACTTGCCTAACCGTTTACACGATTTTCGGACTTTCTTTATCTCCAAATCTCTCCTACAACTTCCACATGTTTTTCCTTGCTTCAGTAATCCATGTCGTGCTACAAACATTGTCTCTTTACCTAATCCACAATTCACACCCGTAACAAGTACCCACCAATCTGAACTATTTGCCCCAGTACATAATGAATACTAATGTATCCATCCGTAATGTGGAAATGATCTCATTAACATCACGTTTTAAAATATTAAATAGCTTATATAGTATTCTTGTTCATTGCAGCTTCAAGAATACTACTTGAGCTCTGAAGTTTCTCCTGTAAATCTTTATCTATTTCTGGACCCCTCTGTAACACTTAACCCGATCTTTTTTATGGTACATTCCTTGCGCGTTAAGTATTTATGTGGCCATACTGCACGATAATGTCTTAAAGAAGCGAATAAACAAGAAAAACAAAGTTCGATGCATGTCACAAGTGTTCATGGGTCACCTACAAATAGTCTTCTCCACTCTTCCCCAATGGCACAACTTTTAAGGGTCAATACCCGCTGCGATTATTTAACTAAAAGTTGACCCAGTGGATGGTCCTTTCAAGATGAACGTAAACCTCGTGTAGGTTTGTTAAAGTCTGTGTAATGTTCTTTATTATATGAATGTCAAGTGTGCACCCTGTAAAATGTTGTACGGGACAGCCTCTCAGGAACAGTTGCTGAGACTATACCAATAAGAAATGATTTGGTGCTGAAGGCTTATTTTTCACGAATGTCAGTATGCACCCATAAAGTGTGACTACGCTGAATCCAATCTAATCTAAGCTACTATTACTACTGCTCTTACTACTTAAAAATAGGGCTTGGTTAAATGCCGAATCACCGGACGAATTTTAGAAAGTTTACCATATGTATTGGAGAATTTATTTTGGTTTGTGATGAGGAGTGAGTGAAAGTCAAGCGAGGGGAATAGTTGAAGTTGACAAAACACTTGTTGTTGTTAGTTGTCTTTATAAGTGGAGGTAGAAGGGACTATTTGGCGGAGAGGTACACTTGCTATGATTTATGGGAAAGGTAATGTGGCAATAGTGCGTAAATGACAAGATTTTTACTTATTATGTTTGATTTTTATCGAGTTGTACAAAAATAAGGAGTGCCAGTCGTTGAAATTGCCTGGAAGGCATGGTTTATTAAACAGGTAACAGTCTGTCCTAACGATTTGAAACTAGTAAAAAGAGAAACATGTAATCATACCTAATTTAGTATATTTTTGTACTTTTTGGGTGGCATTTAATATCTCCCCCAAAGTTGTGAAACACATAAGCCATGCATTCTATGACATTTAAAGTAGTTTTCAGTATTCTCGTTTATACTTATACCCACCGCCGATAACGCGCCTGCTCTCTACGGACGCACCAACTCGCTACCGCCTGGGCCCTGTTGCGCTCCTGCCCTGCCTCGGTTAGATAGTGTTCGTGGGGTTTTAGTGGCCACCTAGCACAAATTGGTGTTTTATGCCATACATCCACACTGTTTCAAACAATCATCACTATTAAGCAACTGTGACTACCTACTATTTTGGAGGAAACATAATATTCACTTTCTTCTTTCGATTTTCGTGTGGTTCAGTGATACAGCAGTAATGTCATAAGCCCTAATTTTTTCACTGGATGCTGGAACGTATGATCTGTAGAAATACCTACGATCGTTTCTATGGTACATTATGTTGCACGCACATCTGACGCAATTATTTGGAAATATGCTAAGAATATACGAGTGCATTATACCTTAGACATTCATTTAAAGTAAGAAAAGGAAAGTGAAATCCTTTACTTCACGGCATATTAAAAAACAACACATAAATACCATTTATTACACAATGACCGCTTATTAGTGCAAGGGTAGATAACATATTCCATTTTAATATTTGTTGTTTGCTTTAAAACTGAGAGAAATAGTTATATGCAATAAACATTGCAAATATTTATATATGCTAAAAATATACGTAAATCTTCAATGTCAGAAATAAAATAGTTGGGAACACGATCTCCGCCTTCATGAACAACTTAGTTCAACATTAATCAGACCTTTCTAAATAAACATTTTTCTTATATACTTAAATAAAGGGTACTCATTTCCATCATTCACTAATCCCCTTCAATGTATATTTAATCATTACACAATCTTAGAAATATAATCGTAACACCACTTTGTAAACAATAAATCGTTGCCTTTTAATACCAAATACTTACTTCAGATTTTCTTCTTAAAATTATATTTTTACGAAAATAACTTGAAGAAACTTTAATATAGAGTTTCACACATATATGTATACAACCAATTTTTGTTGTTCATATCCGATTTTATCACGTTTAATCAAAATAAGTACAGTACATTTCAGTATCCTGCCCTTGTTCCAAATAGCACAATATTGAAAATCTATGACTTCGATTAGTGACGTCACAAAATCAGTTCGTAGGCTTTCATTATAAGAGGGTGTTGGCGTAGGGATGGTCACAAAGTTTCGGTTCCAGCGGAACCGGTTCTTGGAGATCCGGTTTTCAGAACCGGTTCCGGATCCGGTACCAGACCTGGATCCGAAGAACCGGTTCCAGGCTTGGATCCGAAGAACCGGTTCTAGACCTGGATCCTAAGAACCGGTTTCAGACCTGGATCCGAAAAACCGGTTCCGGAACCGGATCTTCTAGAACCGGATCCGTTCATATCCGAAAACCGGTTCCACCAGGAACCGGTTCTGGCCATCCCTAATACATACTTAATATGGTGGTTCGTGAACTATTATATTGTTTATTTATAAAACGTTGTTATGACAAGTCATCAAATTAACATATTAGAATCAATTTTGATCAAGGATGTTATAAATAGAGGATCTGTCCATATGTATCTTCATCCTATTAAATTGATGAAGCCAAAAAACAACCGAACATCAGCACGTCTGATTGACTACTCTCGTATCTGCCATCGTCTGATTGGCTACTTTCGTTTCCGCCATGATTGTTGACTCAAAACATTGCGATCTTATTGGGCGGAGTGGGCGGAGTAGGGGCTGGCGAAACTGTGACGTATGACTTGAAGATTTTGTTGTAAGGGCAGATCCTCTATTTTATAGAGTCCTTAATTTTGATTCTATTTCTTTTTTTCGTATCTTCTTCTTCTTCTAACTAGTTAGTGCATAATTTAAAATCACACATTGCCCAGAAGTATAATTAAAAAATATTTAGAATTACGTTGAAAATACAGAGATATCGTTACACTCTTGGGTCCGAATATTCGTCTCAGGATTTTATTCTCTAAAGGCCATTTTAGATTTGATGATATATCATCACGGACAGAGTTTCTATCATACACAAGAGAGATATTTTCTATTTACACACGGCTATATCTTTCGGAGACATCTCTCGCAGTCTAACTAGAGTCTAACATCTTTCGGAGGGTATGCGAACTATTTCAAAAAACTTAAACTTTCTCGTTTATGAACAAAAGAGGGCCACGATGTTTGAATGTGTGTGTGTTGTCACTCGTAAAAGGACAACTGTTTCTTGCTAATTTGCGTTCCCGCCGTAGTAAAATAAAGAGTTTGAAATGGAAGAGAACAATTATGCAGCTTTTGCATTTATCACGTCCGTGGCAATTATATAATTATATTTATGTTTAAAAAAGAAAAGAAATATAGTTCGGTGTTAACTATTTAGACACTTAAGGACTAGCCCGTCGTAAGCTGAAAGACGAGTGTCATTTTGATGCTTGGGTATTTCATTCATTTTTTTTATTTGTTTCCACAGAATATACTTGTAGCGTATATATCTAACGTACAAAATATACGTTCTTGCCCCAAGTATTTAAACAGATATATGCATGCATATATTTTATGACAAAACTTACTAATTTGCAACTATGCAACTTCTCGTTAAGCATCTATCATCTATCTGTTTGCACAAATACCAAACAGACAAATCTTCATAATTATGTAGTAAAATATTGAGCAAAGTTGAATAACGAAAAAAAATACAAGGTACCAGCGTTTTATAGGTAAATTGAGCAAGATAGTTATTAATATTTATATATCAATATGCGTATTCTGATCAGTGGCTTGAGGAGAGACAGGGTAGACAGAAAGTTTAAAATTATACAGTATTAAAATTTTCTATAGTTTCTTTTCTCTCTCTCTCTCTCTCTCTCCTTTTTTTTTTTTTTTTTTTTTTTTAACGTTGAAACTAATTCTTTCCTAGAACCTGTTTTCATTTATCCCTATCCTGTGTTGGATTCATATTTCTTGCAATGGCGCGCGAAATTAAGAACCGAACATTTGCGGTGTAGAATTCTTCGAAGGACGATCGAAATTCTGACTGTTACAGGGTTGCTTGTCCAGTTTAGATAATGTAGATTTGTAAGTTCCAAAGCACTGCTACTTTCTTCTTCTTGTTTATTTTAAATTATAGATTGAGCTCCCTCTATAGAATGTTAAATTGTTATAACTTGCCTTTGAAGAACGATTGTTTGAACGCATTTTGACAAGTAGAAGTAAAGTGATTGCGGAGAGTTTTTATCTTTTCTTTCTGTGTGTGAGTGTTTACATTACACTATATTCATGGTGTACCCACAGCAGGGGCAAAAGGGGCAATTATTGCCTCTGAACTTTCGAAGGGGGTTCGGTTCTTCGATATATGTGCCAAAACGTATTTGATTTCCTTACACACTACGGTGTTTAATTTATTTACTGTAGTTAATAAAGTTATACAGTATCCATCGATAATAAATATTAGGGTCTATGTATATCATAGTGTGTACATTCCAGGGTTTGTAAAAACCTCTTTCTTTAAAAAAAAGTCCAACTTACCTGAACTCGTATGGGTTTTTTTCGGGTACTTTCGGATTTAATTGGGTGTTTTCAGGTTTAATTGTTTTTTTCGAAATATTTCAATGTCTTTGGGGTAAAAGTGTTAAAATGTGATTTATATTTCAAGATTGTCATTATCACAACTTGCAAAAATTTTCTATTCACTGCTGTTTAAAAAAAAATGGCCGCCATTTTTAAATTTTACATTGGAGAAAATCCATACAGCAAATTTAGAATGTCTCGTACCTCTACCCGCAAACTTAAAAGTCTGAAAATTGCACACTGTAGCTTGGATACCCGCTGTTTTGAAAAATGGCAGCCATTTTAAAAGTTTACTTTGGATCGCCGTCAAAATATGTTCGGCTAATTTAGAGTTTCCTGCCTCTAACCTGAAAATTTCAACTTAAAAAGACCGAAAATTGCACTTTCTAGCGTGGATACACACTATTTTTTTAAAATGGCTCCATTTTGAAATTCTACAATGGTATGCCGCCAAAATCTATACAGGAAATTTAGAATGTCTTGTGCTTGTATTATGAAACTTTAAACTTACAAGACCAAAAGTTGTACCTTGTAGTGTTTGTGGTACTGGAAGACAAACGAAGAAATGTAGGTCGAGTCATGCCAAGAGCCTCAGTGATGTTCGCCAAATATGAATACCAAACATATTAATTTAAAATAAAGATTTAATTCACGTTTTATAAAATAAATGAATAAAGGGTTTTATTGTTGAAGTTCACTTACGAGCGTTCAATTACGAGAATTTCCCGAGCACTTGTGGCAAGACGATTCTTTCCCGAAAATTAATTCAAAATCATTAACAAAGATATACAGTAATTCACATTTTATAAAGTAAATGTTTCAAAATGTCTTAAATAAAATTAAATGTCTTCCAGCGTAAAAAATTGTTGAAGCATTCACAGTTCCGATGTTTGGTGCGTTCAATTGCGGGAAATTTTCCTAGCACTTCTTTCACGACGGTTTTTTTTTTTTTTTTTTTTTTTTTCGAAAATGCAGATTTCTTTACTGCACATCGAAACTCCCACTAGTACGAAAGCTTGAATTCAGCACTTGAAGTAGTATGCGTTACGTAGTTTTCGGAATTCCATATATATAGGGCCGGATTTAGAGGGGTGCAAAGGTGCACGCGCACCCCCCTTTGTTGTAAATATACACTATCTAAAATTAGATACTAGCAGTGAAAATAGCAACACTTTTCGAAACTTTCTGCCATCATGTTTCCTTTTTGGGGCTTAAAAGAAATAAGAGCTTTGCAAAACCAATAGTTTAAGTCGATTTTCTAAAGGTTGAAGGAAAAGGATTCACCAAGCGAAACAATATAACATTTCTCAAGTACTGAAGAAAACGGAAGCCAGGAGAGAAGAACATTTTTTTCCTGCATAACACTGCGACTCTTTAAAATACTTTTCTCCGTTCTATGCATCAGTGTTGTCAGGGGTAAAGAATATTGTCACATGTCGCTTTGAAGAGTTTCCGTGTGATTGGTTATTTTGGTAGTTATGGTGCATCCCCCCCCCCAGACAATCCTGGATCTGGCCCTGTATCTATCTATCTATCTATCTACCTAAGATATATATACGTAAGAGGATTTAGTCACAAGACTGTAGTAATATGCTACTGGAGATAATAATTATTATTATTGTTGTTAATAATAATAATAATAACACCTTGAAAGGTATGCAAACTTTTAAACAATTATAAATGTGAGGTCCAGCGTACCGGCGCTTTTATTTTCAGAAATACAACGCTGTACATATATATATATATAACCGCGGTTCCAGGCTATGATCAAGGGACGGGAACCATAGTTTGCCGCTTTATCCAGTGTAAAGAAAGTAGAATTGAAGCCCATTTGATCCAGTGGATACCTGGGCGTCAAGGGAGGTCTATAGACCTGTAGCCCTGCGTTTGGATCCGCGCCTTGTTATTATACCTTAGGTGTTCTTGGGAGATTAACCCGACTCGCATAATGGTTAACCGGTCACTTTTGGTTCAAATATTTTAATACGATATTTTAAATGAAAAATTACAATTTATATATAAGTAAAGTAAGTATGAAATAACTATACATAAGTTCGAAATTTTAGTTATGAAGTATCTATATACAATTTTAGAATTCAAAATTGAACATAATAACACGAGATAAGCACTTAAGCGCTTGATTGACAAACCAGAGTAGGAACTGAAAATAAAACAATATTGAATAGGTTTACTACAGTGGTGGCTAGCCTTTCTTAGGTTTGAAGACTGTTTTTCATTTCTAAAATCACTAGTGATTTACCAACCAAAATATAGACTAATAATGAGGACGTGATGAAAAACAAAGTAATTACGAACCTAAAATTATGATTATTTAAATATTTTTAACACACCTAATTAATTCATTTTTATTTTCTCAAAAATGTTCATTTGTCATCGGAAACTAGTAATCAGTCCATCGAGATATGTATGCCTGATTGATACAGACAGTATGACACAGAACACCGCGTGTTACCTCTCACGATTGCCGGTAGACTAGTAGACCATGCTTGATATAGTGGTCATCTCTGGTTGGTTATGACGATTTGCTGCGAAGACATGGAAAAGGATTTGAATCAAGGACCTGTCGCTTCTGATGTATGAGGTCAAGGTTTCAATTCTCAGTGCTAGACGGTTTTATCTCATTTTCAACTATGGATCTACCTTTGCTTTAGACGAGGTTAAATTTCATAAATCAAAGCAAACCAAATTGAACGATTATTTTGTTGTAGCTTTCGTAGTTTGGAAGACTACTCGCATTCCATGAACCGAAAATGAGGAAAAATATTTCTTTCCTTTTTGTCAACAGAACACACTCTTAAAAATTTCCTTGCTCAGAAATGAGAAAAATGCATGTTCAAAACAAAATAAGTAATTTTTACTCATATTTGAGGAAAAATGTCTCATTATTTCCAAATGTGTTTTCATTTATGAGCTCAAGGCAAATTTTCAGGTTCCCATTTATGAGATTTTCTCACTTCTTAAAAATGAGAATGGAATAGTGCGTGATTTTCAATATCATAGATGATTTAAGAAACAACGATAACAATCTTACCGAAATAATATTACTATGTTTTACTAGGGAGTAATATTATTAGGGCTTAATTACTATTCAGGAAAGGAGATAAAGGATTTCAGCTGTAGCAGAGTGCGAATGGATATGAGTACGCAGTAGGTGATGCAGCTGAGGTGGCGTATGAATACACGTCATGTGACAGCGGCGAGGAGCAGCGTACATATCAACTTTCGAACGTAAGTTTGGGTGAATTGTAAACACTACCATAGACTAAAAGTTACTGTAGTATACTGTAGTATAGTAAAAGTACTGTAGTGTAGAACGCTGACCCCCCCCCTCATACAGGTTATATAGGCTATAGCAGTCAGGTTGGCTCTTTATGTATCAAAGCTCAGTACTCAATTTACATAATAACGTGTGCAGCAATAACAAGTGAAGGCGGGTTAGAGCCCCGTAGCACACGTTGTTATCTATATTACAATAGAACGGGGAGGTATGTCAATGTTTTACACCCTTCGTCATTCGTTATAATGTGCAAAATAGCTTATGTACGGAAACAAAGAATACATAAGTCATCTGTGTAGTTAGAAACAGCGTTACAAAAGTGTGATTTATTATTATGGAATTGTAATACAAAGGTACTTTGTACTGATCACCTAGCATAGCTTGGCGCCTCCGTTCTTTCACTAAAAGTAATCGTTTTAATGACACGCGTTTGCTGGCTATTTATGACATATAGTACTGTACTCATTTGCTCTTGATTTAACGTAGAGGTTGCGGTAGCTCAGTGGTAGAGCGCTAACCTCTGGTGCGATGAGGCCCTTGGTTTGATCCCAGGATTTCCAGCTCGCGGCAAGTGGGCTTGCTGGTGGATAAACACAGTGTGCATGGGTTTTCTCGGGGTTCTCCCATTTCTTCCCACTTTCTTCATTCCACTAATTTTTTCATTCTCATCATAATCGTCTCCTTTAGCCTATCCAAAAGAACTGTGGGAAGTAAAACTCAAAGATTTCATTTATTTTTTTAATCCAACATCCCACGATTGTGCTCCAAGGCTAAGAGAGGCAGTGATAGAGATGGATAATAATGGTGTAATGAAAATGTGGACGTTTCTTGGCAGTTTTTGCATGGGTTTGTGACCTTGTTTCCAATCTGAATTGAATCCTAGCAGTGGAGTTTCAGCAGTGCTTAAAGTGAGGCGGTATGAGCCGGTTATGCATCCGAAAGTTAGAAAATCGGCCGGTATGGCATACCGGTAAAAATAACTTATTTATATTGTAATTTGCAGGTAGAAAAAAGAAAGATTTTACACAGTAATAAGTACGATGTTAGCATTGAGTCAACAAATATGTTTGCACTATCAAAGATTTCGTTGCTACTGCTTTGAAAAGTTAATAGTTCCCTATCATCCTATTCAATGGCAGAATTTATGCTCTTGATTTTTTTTTCAACATTTGTGAGAGCGATTCCATTCCCCTTCAAACAATTCTAGCTACTGTACTGCCCGCCTAAAATGCTTAACCTGGATCCGTCTCTGATATTGACAGGACTCTTTTGTTACATTCAAAATTATTCTTTTCATTTTGTCTGGAATTCTGTGTTTACAACTATACAAGAAAATTAGTATTGAGCACGAGACGAGACCAGAGGAAGTTTTTGAAAATGGAAATGAAGTTGGAAAGAATCATTAAATATTAGATACTAGAGAGGAGATGAGATTGCCTACAAAGCCTTGCAAACGAGACGAAAAACATATGAACATATATGTATTTTCTTGTTTTAACCCACTTAAGGCCGCGTTGGATCGCTATGTTATTGTAAATACGATGTTTAGGTAAACGTACCATCCGTGTTCTTCCCCATTTAGATCGCCGATATGGTCAAGCATAATTTTTATGAAAGCATACCGCCTCTGCTTCTTTCCTCACTTCGTAATCACTATTGCTCAACAATCAGTTTAGATGCAGAAGTCTAAAGGCTAGTTCATCAATAGAAAGCCTTGCAAGCCGTTTACATTTTACACTTTTATATTTTGATATTCAAAAGTTTTTAAGTTTAGAGAAGGGAAATTCAGTTCCTTGCCGGAACTAGAGCCTTTTTATTTCGAGTGTGCCCCTTCTGGAGCTGCTGTCAATAGTATGTGCTTTCCCATACCTCTCTCGAAAGAGGAAAGACAAGTTGATGTAGCTGAGACCCTTCATTTGTTGGATGCGGACAGAATTGCTACATTTACTAATTATTTCACGGGCTTCGCTGTGCACCGACTGGTTAACAATTTTAGGTAGTCCACGATCTTTACTCGCCAAAGACCACACGATTGAATGACAAATTGGCGAAGCCGAAGAAATTCACTTCTTTCCCCAAACCAAAGGGAAAGTTTCCTCCATAAGAGGGATGGAGGGAGTGAGGTCGAAGTATGTTTCACAAATTTTCCTCTCTGCAGCAAGAATCGTGTAGCTATGAGCGTATTCCCCTTCGCTCCATCTACATCCGCAGAGTACGAACGGCCTGCCAGGTAGGACCAGTTGCCTCTAGAGAAATCGGTTTCTTGGGCGTGAGCGAAGAGTAAAGGAAAGTTATACGAGTAATGACAGCGCATTTCCGGGTCCCTGGAGCCTCGTTCCGTAATGGTTTGCGTCAACGCAACTCAAATTTTGTGTTTGACAGTATTTTGCGGGAATTGGCAGAGCTTTATAGTTATTTGTTTCATTATTTACGTTACGTTTCGAAGGTTCTTATAGACTGAGCCTCCTTCATTGGCTAATCGCCTCTTTCAACGTTCTTCATTGCTAGCACAACTTATCCAAAGCATAGGTGTAACTGGAAGGAAACTAGGCTCCCTAGCAAGAACTCAATATTCCAAAGAGGAAGAGTTATTATTATTATTATGAATGTACAGGTGTTATGAAAGGTTAGTGGTAGCTCAAGCCAGCAAACCAGTATATACGGCACTGATGATAGTGGAGCGTGAAATATTTACATATTAGTTCTCTCTCTCTCTCTCTCTCTCTCTCTCTCTATATATATATATATATATATATATATATATATATATATATATATATATATATATATATATATATATATATGGTCATATTTGTTCCATACCGACACCTCATCTGATGTCACTTTAAGCACTGAGTTTCAGCACATTTATGAGGGGCACAAACTGTCGCATTCCCCTGCAGTAATGAAGAAGGTGGAAGGTAGGGGGTGATTCCCCTGGAGCTCCGGACCTTCCCCGAAATCGCTACTTTTATATAAATTTTATCTAATTTTAGGTACAATTTTACATGTTTCAATACAATTTGTCCTCGTATTGAACTTGGAGCATCTCCGAAATAAATTCCTGCGTGCGTTTCTTGTAGGAGGAAACTGAAAAATCCTGGAAAAACCCACGAACACGGTGTTTCTCATGTAGGTAACTTTTTTATGGTAGAGAAGTAGGCATATTGGACTGCGATAACTCAGTGGTAGAACTAAACTCCGATGCATGGGGTCCCTAGTTTGATTCCACCTCCGTCAAGCGGACAGTGTGAGTAAACATATTATGTATGTTTGCTTGGGATTCCCTCACTTTCTTCATTACAGCATTTTCGCTCATGATCATCATAACGTCTACCTGAGCCTCGTAGCATAAGCGTGGGACGTTACACTCCAGCAGAAATTGTTCTGTTATTCTAAAGTAGACGGATAATTCTTGAATTCGAATTATCAAGAAGTTGGTATAATGTTGGATCAAACGGGACAATCTTGAGTAAACCACGTCGATGAAAAAGAAAAGTCTTGAGAAAGTGGACAGTGATGAAAAGAAAAATGTTCAACTGTCTGATGCAGTAGGAATAAGTAACGCACCTAAAATACAATTCATCGTGGTATTCGTGGAATTTTCATGAATTGAAGTGAAGATTAAAATGTTATGTTTTAAAAAATATCTATAACTGTAGGTGTTTATTTAATATAAATTCTGGGTGTACTAATAGTTTGAATTTTTTTGCAGGTTTATATTTTGTTTATATTCTTTTCCGTCTTCTCGTATTTGAGAACCCTGTTTCTGTGCACCGTTTCTCGCTTTTGAGGGAGATATTTCTCAAATCTTTTTGAGAAATGTGTTTCTCAAAATTGGGGCTATACGTCTCATTTCCTCAAATGTTACTTTCTTAATTTTAAGAAAAAATACATTTTTTCTCAAATTTGAGAAAGCATTTGCACCCTCAGAAATGAGACATAATTCCTCGCATTTGAGTCATTATTTCTCAAAATGATTTGAGAAAATCGAAATCTCACTTTTAAGAATGTATTACTCGGTGCACAGATAAGAAACGGATGTTCTCAAATACGAGGAATATTTTCTCGAATTTAAGAAACCATTTTTAACAGTGCATATCACTGGACGACAGGTATAAGCAAATTCTTAACAAAATTGTTTTAAACCAGATATTTTCCGCTTTCTTTCCGAGAAGCTGGCAGCCAAAAAGGGTTGGACAGTTTCAACTTATCGCACCGCATCATATGGAAGAGAGATATGATGAGATAAACTAATTTAGACATGATGATTTCTGCAATTTATCTCTACCATTGATGATATATAACCAAATCTAAATTCCGCATAATACGTTCAGTTTCCGTTCTTCCCACAGAGTATGTTTTGCAACTATACGGCACAATAGGCATGATTGTTGTTTCATTTCACATTGCTCGACAGAATTTACAACGATAACAGATTATGAACTCAATAATAATACGAATTCCCTGCTTTCAGTCGACATTTAATATCTTCATGAGTATGATTTTGATAATATTGATCATAGATATTTGAAAGTATCCACTTTTTCGAAGTATTATTTGATATTATTATCCGGGCCAATTTCCATGTATTTAGTTTTCTCTACATTTACTTCTAAACCCATGTCCCTGCAAGCGTTTAATAAGACCTCTGTATTTCTTTATATTGTTCTCCTACAATCCACTTTCAGATTTATATAATTAGCATAGACTACAGACTGGTTAATACCATTCAGCTCTAGCCCCTATATGCTATCTTTGATTTTTCTTACAGCTTACTCAAGATCAAAGTTGAATAATAATGACAACAATGATCTTGTTTCAAACCATTCTGAAAGTCAAAGCTCGCGAACGAGTATTTTTTTTTTCGAACTTTATTTGGGATTCAATTAAACATATGTTAATTAATATAACTAACTTTCTCGGTATACCAAATTCAATAAGAATGTTGTACACTGCAATACTTCCCTCCTAATTGAGGTGTAGGCCTTTCTAAAATCAATGAATGATTGATGTAGTGAGGTACTATATTCCCACTTCTTTTCGAGTATTTGTTGAATGGTAAATATCTGGTCGGTAGTTGATTGATTTCTCCTAAATCCATACTAATATTCTCCAATAGTTTTATCTGCAGATGAAGTCAATCTTGCTAATACGTAGGATATTTTAAAGAATTTTATAGAATGTTGACAGCTAAGAGAGTTCCTACGATAAGTATTACATCAGTTTTATTGTCTTTCTTCTGAATTGGAACAATGATTGACACCTTCCTTTCCTGTGGTAATTCCTACTTGTTCCATATGAGAAAAATAAGATACTGAACCTTTTTCTACAATTTTTCCCCTCTAGCTAAAATTAACTTATCTGGAATTTCGTCGATACCCGGGGATTTGTATTTTTTAATTTCACTACAACAATTTCTATTTCTGTTCGATTGGGATGGGTCTGCTATGTACACTTTTCTTTCTTCATTAGTTTAGTTAGTTTTAGTTTTTGACTGCGTGTTAAGCAAATCGTCAAACATATATTTCCACCTATTCAGCTATTTCCATCCACATCACATTACGAAGCAAAATTCACCAAATATTCTTAACTGGTTTTAACCTCAATCACATAAGGATTACGGAAAAGTGTCAACTAAAGTATACAATTTATCATAATGTTGTATCAAAACCAACTGGGTTTTATGTAAGTTATCGTGGCAATCCCCCCCAAAAAAAAATTGGGGGAGAGAATGCTCCAATGTCATTCTTTACTGATTTCAGCTTCATGAAGAATGCATGAGTGTGGGGCCTTAAAAATGTATGACACAACAAAACAAATAGCTTATATTGGAAAATTGACTCCGCATGTACTGTACACATGTAAACTTGCAACATGAGATATATATATATATATATTTACCCCTCTTTACCCGCTTATGTTTGATGGACTGCAACACCTAACAATGGGAATATTTCTGCAGGGACAGGGAAGACACATACCAAGTTCAATCTAAATCGGAAAAGTTTTACCAGAGTTATCATGGAACAGACGGATAGACACACAAATACCAATCGAGTCGAATAATAGAGGCTTTGCTAACGCTCACTTTAATTATTTATATGTAGCATTTACGTGGCAAGGGGGAAATTCTCCTCACATTTTCTCTGGTAACTGTGCCTAGGTGGAACTATCATGTTAATTTTATAAGTCTGAAATTTTTGGTGGGAGAGGAGCTCGAGGGGGCTGAACTTGTATTCATTGCAAGTTGGATAAAGTTGGTGCTAAGTTAATCTTCCGAAGCCCGCCCCTAGTTCTGCCAATAAACGTTGACCAGTCAACCTGGAAGTTTACTATTATATCAGCAAACAGAAGGGTGAAGAAATTTGTGAAGTCCCTTTGTCCAAACACTTTGAAAGCTGTTTGCATATAGGCTTATTAACGCCCAACCATGATAATTGCTACATCCCTTCAGATATAAAATACTTAGAGGCCAGGTAAGTTAAAGATAGGTTAAAGCTATGAATTCCGAGAATATAAAGAAAAAAATGTGAATGTAGAAGATGTATTTTTGAAGAAACTTAGATAATCATTCAAGAAAAGATGAAATATAATAGTGTCTTAAACAAGGCTACAAGGCTACATAGAGAAGATATCTGTGGTGGAACATTATAGCAAATAGTAACATAAAATTCTGTTTGATGAGACGGAAGTAGTAAAGGCAGAGGGAAAAAGATAAAAATAAGGAAAGAATGGAGATTACAATAAACAAGAACATTAATTAAAAAGATAAGCACGTGCCATTTCTTCTCCGATCAGGAAGATTGTGAAAGAAGAAGAAGAAGAAGAAGAACGTATAGCTTAAAACAAAAAAACATAGAAGCAATATTAGTATAACAAAGGAAGATAAACATAAAAAAAGAGAAAAACAGCTAATATAATTTTAATTAAACGCTGCCCTCGGCTAATATAATTTTAATTTAACGTTGTCCTATTAAGTTAAAAAATTCAAATATCACTTCATAAAATATAATCAAAACAGAACTGAATTCATAATGTTTTATAAAATATCACTCAGAGAATCGAAAACCTCTAATTTTTTATTTAGCTTATCGAAAAGAAAAGGAGCCGCGTTGGCTCAGTGGTAGAGCGTTCATTTTTGGTGGATGGGGTACCAGGTTCGATCCCAGTTTGCGCAAAACGGACTTTGTGGCGGGTAAATACCGTGTTCGTGGATATGCTCGAAGTTATCTTATTTTCTCCCACAATCTTCACTCCACCATTTCATTCATTCTCATCGTCACCGTCTCCTTTAGCCAACACGGCGTACTGGGACGAAACCTGAAAGATTGCATTGCATTATAGAAAAAAATTAATAAAAGTCTAGAATTTTTATATATTTCAACACTTATCAGGAAGTCTCTTAAATCCGGTCCCATTATTATTATTATTATTATTATTATTATTATTATTATTATTATTATTATTATTATTATTATTAGTAGTAGTAGTAGTAGTAGTAGTAGTAGTAGTAGTAGTAGTAGTAGTAACATTAAAAGACAAGTAAGCATCTTACTTAACCTCGTTTTAATATAAAATCATTTAATTGGTGTGTACGGATGAGAGATTGATACAGTCCTTAATTCTTTCTTCATCCGAAGTCTCTGTACAAGAAAATAGTCTGCATTACATACGTGGGAATTTGTAATAATAACGTCAGTGAGCTCTTGTGTTTTGATACGTCTGGCAGAGCACGTTCTCATTTGATAGTTCAAATAAATAGTTCTATCTAAAACTATTCATGTGTGCTCTATCACACCAATTATAAACTTTTGTTCAAACACGTGAGTCCAAAATACTTACATTTTTGAACCTATTCTATTCTCAGCACATAAATATTACATGTAGACTATGAAGAGTTTTGCTCAAGAACGTTCTACACTATACTAATGCAATATAATTAAAATTAAATAAAAAAAATAAATAAGGCATGTTACGTTGGGGCGTCCTTCACTCAACAAATGTAACGATCACACTTCATAGAATCAAACGTTGCCTAAATGTACTCTGTTGATGCTAAACTCCTCTCTGTATCATCCACATTCGCACCACCCATTTGCTTACACAGCCACGACATTAATGCATTGGACTGCAAGTAAGCATGAGGTTGTCAATAACCAATGACTGGTACTGTCTTCTACGAGTGGCAAACCGTAAATATTATAGAACAAACGAGAAATAATATATATATTTAAATACTAGCAGCGTTCACCCCGCTTCGCTGCGGTCACCCCGGAACGCAATAAACTTTGTTACTTAGATAATTTTTACTTTTTCGCTTTCAAGTGATATGATAAAAACCATAGAAGATTGCAGTAAATCTTAACATTATATCGCCTGTCATTTATGTTAACCCGCCCCGCTTCGCTGCGGTCATCCCGGTGCTGGCATATTGTAAAAGTGTCTGTAAAAATAAGCAAATCAATTAAAAAATTTTAAACAGAAGATTCAAGCTATTTTCCGCTGTATATCGCCTGTCATTTATGTTAACCCGCCGAGTGACACGGTCATGCGGGTTGCATATAAATACGTTTATTTTTACCTATGATGAACTAATAACAAAGGATTTGTACGTTATGGACACTTGAATGGTCAATTATCTCAAGACACTGGTAATTAAAAATTAAAGTGATATGATAAAAACCATCTAGGGTCCAAATCCTAATAACCCCCCAAAAATGAAAGAAATTGGTTCAGCCGTATTAGCGTGATGAGCGGACAAAGGATTTTGTACGTTCTCTTTTATATATATAGATAAACTAATTATTTGCTGAGCAAAACTATATATTTTCATTAAAATTCAACACGTGTTACAGTTTCGCCAACTAACTCTTTGGCTTCATCAGACACTATGTGATACAGGATAACTGTACAATCGTATATACATACAACAGCTAAGATATCTTTCTTCTGATTGGCTACTGGCAGCAGCAAATCTCTTTCAATTATACTTATTTGATTTTTTTTTTTTTTTTGTATAGGTGCACTCTATTGTTGCTAATTACACAAAGTGACGATCTTAACTAATTTAAACTAACAATTTTAACCATTTTAACGCCATTTTAAATGGAAACGTAAATCAAGACGTGTGGCGATGCCTTTTTGGAGCCAATTTGTGTGCTTTACAAAAAGCAAAAAAAAAAAAAAAAAAAAAAAAAAAAAAAAAAAAAAAGGTGGCGGAATCAGACCTATAGCAGTTGGTGTTTTTCGAAGACTAGCATCCAAGATAGCTGTTTCGCTCGTTTACAACCAATGCTCTCAATACTTACAACCACACCAACTGGGGTTTGCAACTAAAAAAGGTAATGAAGCTATTATACATGCCACACGGACATACATAAATGAAAATGAAAACGCAAACAAAGTAATCTTAAAAATTGATTACAAAAAATGCCTTTAATTCGGTGGAAAAAAGATTTAATGCTAAAAGGAGTGAAATCTTTTATGCCACATTTGTATCCTTTTTTTTTTTTTTTTTTTTTTTTTTTTTTTGCAAAGCTATGCTTATCCATCAATATTATTTTATGGAGAAAGAACTATCTCATCGCAAGTAGGATGCCAACAGGGAGATCCTGCAGGTCCAATGTTGTTTAGTTTGGCTATTCATCCGATAGTCCAAGCGGTTTGCTCTGAATTGAACGCCTTTTATCTGGATGATGGAACCCTAGGAGGATCGCCGAATATAGTCATAGAGGACATGAAGCATTCAATTGCAGAATCAAAAAAAATTGGGCTAGAGGTGAATCCATCGAAATGTGAACTCTATTACACATCGTGTAAATAGACACAGTCGTAGAAACCCAATTTAAAGAGCTATTCCCAAGCATACGTATTTTACAACCAGATGAATTATCGTTATTAGGATCTCCGCTCCACGAAGAAGGATATGATCTACATTTCCAGAACAATATGAATAGTTTCAAAGTAATAACTGAGAGACTAAAACTTTTACCAAATCACATAGTTTATTTTCTTCTCAAAAATTGCTTCGGCATTCCAAAACTAACGTACTTTTTAAGAACTGTTCCAACATGGAAAAGACCATCTAAAGTTTTACAGATAGATAATTATTTGAAAAAGGCATTACAGCTAATAATCAGCTATTCCCTAAACGAAACCCAATGGACACAAGCAAGCCTTCCAGTCCACCTAGGAGGTCTAAATATACGGAAAGCATCGGACTTGAGTCTACCAGCCTTCCTTTCCTCTTGCCATGGGGTGCGTCCACTTGTCTCCAATATTTTAAATAGTTCAGTTGACAACGTGGATATACATCACATGGATGAAGCTTTGGAAATTTGGAAGGGGATCTACAAAAATTCCTGAGACAAAAGAATTACAAAAAAGTTGAGGATGCAATATTATTACAGGAAGTAATAGATAATGAAGTAATTCCTGAAAGTATAATTGACACTGTGCGTATGAAAGCTTTACAGAAAAAAGAGACCGGTGCTTCGTTGCAAGCCACGCCATCTAAAACAATTGGAACCGTCTTAGATAACAAAGTTTTTCAAATATGTGTAGCTTTGCGTCTGGGGGTAAATATCTTTCATAAATTTACTTGTACATGCCAAAGCAGACTGGATGAAAAAGGGTTACACGCACTAAGTTGTACTAAAAGTGGAGGAAGATTAGTACGCCATGGTGAATTGAACAACATAATAAAACGAACACTGGCGAGCATTGATTTTCCAAGCATTTTGGAACCACCAGGAATGTTTCGAGAAGATGGAAAGCGGCCAGATGGAATTACCCTAGCTCCATGGAAAATGGGTCAACGGTTGATATGGGATGTCACATGCGTGGATACCTTTGCACCATCTTATTTGCCATCAATACAAAACGAAGCAGGTAGTGCAGCTGAAGTGGCCTGCAAGAGAAAACACTCCAAATATTCTAAACTAAAAGAAGAGCACCTTTTCGTTTCTTTTGCAACTGAAACTATGGGGGTTTTCAGCAAAGAAGCTCAAAAATTTTTGAAAGAACTGGGTTCCAATTTGATTACTAAATCAAGCGACGCCAGAAGCCAACAATTTTTAGTACAACGCATTACCCTAGCTATACAAAGAGGCAATGCGATTAGTATCGTAAGTTCCTTCCCTTCGCACAAGTTAGAAGAAATCTTTTATCTTAATTAAACATAAATTTTCCCTTATAAATTTTCAAAAATAATTCATTTTAGCGACTCATTCTTGAAAAATATTTGATGTATAGAATATCCATTATTTAACGGATTCATAAGATCATAATGCATAAATAGCTTATATTTTTCATATCTGTAATTTCTTGCTCTGTATCTTCACAATATCATTGTGGCATTGGGGTTTTATATTTCCCATCTAAATGTACTAAAAGTCTTTCACCTGTACTTTAAAACTCTTTCTGTGATAGAATTAATTTTCATGTTATTTCGTAAGGTTTGCCATTTTGTAAATCATATAATTTAACAGGCATAAAAATTGCATCATAATTGTATTAAATTGTTAAATATACTCAGAATTAAAAAAAAACTAACAATTAATCTTTTCATTCATTTTTACGTTTATCAGATGTTTAAACATGATATATGCGACTGTTTAACAAAATGTAATTATAATGCATTTAATCATTTATTGATATTCAAATATATGCAACAAATATCGCGACTATTTTGTTTAATGAACATCTCCCATGTCGCGACATTTATGTGTGTAATTATAATGTATATTTATTTATTTATTTATTTATTTTGTAATTATTATTTTTATGTACGGAAATATACAGTTTTAAGAACAATTAATTAACTTCAACAATTAAGTAAATAATTACACACACACACACACACACACGCATATATATATATATATATATATATATATATATATATATATATATATATATAATTAATAAATAAACATATAAACACTATTACACCTAAATATGCACACATATACACATAGACACATATATAACATGTACAACAATCAATATATATATTCACATTTATACTTTATGTATTTATTTAACAATCACCAGAAGCTTTTGTAACAATTTATTCCACTGTTGGTCTATGTTAAGTCCTGAGTTCCAGTTCATTACTTTATTACCCTCCATTTCAATACACCTTGCCTTCTTCCATTTTCTGACTATACCTCTACCTTCATGGCCTAGAATTTTCACTTCTTTCCAATTTACTGCATGTCCCATGTCCCTTATGTGTTTGTAGACCGCATTTTTGTCCCTCTCTAACCTAACGTAATCTTTATGTTGTTTTATACGTTCTCTAAGTTTCTTTCCAGTTTCTCCAATATAAACCATATCACACTCGCTGCACTGAATTTTGTATATCACTCCTTTTTTTTCTCCATCAATGTCCCTTGCTCTTCTTCTCTTTTTTTCCTTCTTTTCTCCCTTATTACTTCCAGTAGTCTCTTGCTTCCTTTTCTGTATGTTGATATGCCTCCCATCTTCTTCAACATTCTTTTAATAATTTCTGTTTCTTCTCCCAAACTTTCCATCCCCCACCACATTTTTCTTTCTCCTATCCCTCCTTCACTTCGTTCTCCATCTTGTCTTCTTTCTTCTCTTTCTCCATTTTTGTTCTCCCATCTTCTGTACTTTAACTTTTATCTATCATATCCATTATTCTCTAGCTGCTTATGGAATGTTTGTAAGCTTTGTTCTCCTTTGCCTTTTTCACTGCTTATTGCATAATTCTTTTCTCCATATTATTGATAAAATTCATTATGGTCGAGTGATCCACATAACTTTCGGCGTGGCAATAGTTTCCCGACGAGCAACTTTTTTGGTACCATTCTGTGTAGATAACTCTTTGCTTTCTCCTTATTCTCATATCCAGGAGCACTATAGCCTCTTGCTTTTCCACCTCGAGCTCTAGTTGTATGCCTTTCTCTGTATCCCCAACTTCTTTTACAGTCTTTTCCAATTGCCTTACAGTTCCTTTCCAAATCCCTATGCAATCATCAACATATCTACCAAAAAACACTAATTTGTCACATCCTTTTATACTTATTTTCTTCTCCCAGTCGTTCATAACAATTTCTGCCAGCACCGGACTCAACTTGGAACCTATGCTTATTCTCTCTTTAATTTTTACTAACTTTTCACCTATAACTGTTATTCCATATAGTCTTCAGGGCCTCCTTCAGTCCTTCTCCACTCCAACCATTGATCCTCCTATCCTTTATCAATTCTGTAATGACTTTAATAATGGTGTTCCTACTTAGGCTTGGAAACATAGTTTTCATATCAATACTGAACATGATTGTTTTAGCTTTGTTCTGTCCTACTTGCTCTATCCTTCATTTGAACTCTATCGAGTTTTTCACACTGCTGGTTTCTTGTTGTTTCCTCAACATTTCTATAGTCTTCTTTAACCCCTCCTCTAGTGCTTCAAATATATTCCCTCTGCAATCTAATAAAAAGGGGTTTGCTGCTGCCAGTAGCCAATCAGAAGAAAGATATCTTAGCTGTTGTATGTATATACGATTGTACAGTTATCCTGTATCACATACTGTCTGATGAAGCCAAAGAGTTAGTTGGCGAAACTGTAACACGTGTTGAATTTTAATGAAAATATATAATTTTGCTCAGCAAATAATTAATTTATATTTAATTATAACAAGGCAAAGCTTCTATTTATGGGAAATATCACAACATATATATATATATATATATATATATATATATATATATATATTAGGCTGGTTCATCAGCAATGGGTTTCTTAAAAAGTTTCAGCTGCATAACGAGACACACTGTGCCTTATTTCTTTTTGATATTGAGAACCTCCACCAAAAGTTTACTTTAGTTGATCTTTGAAATTATTATGTAGATTTCACGAAATATATGGTTCGTGGGAAAGTAAGAATATGTGCATCGTTCTGGATTTTACAAAGGTTGTCCTTTCTCCTTCGTGGTAGGATATAGAAGACACTGATGATCCTCAATATGTGGTTCTGAGTCGAGCAAAAAGGTTAAATACACATGGAAATTCTCTTCATACACTTTTGACCTTAGAAATAACTTCAGTACTTGACCTTTTTCATATATCCGACCGCAAGGCAATGAGAAGTATTGAAACTGTGGCTAAATCGACAGGTTTAAGCATTGAAGGAAAGACTCCCTCAACAAGTTCCATCCGACGCCACCGAAGGAAAAACAGAAAAGAAGTAGGAAAGAGGATCTTGTCTGTAATGGCTGGTCCTGCCATACCTCCACCTGTTCTACTTCTACTTCACTAGGATACAAAGATGCTGCCACACATTGATCCTTATCATTGTAGCAATGTTCATAGAATTGCTTTGGTAGGACCTGGAAACGGCATAGAGTTTTAATTGGTGTGCCGCAGTCCCTAACAACACAGATATAGTTCAAGTCGAAGCTTGTTTTTCGGCAATCCTAGCATGTGACTTGCAGGATCAGATTAAATGACTTAGTCTCCGACACAACAACATTCAGTACTGGACTTTTGCAGAAGGCATGCATCAAAACTCAGCAGATGTTGAGTAAGAAGCTCTTCTGAATTTCCTGCCGGCATCATATTTTGGAAGTCATTCTGTTCGACGTCTTCAAGTACGAATATGGTCCTTCGGCAGCTCCCTGTTTGCTCGGTTCAAGGGGCAGTGAGATTGAACATGATTATTAGAGCTCGGCACTCGACGATCCTGATCTGAGAGAAAGCTTATCGGAATCAGGGCACGTAGCAGACCTGAAATACAGAGCATTGGGTTCGTGAAAAATGCAATTGAATTTTCTGCACATCCGCATGACGATTACAAAGAATTTCTGGTTATTTCATATACCTTCTTGGGTGAACAGCCTGAAGGAGAAGTCGCACTAAAACCCTGGCACTTCCCACCATACCAGGTGGATGGTAAAGGCTATTTATATGATAAAGATATTCCTCTTCCGGGAGAAGCTGAAACTAACTGCGAATGAACTTAAGACAGTTACAAACGTTAGCGTCTTCGTTAGTTTTTTGTACTGTTTTTACTGGCATAAAGGCACCACCGAGAAAACGAGAAGGATCTTCGATGTGTACTTCCAATGGGCCAAGAGAAGTCCCTTACTTTTCTCGCAATAGACCCGTGGGAGGATAATTCTGCATACCAGGAATTTAAGAATGCTCTGAAGGACATGGCAGTTGTGCAAACACTCCTGATTGTGCGATCGTTCTTGCTACCAATTTTAACAATTGCCCAACGAAGAATGAGTCCCAGGAACAGTATTTTTAAAGTTGGTAGCAATGCATCATAAAGATATCCCGCCTGTTCCGAAGTTTTCCTTTAGTCGACGTGAAAATTTTACAAGTGCGAAATGTTCATCCCTTGACGCTACCTGCATTCCTGATTCATTTAATATAGGATTTGCATTTCTATTTTTGTACTGACATTAACATTTCTCTTAAAAGTGAGGGAAAACGAATGGATGCATCAAGACAACGTAGAAAATTTTACGCACGTAGTCATTTGTTTCGTATCGAAGTGTTGTATATCTAAATAAAAGCTGTTTCAAAAGTGCTTTGGATATAAGAAAATCATTTTTGGGGGGACCCCTAAATTTTGGACTAGAAAAACAAAACTTAGTAAATGGACTCTTTATAGTAAATAGTACAAATCGAAAATGTGTCTAAATTACGAGTCTCGTAGGATAAAAACTTTTTTAAAATTGAACCACCATATATATATATATATATATATATATATTATTGAATAACCAAAAAATGAACCTGTTTGAGTTCTATGTCGTTTCTATCGTACACAGTCTATGCATATAATATCCGCACTGGCATATGATCGACAGGAGTTTATAATTGATAGTAGCACAAATTAAACAGATAAATAGATAATAAAACTATTTGTTTTTAGGTGCATAATTAAAAGTTAAATTAATTTCAAGGCACTGGCGTAAGAGCGAGAAGGCACAAAACCGAAACGACGTAGTGTCAAAACAGGTATCTGAGCTGAACTTTCGGCCGTGTACCATTTCGGTTCTTCACCGCATTGCCCCAGTAGGCATTCACTCTTGCAAGAGAGAAAACATCTGTGACAATTTAAGAAAATATTGCGTGGCAACCCTGTTCTAACCCGTGCGAACCTCGTCTAAAGAGCCCCGAACTAGTACACACAATTTACACGACATCATTCACTGACAGACGAAGGTTCTATTCTAGCAAAGATAGTTAATTTCAAAGAAGCGCTAATTTTTTTAATTGAAAATTTGGCAAGTGTAATGCATAAAACGCCCTTTTCACAGATACAAAACTTAACGTTTGCACAATATTATACTGAAAATTTCATTTTTATGTGGTGATTATATGACTTACATTGACATACTTCTTTCTGATAACGAGTTTCTCAATTTCTGAAGTTTTCTGTAAAATTTATTGCTTTCAATTTGTAAAACAATTATACATGTGAGGAAATAAAGAGACAAACCTAAGGAAAACAGTTGATAGTAATCAAGGTCGGATCCAAGATTTTCTGAGGGAGGGAGGTGCACCAATAACATTTGAATTAAATTTGATTTTTCTTAATGACTTCAGGCATCTGTGGTGAATAAAAAATACTATGTTGCTTGATGAATCCTTTTGCTTCAACCTTCAGAAAATCGACTCAAACTATTGCTTTTGCAAAGCTCTGCTTACTTTTAAGCCCTAAATGGAAACATGATGGCAGAAAGTTTCAGAAAATGTTATTTTCACTCTAGCGTTTCATTTTAGATAGTGCATACTTACAAAGAAAGGGGATGCACGTGCACCGGTGCAACCCTCTAAATCCGGCCCTGATAGTAATTACTCTTGCGGCTTGCTGAGGTATCGAGACTCGAAGAGTTGAAACATAGATAGCGCCAATAAAGAGTATTAAGAATAAAAACATCTAGTGACATAATTGAATGTTACTCGTAAAAGTCAACATCATTAAGCAGTTAATACATTGAAGAAAAGAAGTAAATTTAGTCTTATTATATCATAAATGTTTTTCACTTGTTTTATGTTCTGAATTCATAACACATGGGCGGGCAAGATGGGGCGCTCGCTCTCCCTAGAGGAAATTGTACTTCAGAATATCGAAAATCCAATAGAATTTTTACATTAGTTACAGCAAAATTTGAAACTATTTTTGAAACGTCGCTTATACTTGCCCCCCCCCCCCTTAGAAACCACAACATGGGCGCCCTCGTGCGACACTCTTAATGCTGCCATGCAGCAACCAAGTTCAAAAGGTTTGATCTGAAGTTATGTTATGCTTTATATATAGTTTTGTGTTTTGGAGTTGCTACGACACAGTCTTCTGTATCCATAAGGACATACGAAGGCAAGAGGCCTCAAGTATTGAAAAGTTGCATTAATATAACATCATTTTCGTGTTCCTAAAAGTAACCAAGTTAATATTCAGCTTATAAAATTCTCCATTTGGTAGTTTTATTAGTGTTGAAGCATTATAAAAGGCATGTCTTGTTAGATGATGCATGATCATGTAAACTTACTGAAGTTCAAATTTTAATCTAGAACTAATCCTCGGATGCCACTGATGTCAATCTAGAAAGGAAGTTCTCCTCTTGCTTGTGTTTCAAAATTATTCTTCAGTTATTTTGTTCAAGTTCAAACTCCAGTTAATTTCAGATTAAATTGTCATAACTGGCAAATTGTTGAAACGTTCTTGCTGAATTAATTATCTCAGCTACGTTTTGATCAATTTGAATTTGGAAAAAACTCTTTTCACTAGATGACGCCATCAGTGGATTGTCAAGAAAAATGTGAATTGAAATGCATTTATATTTGTACTTGACAACCAAGAATAGATTAGCAAAACAATCTAGCGCGGGGACTGAATCCAAGTAATCGAACCAATTAGCTTAAATCTGCCCCTGACAGTACAAGGCTAAGGTCAGAGATGCAACCTATAGAAAAAAATACTTCGTATCCTGAATCCATACCAAAATAGTTTCTTTCAATCTTTCACAGTTAGTAACAAGTGGAACGGATATACTTACATTGAAAATCAAAGTAACATTAGTTTTCCTACTTCTGGTTTCAGTAGAATAGTAAGAACTAGGACAAAATCTATTCTGGGAATCCCGAATCAATATTTTAAAACCGTTTTTTTCGCTCTATGAGAGTCAATATTTGAAATGCAAGTGACGGTAGATATCTCCTACCTTCGATTACAATAGAGAAATAAAGTAACAGATGGAACGTATTTTTCTTCGTTACTGAATCCATATTAAAGAACTGTACTTACTATCTACTTCAGTATTTCCATTATGGGGATCAGAAGATTTCCACCACCTCCGGTTCGAATAAAGTGATAAAGGTAAAGACCATACTTGTTCTTTGGGCCCTGAATTCATATCAAACACTCAACATTGAGACGTTTAATTGATTCTAACAAACTCCTCCTTGTTATCTTTTACCACTTTTGTTATACGAGGGATTCATTTGCTGAAGTTGTGAGAAGAAGAAACATAACATTTCTACCCTCCGTCTCAATGCATAGAAAAGTCAACAATTTTCTTAAATTATTATTTTTGCGTTACAAGAGTTATTTACAATACTGGACATGAACCTTTTAAACACTGCAAGGAACTTCAGCTACAAATTTAAAAATAAAACGTGTCCGAAATGACGAAAAAAAATGGACTTAAATCCGTTGTGTACTAAACGTCCCACATGACGATGAGCGTTGAAAACGGAAATGATTGACTTTTACCGTTTTTAGGTTTTAATAGAGGGACAATGGAAAGGATCAGAACCTATTTTTGGGACACTGAAGTCACGTTAGAAGCAAAAACTGCTTTACGCTCTTCCTTACCGTTTTGCTCTGATACTTTCCGACATGCAGACGGAGGGGCGCATCCGTTCTATAAGATTTTCGATACTTATGCATAGTATAGGTAGGAAGTCTAAAAAATACACATAGTCCAATCAATATATACATTAACCTGGAAAAAATCATAACAAGCTGAAGTTTTGTACACACCTTTGGGAAGATATAAATAACAACATACTAAATGTCCTGAAATATCCTGTGACGATTTGGGCCGCCAAATTATGGTTTTTAATTGTGTCATTGCTCGTAAGTTACAACTATGAAACTTTTGAAACTTTTTAATAGAATCATCTTAGCACATACATGATATAGTTAAAAAAATAAAAAGGGTGTTTTTGGTATTTTACATATACGGAAATAGGTAGTTTTAAGTTTTGTTACAAATTGTGTAATTACAACTGTGAAACTCTTGAAACCCTTTTTATAGGATCATTTTAGCACACACATGATATGGTTAAAAAATAAAAAGTGTGCTTTTGGTATTTTTGCAATTATTATTTTTGTAGTCAGAGTTCAACTCATGAATCGTTCTAAGCCTTCTATATTCTACTGTCCAGAAAATGAAGACCTTTGTTGGATACCTTTTGAAAATATTATCTGGGAAGTTCCTGTTCCATCTCTTACAAGCCAATTATCCCGGGCTTACGCAACTGGAAACAAATTAAAAGAAGACATCATATCATCAATGAAAACAGTAAGCTGTGAAATATAGGACACAATATTTCGTATGTAAATTATGTAATTCTAAGAAGTATTACTGGTATGTATGTTTATTGTTTTCATCTATGTACATTAGTCTATTATTTCTTATTTCTGTTGATAAGGTTTGTAATAATCACCATTGTTAGGCCTATATTTTCCATTCACAAAACCGCAAGATTATTACAAAAAAGGTATCCCTTTTTGTTATTTAATCATACCTAGTAAATGCAAACTAATCCTATAAAAAGTTACAAAAGTTTGTTAGTTGAAAGCAATGGTACAATTGGGAAAAAGTCATAGTCAAAGTACGAAAATATAATATTATGGTAATACCAAAACTACACATTACACCAGTTCTATTTTTAAGCATACCTAAGATTTACTAAGATGATTATTTGAAAAAGTTTTAAAGTGTGACAGTTGCCTCTTCAGAGTAGGGATGGCCAAAATTTTCGGAAATCAGAAATTTCGCTTTCCGGATTTTTCGAATTCCAGATTTTTCCGAAATCAAATTATCCGAATTACGATTTTTTTTCGATTTTACTTTCCGGAATCCGGAAAGTAAAAATTCCGGAATTGGCCATCACTACTTCAGACGAAGGGCATAATCTGTTAACAACAGTAAATCTGTATATTTTTGTACATTTAAAACAACAACAACAACAATAATAATAATAATAATAATAATAATAATAATAATAATAATAATAATAATAATAATAATAATAATAATAATAATAATAATAATAATAATTGCAAAAATACCAAAAGCATCCTTTTTTATTTTTAACCATATCATGTATGTGGTAAGGTGATACTATTTAAAAAGTTTCAAAAGTTTCATAGTTGTAACTTACGAGCAATGACACAATTTGTAACAAAACTTAAAACTGTATATTTCAGTAAATAAAAAATAATTACAAAAATACAAAAAACACCCTCTTTATTTTAAACCATACCATGAACGTGTTGATAGAAATGTACAAAAAAGCTTCAAAAGTTTCATAGTTGTAACTTTTTAGCAACGGTACAATTTGTGAAAAACTCTAAAATTTGCTTGGTATGTCTATTAATGTTTGACAGTGTAATGTTTTGCAAGGTTACTTAAAATCTTCTAAACGAGCAAAAATTAAGCTTTCATTTGACACCTGGGTGAGCCCAATAAAATTAAAAATAAGGAAGTTATGGTAATTTTAGTTTCAGGATGCTGAGTGCCTAAAAGTGAAATTGAAGCAAAATTCATATTTTTCAAAAATTTCTCCCCGGCCCATTTCTCATCCAAAAAATCGCAAAAAATTAATTTAGCATTTCATTGGTATTTATGTGTGAATCATTTTGAAGACAATCTAAGACATTGAAGCGCGGTCATGTTTTAAAAGTAGGTGATTTGACATGGAATGACCCTATTGCAAATACAACATGAGTTATAGCTATTAAAGTGAGAACCAGTTATGACCTTTAGAAACCACAGATCGGCGGCCATTTTCCAATATGGCGTCAAACCCGTCACCGGATATTTCAGGACTTTCAGTATGTTGTTATATACACCTTCCCAAAGGTATGTGCAAAATTTCAGCTTGTTATATTTTTTCCGGGTTTAGCTTTTTTATTTGGTCTAATTTGACTGCACTAACATGTAAAATGAAAGAGTAACACTTAACTCTTTACAAAGTAATGCATATATTGCATATTGTAAAAAATATCGTGTTGCACTGAAAAAAATTGTAGGTGGCGTACATAAAAAGGTAGGTTATATGCGTATTTCCTGTAGCTTTTGGACTTAACGTACACCAGACGTATAACTGAAAATGCATGTTTTATAATACTTTCCATATAAATGTTCCATCTGTACGTACTTTCCGTATGAAACAATATAGGCGGTCAGGATCTAACATAAAAATGGACGTATATAACATATAGCTAAGGAATACGGATAACATAAGTATATGCATGTGATATACGGAAAACTGTCAAATGTTAGACGTCCTGCAACGGCATGATGTAACATCTAAGGGCAGTGCGTATGTAGCATATAGATAACGTATGTTCCATACTGATTTCTGTACTAAGGAAGAGGATTCCGTATGTTTATAAAATATACCGCTGTCCGGAGAATGGATTTTTCTCAGTGTAGGGCAGTAGACTAAACAATTAGTACAGTAGATTTGGAGTTTTTCCCATAACCTTTTCTTATCAAAAAACCTGTTATATACAATTATAGCCCAAATCATTGTAACTGTGTTCTGAAGACCAAAATAATGCTACCTAGAGGCTTTGCTGGTAAACGAATGGTTCCGGGGCCTAGGTAGCCAAGGAAAAGGATACTCCAGAACTCCAGGCAAGCTAAGAAGTCGCGGTTAAGAACTCTCAGTGCTCCCGGCAAACAAAGAGAGTGTGGTAAAATACCCATAGAGCTCCAGACAATTTAGGTAACGAGGAACTTCAGAGTTACATCAAAGCTGGTTTAGTTTAGTTTAAGTCCCTCAGAACTCCATGCAAGCTAAGAATTTTGCGTTAGATAAATCTCTCAGAACTCCAGGCTAGCTAAAAGAGAGGAATGACAGTCGAAAACGTATGCCGTTGGAGATCCTGCGTCGTCTTTTATACCCTCTTTGTGGGTGATGGCGGCGCTATTGTTCCTCTTCGGTTACATATCCCGTCAGTGATGGTGATACCTGTCATCTGCTTGCTAGTGATGGTAGTACTAAAGAAGTATATAGCTATGTTGACAAATATGAGGCATATGTAGGATATACAAATATCATAGAATAAAATCATTGATGTGGATGTATAGTAGAATAAAATCACTGGGTTATGTTTACTCTAAGTACCATTAAAGTATTAGGAAATGAACAAATATGTTGAGTTGATGAGTTTCCATGGCCTAAACTGTCTTCCATGAAATGACTAAAATAGTGCGTATTATAAATTGGTAAGTTTTATTACAAGATCTAATTTGTATTTAACTTGTAACTACTTACCTAAATCTGGATCATATTCATTTATAAACCTTCTTGTAATATATTTAACTGTAAGAGCTGAAAGATAAAAAAATAATATCATGCATTAAAATTAATATTAAATGATAAAAATAAACACTTAAATAAAATAAATAAATGAAAATGCTTATTATTAACAAGTCAACTATGTGAAATTTGTGATAGGAGTTTCTTGATTAAATGTAATATATATAAACGAACTCTCAATGGATTAGCTTGGTAAAGGTTACAATCCAAAGGAGAAGTTTATGTCTGCAGCGAAGAATTTTCGGGTTCCTAAAATATTACAACTAATTATAACCAAAATGCTTCGTGTGGAGTATTGTACTGTATGGATCAGAAACGTGGACATAACACAAAAATGATGAAAAACGACTTGAAGATTTCGAAATGTGGATGGAGAAGAATGGACAGAACTAGCTGGGTCGAGCGTACAACGAATGAGAAGGTGTTAGAAATTTTGGGGGAGAAAATAACAATTTTATATATTATTAAGAAGAGGAAGATAAACTGTTTGGGACATTGGGTAAGAAGGAACTATATCATGAGGATATGGTGGCAGGAAAGAGAGGGAAAGGGAGAAGGAGACTACAATTAATGAACAATACGTGCAGAGGAAGGAATTGTACGTTAAGACGAAGAGGTTACCTGAAGACCGTGGAGCATGGAAAGTTCTTAGTTGCAGCAAGTGACTGCCAATAGTAGCATAGTAACTCTGATAACGATGAGTGGAACTAAAATAACGAGTTATCACTAACAACACACATATTAACAAATCGAAGGAAAGTATGGAGTCGATGGAGATTTTAACCTTAGTCTACATTCTTTTTAACATTAGTTTTGAAGTTGATAACATCTAAAATTCAATAATAATTAACACTACTCTACTGCGTATAGAAAACATTAATCGATGTTTTGTTTTACTATTTCAATTTTTCGATTTGTGTCTCGCAAATGGTGACGCAAAACTATTGACACTGAAATTCCCATAACTCTAAGGGGTCAATAATTACGATTAGGTTGGCAAAAAAGATGTACGTATAACAAAAAATATATACATGTGTGGCTTCGCTACGATTTCAACTGAAGGAAACAACAGTAATCGATAGATGAAGAAGGATTTTGTTTGTTTGTTTGCTTATTCATTTTCTTTTTTTTTTTTTTATTTGCAGACTAAATTAAAAGAGAGGCACTTGTATAAATACTGGAATGTGCAGCAATTTTTTTTTTAAAAAGCCGTAAAGTGGTCTTACATTTTGTGTTTGTGTTGAAAAGTACTTGCAACGAGAGGTATGTACAATTTTACTATTCAATTTTTAATAACCATTTAATGGTTATTAAATGCGTTTTTTTACGTTCTCTACTATACTTACTGCGAAGTCTAATTTAATCCTCAATAGTAGCTTGTTTATGGTTGCTTAATTAGAGGTGCTTCACCTAAGTAAGGTTTTTGATAAAAGCTTGAAAAAACTTCATTTCTTTCAAAACGAATTTCTCTATATTAGCCACACTTTAAGAGTATGAGGGAGAAAAAAAATAATCTTCCGAAGAAATTCATTATTTTTATATTAATTTATTTAATTTTCGTGTGCTCTATCCTTCAGAAGAAGGATCATAGAAGACTAATCATTTTAAGCAACATTTCAACCAGTGCGTTTAATGTAACACTTGTTTAATATTTGGACGCAGTACAGAACATTAATGAGAAATAATATTCAACACCCACTGTACTTATTTATTTTTTTTTACTTACTAGTTGAAATGTCCGTTCTTCGTACTAGAAGAACTGGGCTATGGAAAATGTGTAAAAGGCATATTTTAATACTCTTTACCAATTTTAATGGGTATTTGAATCGAAATTAAACCAAGCTTGATCCCAAGCGCTAACCATGTTTAAAAGCTAATTTCAAACGCCGCAGTCACTTTTCTTTCTGTAAAAATTAAACACGCTTCCTGTACACTTATTAGGATGATCAATTCAATGTAATGATAAAGATCTGGATTCACCAAAGTGTCCAACCTTTATAAAATTGATTTTCAACAATTCAACCGTTTTCTAATTTGTGTCATTTTATGAATACCAAATTGAGAATTTTAAAATAGAAATTGACTTTTTCTCCTCTTTCGAAGAGGAAACCCAGATATGTGTTTACATATGTGTCCGTATATTTCTTAAATAAGTAGGGTAACTGTCCCAATAATTGACAGTGTACCAGTAATTGACACTGTCGTCTTTTTTCCGACGCAACAAGACTGCGGGACTAGGTACAAGCAAATGCTGCCACCTTTTCTTCCTTTGCAGTGTTGTTAATCCCACACCACTGTTAATATTTGCCTCTAAGTAGTAGTTCTCCAAAGAAAACAGAAAATCGATAGACAGTGCAAAATAGTATAACAGCTATATTAGCGAAAGAAATAAACATGTTTATCCAGGTGGAAACTTATAAATCAGCTTGATAAGTTGGTAGAAAATTACTAGAATATGGTTCATTAGAATAAGATATTAGGAGATGTCAATTACTGGGTCACAAGGTGTCAATTACTGGTGAATCTCACAAATCTTGGTGTCAATTACTGGTACAATGATCAACTTTTTGTATACATATTGTAAAAAATAATTATTAGTCTATTATTTTTATGATGGTCTATATAGATGAAGGAAGGATGCCTTCGTACCTTTACGAGAGATCAGTAAGCCAGGCTCATTTAAAGGGTGAAGAAACTTGCAATTTGTCAAACACTGTTCTTATACTGTCAATTATTGGGACAGTTACCCTAGTTTATATACAAAGTTTCGTAAGGCCCCTTGTCACTATATGGTAAGCGTACGCTCATTCGACGCGGAGAATCCCGGTTCGTTTTTCGTTTCGTGTTCTGTGGTTTAAATCCCACGTTAAGCTATAGGTTTATGTCTCATATAGTCTCACTGCTGACAGGGACAAATCAAACCAAGTTTCGTCTACTAATTTCAGTGATTCGTGAGATATTCTATTTCTGGCATACATCTTGAACCATCAATGGAACACGAATTTTAGTGAAAGTGACAAAAAAAAAAAAAAAAAAATGGATCCCACCAAAGGTCACCACTTTGGACTAACATCATTCAAAATCAAACTCAATACGTCTTTTCGACATCACACTCACTCGACATCACGCTCATACCATCAACCTAACATCACGCTCACTCAACCTTATGTTCACAGCATCCTTTCGAAATCACGACCTCTCTACCTCACACTCACATTTCGACATCAGTGTCACTCGACGTCACACTCACAACATGATTTGGAACTCAGGCTCACTCAATTTCACGCTTACCCCGTGAGAATGAGGTCGAGTGAGCGTGAGTCCCGAACTCATGAGTTGGGACATCTTTGACTGTTCCTGTATAATATTGAAAAAAACATTATTATTGATTGCCATTATTTATATATTGTAACGAGTTTGTGAACTGTTAGGAGAAATCAAACACAGATAAAATCTGTTACTTAAAAGTTCACATTTTTCTCATACAACACATAAATTACAAACTATTGCAGCAAAGTCAACCTATGAACTTTATTATATTAGAAACGAACGAACAATTTAACGGTATAAAAATTCAACTCTTTCAATTTTCTGAAAAAAAAAAATAACTACGGAATGATAATTCATCTTTAAGCATGCAATTTTATTCATCTGGTTGTGACCTATCATTGGACAACATTATAGTTAAGTGAGCATTGAATGTAAGAATTGGTCATAATTTTGGGCTATTCCTCATTAACCAAACTGTGTATTGTCATCTTGCTCTGTCTTAATGAACGACTCGAATAATGCATACTTCAGGATCGGCTTCAGCTTAATAGGCGGCGTAGTTATCGTACAGCATACATTTTTACGTTTACAAAAATGCGTTTGTTATTATCGATTTTCTCATAAATTACGCACGAGGATTTGCACTCACTCATAATTTTGTATAGCTCAATAAAATATATCAATTTTATATATTTTATCTTTGCACAGTTTTTCTTCCCGTTAAATGTTCTGTGCAAACCTCTTGAGAGGTATTATAGAACAGCTTTTCTCAGTCTTTCTCAAGTTGCAGACCCTTTGTAGCCACTGCTAATACTCCGGGAGACTCCATGAAATCAAAAACGATTATATTTTACATAACATTAAAATGAAATGATTAATTTAATGACATTAAAATGTGACATTTATAACAACGTAATATTGTTATAAACGGAAATATTCGGGAAAATATGATCAGACAAGTTAGTTCTAATATTCTGAATTCAACGCTCACCTACACTGTAAAAAATGAGGTGTTGAAACAACACAAAATGACTACCACTTTCGCGTGTTACTTGTGTGTTAATTGAGCACCAAGCACATCGCCTTCCGACCATATCAAAAATAACTCGTTACTACCTGAAAGAGTTTGCATTGGTATTTATCGTTTAATATAAAGAATGGGAGCACTTGTGGGTCAAATGCCTCTTACTTTATCTTGCTTGAATGTAGCTAATTTAGCATTATGTGGCATACCATTCTCAAAGCTTTGCGAAATATATTTGACACTTATGCCAAGTAACGCATACTGTTACATGTTTCTTGTAATCGGTCACAATAATATTGTTATAAACCTGTGAATCGTCTGACGACTGTTACATAGGCATACATCTTCTGTTCATACATGCTAAAACACAAGAATAACAGATAAAGAAAATAGATGGAAGCACTGCTATCTGTGTAACTGCTGTCAGATGATTCACAGCTTTACAACAATACTTTTGTGACCGATTACAGAAAACATAGTGCTATTACTTACTTGCCATAAATGCGGAATATATTTTGCAAAGCTTTGCTCATACCATACAATATAAAACAATGCAAATACTCATGCTCTGAAGGCAATGTGCCGGGTGTTCCTACAATCTCACCAGCTGTGACGTACCACACATCAACCCAGCTGATTTTTGTAATCCTCCCGATCCTGGGACTTGCTCGTCAGATATTCGCTGAGCAACAGTTGTCAGACTTATCTCAGCCAAGGGTAGCTCGTTGCGACACGTTTAGACTGGAGCATTTCCTCACCTAAGCCACTATCCGAATGGGTGGCTTCTACCTGCTTACCATAACTTATTAGCTGTTTTGTGTTTTTTGTGCTCATCATCATGGCTACTGGAAATCACACTTCCTCCGCTCCGTCTGCATCTGCCGACAAGTTAAGGGAGAGCTCTAAACGCACGACACGTAGCGAAGTTCATCCGAATCAGCCTCTGTCACCTCAACCAAAACGCCATCACACTTTCAGCGAATCATCTACTGCATCTGATTCATATAATCATATGAACGCTGAAACTTCTTTCACTTCTGTTAAACCAGCTATTTCTTCATTTCATCTTACCAACTACAATCGTCAGTATCTTGATCTCAAAAAGCTGTATCATCGCATCATCAAATACATCCCACGGACAAGTGTAGCACAAATCATCTACACCCAGAAAGGCATCATCATTAAAACACCTGATGATAAGTTCGCGATCCAAAATTCGGAATACTTATTCATGCGAAATCTTTAGCAAAAATGCTTCTATCTCTCAATTCAATGCTCAATCAGCCAGGCAACCACCGCCACCACGGAAGCAACCCGCATTATCTGTTGTTATCCGAGGTGTTGATCCATCTTTCACAGATGACGAAATCAGTCAGGAATTCCAACTGGACGGATATTCTATCATCAAATGTATCCGTATTAAAAACGCTCAAGGAAACACCTACATGGTTCGAGTTTTAACTAATTCACACGACACCATCGATTCTCTTCTCTTGAATGGAGCCTTCATCTACCGTAAACGTCACCGTGTCGAGCCTTCTCGTTCTCCTGCTCCAGTTCCTATGCGCTGTGAAAAGTGCCAAGTTTATAACGATCATCCAACCGGTTTCTGTCCAAACCAACTTAAATGTGGATTCTGCACTGGCCCTCATAACACCCGCAATTGCACTAATCTTAATTAAACTCTTAAATGTTCCACTTGTAACGAAACAGGGGACGCTACCTATACTTACAAATGAAAGGCTAAAGCTACTTCGGACCCATTCAAACCAGAATTAACAGTGCCATTGAAACCACATGTTAGCCAAGCTGCATCTGCTCCTCAGGATATCTGTCAACCAATCACAATTACCCAATTCTTATCGTTTCTCACAGTTACACTACAAAATATTTATACGCTACTGTGCAACCATGTACTCTGCCAAGTTCAACAAACTGCCAAAGCCATCCTAAACATCAACTTCACAACTACTTACTCTGGCCAAACTGTTTACTTCCATTCAGATCCATTGCAAACAGAAGTTTAAGACTCACTACCCCACCGTCTACTACCTTGTCATCATTATGGATATTACTTTTCTCTTTCTGAATATTCGTTTTCTACATCACCATAAAATCTTACTCCTTTTCGAAAAACATGTGGCTTGTTTCGTTTTGAACAAGACATATCTTACAGCCCGCACCCACGTGTATCTGCCCCACTATACCACGCTTCGATACGATAACCAAACACCAGCAAGGAGGGCAAATGGTGGGGTCGCTATAGGATTTTCTCCATCTCTTCCTTTTCGGCGCACTACTCTTCCAAAACATCGCTTACCTGAACATCTAGTTACTACTTTATATTTCAAACAACTTAACATCACCGTTGAGACCATCTACATTCGTCCAGGACATCCTCTTCCATATCAGTTTATTCAATATATTTCAGATAACTATCGCACTTACAAAATTCTAGCTGATCTGAATTTTCATAGTCGCACTCACCGTCAGCAACAAGATTTCCGGAAATACCTTACCATGCATACTACCGGCCATTTTCATCCATTACGCAAGCCTACTCGACCTTGTAGTAATACAACGCCGGATGTAGTTATTTCTTCCCTTAATCTCCAGACTCGCTGCAGGCTAGATATCCTGGATCCTCTTGGCAGTCATCATGTGCCAATACTTCTCACTATCACAACTCCACGTTCTGCTTCTCGCACTCCTCCTCCACTCCTTCGCTCTTATCCCATGTTCGACAAAGCCAACTGGAACGGTTAACGCAACTTACTTCAACATAAGTTAGAAAATATCCCGGAACCTGAAACAGAAGATAATCTTTATGTCGCGTTAGATACTATTACCGCCGCCATCCACACTGCCTCTGCCCAACATATTCCGCTTGGCACCACTCATGCTTACAAACAAGCTCTACCTCCTCAGTATCTTGCACTTATCAAATGTTCCCGGGCACATTATCGAGACTTCACTCGCACCCGTAACCTTGAGTCACTCTGTCCCCACCGTCAGTATCAACGCACTGTCCACAACTACCTGGTTGTTTATAAACGCTGTCGCTGGATCGCTACTTGTAATGATCTTTCCACCACCACTCATCTCACAAAGTACTGGAAGAGGTTCCACCAACTCGCTGGCACCTCATCTCGAACACCTTATCCTTTCTTAGATGGAGACGAACCACTTCCTGACGATACAGCTAAAGCAAACGCCTTTGCTCATTATCTTCAAGAAATTTTCACGCCTGATCCGTCTCTTCGCGGTCATCCAACATCTTTCATCACCAAATCTTCAACCTAACCTCAATCATCATTTACCAGGTAACAATCTCCTCACAGCTTCTGTTACGGTGGAAGATATCCGCAGCACAGTCGCCCGCAAATGCAACTCCGCCCCAGGTTCTGACCATATTTCCTACCGGCATGTTAAAGAGGCTCCGTATATTCTTCTTCATTTACTTGCTGCTATCTATACTTTATTTTACGCACAGCCTTCATACCGACTCATTGGAAAACATCAATCATTCTCATGTTGCCCAAGCCAAATAAGCCACCCCACACTGTCTCTTCGTACCGTCCTATTCAGCTCACTCTTGCGTTTAGCAAAATTCTGGAACGCACCCTTGTCACACGTCAACATCATCATCTTTCAGCTCATAATCTTCTACCGCTTCCTCAAGCAGGATTTCGGCCTTCATATAGTATCACTGATCAACTTATGCGCCTAACAACTAATATCACAATGCAGTTTAACACATCTGAACCTTTCTGCCTCGTCTTATTCGAACTGGAAAAAACTTTCGATAAGGTGTGGCATCTTGGTCTTATATATAAACTCTTTTCTTTCCGCCTTCCTCTGTGTTATATCCGTTTCATCTTCCACTTCCTCTCTTGCCGCCTTAGTTATATATCTATCAACAATCACCTCTCACATCCTGTTTTTCTCCACTCTGGTGTTCCTTAAGGTTCTTTTTTATCTCGGTTATTATACCTGTTATATGTGGCCGATTTTAAACCATTACCAGGCAATATCAGCTTATATCAATTTGCAGATGATACCGCCTGTCTTGCAACAGCTAATACTATTCAAGAGATAAACCGCACACTGCAGCTTGCTATTGATACATTTCTATCATGGTGCAGACGCTGGCGACTGAAACTCAATGCTGCCAAAACACAGTTCATCATCTTTCTTCCTCCGAACAAACGTTCTCGCTTCTACCGCAACCCTGCCAATTTCTCTGTTCGAGCAGACAACGTTTCTCTTCAGCCTTAAAACACTGTCACTTATTTAGGGATAGTCTTTGACAGACATCTTAAATGGACTGCCCATCTGAAGTCCATCTGCACCAAAGCCTACAATCGCCTCAATCTTTTACGTCGTATCACTGGTACTACCTGGGGGTTGAACACACACACGCTCTTAACAACATACAAAGTCTTTCTCCGCCAAGTTCTGACCTTCGGTTTTACGGCCTGGATTGCCGCTGCTCCCTCATTTTATACCAGACTTCATATTCTTGAACGACACGCCCTCCGCTTAGTTTTCCGTATCCGCCTTCCTAGTCCAACACATGAACTCTACGATCGCACTCCATTCCCCGACATTCTTTATCACCTTGAAACTTTACGCCTTCGATACATTTCTTCTCGGTTTCAAACTCGTCATCCCATGCTTCTAGACACAATACATCATTTTGCTTTACATCCATCAAATGTCCTTCTCCGACATAACCTTCTTTCACTTCTATTTACCCTCTACTACTTCTCCTTACCTCCTGACGGTCCCGACCATCTATTCATCACAGACTACATCACTGCTACCGCATCACCTTGCATCATTCCATCTTATGCACAGTAGTCCTTTTGTTTAACTGGGCTTACCCTGTCTCCATCAGATCCGGAGTTGCGCCCGGATCAGAAGATAACCCGCATCTGTTTTGCTAACAAAACCCATTGTAGTGACGTCTAATGCACCTCATTTCCATTCATCCCATCCACCCTAAGCTATGATTATGGTTAACGGCCATAATGTCCACCTCTTCCTTTAATATATTATTTACTACTCTCTTGATCAGTAAATGTCCTTCCAATATCTTTATGCTTATGAACAATATCATGTTGAAATAAAGTTTAATATCCTCCCCCATATATTTATGATTATGTACAATATAATGTTGAAATAAAGTTTAATAAATCTAACAGTACCCATCCAGGGGCCAGGGGCATCCAGTACAAAGAAGAAGAAACTTTCTTATTTTATATATATAAATAAAACATATCCCAAAGTTTGGAGCTCTTAAAAGTATCAGTATAACAACCCACCGCCCCCCTAGAAGTCGGTCCTGGATCCGTCCCTGTACCCATCCATACTTTCCTAATAGCCATCATTCCTTCACTCCACATCCCGATATAAAGGGCAGTACCCTTTGGGCGGGAGCTAGTCGTCCGTGACTAGCTATATAAAAAAAAATCTGGTGTTGAATTGACATACAAGTAACACGCTAAAGTGGTAGTCATTTTGTGTTGTTTCAACACCTCATTTTTTTACTGTGTAATGTAATGGGTGATGCTATTTTTAAGACCTTAACTTCCGTATGTCTAGATCAAAATTTGATAATCTCAAACGCAGATCTGGTTTTGCGTTAAGTATGGTCCTGTATTTATTTTGCAACCACATTTTTTTTTGGGAGGACCCCAATACTAGAAGTACTACATCTGTATAGTATTGAACAAGTATTATTCTGCACCTGAAAAGAATATAAGTAATTGTAAAAGACTTCCACCTATATTTTCAGAGAAGTATGATAGAACTAGATTGTTTCTGTAAGAGAAAGAGTACAAACGAAGTGTAAGATCAAATTTTCATATTACATCAATCATTTCCATCTTAAACAAGTATGGTTTATTGAGAAAGTGTATACCGAGTGAAGTGGCTCAAGTGTTAGAGCATTGGCTTCGCATTCGGGAGGTCGCGGGTTCGATTCCCGCTGCCGACCATCCTGACTGGGGTTTTCGAGGGTTTTCCTCAGTCCTACCAGGCAAATGCCGGGATGGTACCTACTAAACAGGCCCTGGCCGATGCCTTCCCAAATCCTTTCCATTGTTATTGTTGTTGTTAGATATCTAGTATAAAATGGCCTCTGAGCTGTATCTGGTGATTGTTAAATAAAAAAAATGTATGTTATATTAGGAAGTCTGTTTTGGGAGTTCCGGCCCGGTGGACCCCTCTCCTATGAATGTGAACTTCGGATACGAGATGAGAAAATGTTTTCATACAGGTATGTAGTGACAAATACCAATAGACGTTTTACAGCCCCTTTGGGAATTTCAGGATATATAGCCCTAGACTGGAAACTCCAGTAACAGTAACGGAAAAAACAGCATTTGAAGATCGAATCCCAAGACAGCTCCATAGTTATTTCTCTTTCAAAGTAGAAAGTTCAAATTGCAAATCAAAAAAGGAAGTTTTCATCCAATTATTTCTCTCAGGACAAATCAGAACGCACAGACTAGTTGAGACGCCAGTAACATCAAATGTTCAAACTTTCAGTAACATCACTAGAAAAGGGTTGTTTACTGGAATCAATGAAATTACTCGATGTCTGAAATAAATCGTATTTTCTTTCTTAGTCCAAACAGTTGCACAACAAATTTAACTTCAGGATTGTTGCCCCTATCTTATCTAACACAGAAAATACAATGACAGATGTGTCTAGAAGGCTTAACTTAAAAGTATTCAAGATATTAAAAATGACCACCAAACAAGCACAACAACAACAACCATGTGAAACCATTTACATTATGTGTTAACTCAAATTTAGAAATAATCACAGCAACCTTAATTCGTTTCGAAATTCCAATAACTGCATCTGAACCATAGCCCGAGACAGCCAGCGAATTTCTGTGTGGAGTAAAAAGTGTTCGTGATAATTTCCCATTTTATTACAAAGAGCAGTAAATATCACGCTGTTAAGAGGACGGACCTTAATAAAATTATGAATTTCTACTTCCTCATCAACAACGGTCTTCATTTCGGGTAGGGGGATAGGCATGTAGTCAGCCTAGCTTATTAATTCGAAGAGTTATGTTGAACTAGGTACTGCTTGAGAATGAATAGCTTTATTTCTTTCTGTTTAGATGTCTTTTGGATACCGGTATATCTTTATATTTTGGTTGGTAATTTTGTTAATTCATCTCTTATCTTTTTGTATTATATTAATCTCAATTGGTTGAAGTCTATATAATGTACATCATAAACATCTCACGTGTGAGCAACATAATAAGTTTACTGAAATAAAAATGTTCCGTGGACCCCCATTAACTCTCCCGCGGCCCATCAGTGGTACGCGTACCACAGGTTTCGAAACTTTGTTGTAGATAGCCCATTGCTTACTGAGCGATGATTTCAAGAATACAGGCTTTTCCTTGCTTTTAAACTTATCAAAATATTAGGACCCTTAAGCTGCGTTTTGTTGTTATCCAGAAAATACACTTGCTTCTTAGAAACCCACTTTAACATTAACTTATCTCATGAATTGGAATCTAAAAATAAAATTATATTTCTAGACTATGACTAGGTGACAAAACGTCCAGTGGCAGAGTGCCCACTCATTAAAAATTTATCTAATTCATGCCAAAATGCCCAGTACTTTATAAAAGATGTTATCAGCTGGAAAACAAATCACTTTGAGTGCCAAAACGCCCATTGACAAGAAATGAGAAATGGAAATGCTACTATTCTCTTAACTTTGCAATATACACCTAAGTATAAATCTAGTTGATTATACCACGCTTTGAATAGTAAGATCGCCATTATAGAGCTTTGGAGATGACAAGGGACAACAACATTAAATCTACAGATCAATCAATCAATAAGAAAGTAAAGGAATATTCTACACAAAAAAAGATTTTTTTCCCAAACTAAGTTATTTTATCAATTTACGTTCTTTCCTCTGTATATTAGTAGTATCACAGACAATTTAGATGTAATTCATCTTTCTTAATTTACCAACAGAAACAGAAATACAAAATGAAGTATAATGATATCTCGGGTTATTTTTCAGTGATTTGCGTTCGTAATCAAACACATTCCAAAAGCCATATATTTGTGTCGGTATCGAGTATTGTCTAGAGAGAAATTTATACGCTGACAAAGGCTTTACCTGGTTAATTTATTATGAATAGGCCTACACATGATTCCTTACATACAGTATTGCTCAGAATTAATGACTCAATACAAATAAATTTCATGCTTATAAATACACGAGAACGTTCTCATTTAAATGCGGAATATATTGTTATAAATGATACCTTTCAGTTTAGAAACGCATGCAAAGGATACATTTCAGTGATAGAAACAAGTTAAGTATACACGCTTGAGAGCAAGTTCAATATTTGATGTGCAAACCTTTGTTTCTAAACACAGCTAGGATACGAATAAGCATGAACAGACACAATTTTTTGCAGTATTCTGGTGTAATTTCTATAACCCAAATATGTTTTATAACTTCTCTTAATTGAGAAAGTAAACTAGGGTTACGTTCAGCCACTTCTCGCTTTAAACTTACCCAACAGTCCTCAAATCGGGGGAAATTCAAAATCTAAACAATTACACCTTTGTAAATGCAGTAATTATGGCAACTAATCAATCAATTGTCTACTTTGTTATTACATTTCTAACTGCGGCTGTTAAGCAGTTGCGAATTTACTACTTTACTATTTAAGCTCTCAGCCACAACACTAAGAAGGGGGAGGGGAGGGTTAATACTTAAGTTCACCTTATATATGCGGTAGATACCAACAAATAACTTAAAACTCTTGGGGGTTTAAGGTGGTAAGAGTCGGTTGCTTTGGTAACTTCCTAGTTATGGGCTTGTTACTATTGCATAATAGTGTCTGAGTTTTATTTTATCTTTTGTTCAATTTTTTTCTTTTTTTCTTTCTTATTTCTACCATTCATGCTATATAAACACAATATCAAACAACCACACTTTTATAAACAACTTTAGTTTCCTTTTGGATTGTTATAGGTACATTTCCTAAAACTTGTGATTGTAACTTCACATACTGTAAAAGCCCGTGTTTCAAAAAAGTAGCATAATAATAATAATAATAATAATAATAATAATAATAATAATAATAATAATAATAATAATAATAATAATAATAATAATAATAATAATAGTAATAATAATAATAATAATAATAATAATAATAATAATAATAATAATATAATAATAATAATAATAATAATAATAATAATAATAATAATAATAATAATAATAATAATAATAATAATAATAATAATAATAATAATAGTTCCTTCGTGGCCAACCGGTTAGGGTACAATCCTTTATAGGCTGTCTTCCCGTTTGGCCTTTTCCTATTTCGCCTTATGCCTGTTTTCATTACTTCAGGCTATGATGCTAATATAATGTATGTTAATTTGATTGTAAAGCGAAACAGGAATTTCCGTTTCGACTTACACCAGAGAAGGGAATTTTCAAGTTATGATAGGGAAATTTAGTGTCATTTTGCAAAACATTTGTAAGGCTAGTAGTATTTACGTTTGAACGAATAGAGCAGCGTATAATCGAAGTAAGTATTCAGTGTAATGTATTATTTGCGTCACCGCTAAAAATTGCTCATGCAGCCTTGTATTTGTACCTCATATATAAACAAAAGAGCGGAGGAAGAACCAACATCATATATATATATATATATATATATATATATATATATATATATATAGAGAGAGAGAGAGAGAGAGATAGATAGATAGATAGATAGATAGATAGATAGATAGATAGATAGATAGATAGATAGATAGATATGTAAGTATATAGTAATAGTTGTAATAATGTATAAGTAATTTTGACACTAAAGCTTCTCTGCATATTTCTAATATTTATTCTTGCAACTTCTCCAAAGGTAATTTTAGAACTTTAGATGTGGAACGTTTTTAAATGGCATTCTAGCTTGCACACAAATACATAGTCCATTTTTTTATTTACATGTAACACAATTAGCCCGTCGTAGTTAAGCAATATTCCGTTTGTCTTTACTTTCTCGAGGGAAAGTATGACTTTTTTCTGCTGATGTTTAAAATTAATTTATTTTCTTCTTTCTAGGGGGAAAGGAAGATTGCTAAGGGAAATTATTGTAATGAAACTGCATGTGTTGTCCCTACTTTTGGTGCCGTCAAACGTACGAGCATGAATCCGGCCACCACCACCGAAAAAAATTGAATATACTGGAGGTGAAAGGCTCGTGGAGTGAAACGCACGACGGCAAAAATTGTGTTGGTGGATGAAGGCGTTGACGCTAGTAGAATATTTGTAAGTTATACTTTAGTAGTCAAGAAAATAGTATATCATTTTCTACTTTCTTCTTCTTGCATTGTTCTAGTGCTGTTTTTTTTTTCAAAACGTGAAAGTCATATGACAATAGTAATAGAAATAATAATATTAATATTAAAGCTTTTCCGTTAGAATGTCTGTGTTATTTATTCCAGTCTTACTATCTTCAACAGATTCTGTGTCAGTGTGACAGGATTACAATGGATGGGACATTTAATAATGTTCCTTGCCTTTTCTCCCAATGTACACTCTGCCCGGAAAATATTTGGGTCAGATATTTCCTCTTCTCTGCTTACTTCCCATCAGGGAAGAAGCTTAGAAATTTGAACTGCGTTACAAATTGAAGGAAGTTTCTATTGATTTTGAGAAAGTAGCAATCAATGCTGTAAATCAAGTATTCCCTGATATTAAAATCAAAGGGTATTTCTTCCACTTGTCTCAGTCTGTGGTTCAGGTTCAGCAGGTTCAGCAGTTAGGACTTTCTCAACTTTGAACTACAAAGAGAACTTTGAAGTGAAAAGATGGATTCGACCTGCAGAAGCACTACCTCTGGTACCAACTTCCCATTTAGATGTAGTGTTTGTACGTTTGCAACAAGATGAGCCTGACATTCCATGTAAAGAGTAGTTTCATGACTCTCATGTAGGCACTTGGCTGGATGATGGTGAAACGCAATTTCCTACGTAAGTACGTTTTCTTCCCTACATAGATAGCTGGTGTTTAGTGCAAGGTTTTTATTTTTTAATTATTAAATCACTAATTATGTTATTTCTAACATTCTACAGTAAAGCATTTTATTCTGTTAGCTCCTCATGTAGTGTAATATAGATTTTCTTGCGACCTGCATGTATTGAAGATTCTGCATTCACTGATTTGTAAATTGTCAAAAGAATAAATTATTTTGATTTATAAAAGAAATAAATTAGTTTCATCCAAAAGTTTGCTATCAACTCTCCAAGGTAGATTCTCCTGAAATCCTTTGAATTTTTAATGTGCTAATGCTGTATTTTTTTTTTTTTTTTTATCTATTTGCAGTGACTTGTGAAATCACTTTGAAAACGATCAAGAGCGAACGACCAACAATGCGGAATGGTGGCACGCCAAATTACGAAGAGAGACATCAAAGGACCACTTAAACACATATTCTTTCTTTGAATTAATGAAAGATGAGCAACGTGAAAATGAAAGACTACCGGGTACTTCTTCAAGTGGGTAATCAGGGAACACTTAGAAAGTTAAAGTGCAGATAGCTTAAGAACAGTGAAATTGATGTAATTTCATATATTGATCCTGTTTCATAACATTATTAAATGCACATAGAAACTTGATATGCTGTTTTCGGTGCGATATTAAAATTTATGTTCTTGTAAGATATTTGAGTTTAATTTGTCTGAAACAGAAGAGAGGTTACAGTTGAGAATAAAATAAATCCTTCTTTGGTACAGATACAGAGAGAAAATTCCCTTGTATGTTATAAGGCGAAACAGGAAAAGGTAAACGAGAATTCCCGTTCCGCTTTAAAATAACACCCTTATCGAGTGTCTGTCAAAGTATGTTTTGAGGGCATAAGGCGAAACGGGAAAAGGCCAAACGGGCATAAATCCTTTATCGTGGGAGACCCAGGTTCGATTTCCAGTGGGAGCTCACTTGGTGCGGATTCCACGTTAATCAGTAGGTCCATGTCTCATATAGTCTCGCTGCTGAGCGGGACGTTAAACCCAAAACCAACTTAATAATAATAATAATAATAATAATTGTGTGTATGTGAATGTATGATTAGTTATAATGATTTCGTATCCTGAAACATGACTTTTTGTTTACTTTTAGTATGTAAAAGTCATCTCTCCCCCCAGGAAAAGTCATGGTTTCTCTCTCGAAGAATCTTACTGGCTGCACTATTGTGAGAAATTCAATCTTAGTACATCAAACGTACCCAAATTCAACATGAAAAATTGATCTCTATAAATGTGTATTATTTGCTCTTTGCAATTGAGCAAAATACCAAAGCAACCACAAGTAAAGTCGTAAAGAAAGAAAAATAAAACTTTGAATAAACATTGGTTGTTTTGCCTCTCAGCTTGAACAGTGTTACGCTTGGTTTCCTTTCTCTCCTCATGTTTATTTTAACACCTTGCGTTTACTCTTTTCGTCTTTTTCTAAGACTTTTTTTTTCTTTTTACTCTTTCTTCTAAATAAACGCGTCATGGATGTTGTTTTACGTCGTGACTGTAGGTCAGTGGCAAGTGTATTTATAGTACTGGGATCCCATCCATGACAGCAGCAGTTTTCTCGTTTCTGACTCTTCCACACACCGTATATACGCTTATGAGAAAGGCAGAAAAAATGTCTCATGTCCAAAACGAACGGATCATAGCCAGAACTCCCAGAAATGAAACTTTTCACGCACACATGCTGGATGACGTTTGTTAAAATAAATGTCCAAAACTAGTTTGGAATGAAATCTCCCAGCGACACAGACTCATGCTTGCTGTATTACATTTTTCTTCCTTTTTAGTTAGTGACCAGCTGGGAATTTTCCGGCCCGTAGAACATAACAAATGAATCACTTGATCTACTAGAATAAGTTATTCATTATTTTAATATAGAATCAAAACTATATATTTATAAATCTTCATATTCGGTATGTGCTTCAGTTTATCAGTCTGTTTGTAAAAGAGACGATAATAAAAAAAAATAGTTTGATTTATAAACCAGCTTTTGTAATGTAGCTGACTTTTTCCCAATGTTGTCAGTTATGTTGTTCATAAATACATATTGGTTTTTAAAAATTAACCTGAAACATTGGAAAGCTTTTCGACACTTAATTGAGAAGCATTGGATCTATTGTAAGATAAACGGTTGACCCAGTTCAAGGCTTCCTCCCCTTTCCCCTCCCCTTCGTACAGCGAGGAAAATAAATTATGTTTACATGAAATATGTTCCATGCATTTGTGATCTCCGATGTAGTACGTCGATTTTTTTTATATAATTTATCACAATAAAAGAGAAGAAAGCAATTGTATAATCAAAATGAAATGACGTTTCCAGAGTAACGTCCAGCAGTTATGCTAAGGGAGACGGTGATGTTGATAATTCATGAAATGGTGTAATCAAGGACGTGGGAGGAGACGGAAGAAATTCGAGAAAATCTACGCACACTGTGTTTGTCAAATACAAAGTTAACATGGCCCGAGCTGGGATCGAACCAGCGACCCAACACACCAGAAGTAGTTTCTCTAGCATATAAAAATAACTTTCCAGCTCTTATTTTATTTTTCTGCAACTATTCAGGACTACTGAGCTCGATGGTGACCCCATGTAGCGTACTTGCTAACGTTCTCGTCTTTTGTGCGAGCGGTCCTGGATTCGATTCCCGGTGGGAACACTCGGTCAAAAAAGTGTAAAACTTTCTTCAGGCAAGCCATCCTGAGTGAGATTTTCATGTATTTTCCTCATTCACACCAGGCAAATGCTGGGATGATACCTAAAATACAGGTCCCAGGCCGCTTCCTTCCTTCCCCAATCCTTTCTTCCTTACGTTAGGTATGTTGACATAAAGTAGATTAGGTTAATTAGATTGACATAAAGTGTCAAGCCAAATTGATCACTAGGAAGCCCATTTTCATCGAATGCCATCCTAAGCGGCACGTCGAGAGAGACTACTGACAGTGCAAAGCATTCTGTTAGGTCTGCCGATCACGGGACATGAATCTCGTTCTCTCTTACAGTAGTCAAAAGACCATATCATGTGACTTTTGCTTTTCTAAAATCTACAATTATGAGCACATTAGTTCCTTTCAGTAGTGAGGCCATATGAGACATGGACTTTCTGCCTAACGTGGAATCCAAACCACAAAAGCTCTCACGAGATTTGAATTCGGGTTTCCTGCACTAAATTCGCTTACGCTATACGCACAGCTATGAAATAGCTTGCTGTGCTGTGTTAACTTTAAAAATTAAGTTCAACAACTATGAGCACATTATGATTATGTAACTATAAAAATGGTTTTAACAAATAAAATTAAACTTCGAAAAAACATGCATATACAGCACATGCAGACTAAACTGAGAAAGGTAAAATTGCCTGCAATCACAGCAATTAATTAATTAATTAACAAGTATCTTTGTCCATTAACTCGGAGACCAGCGTGCACCTATGGTATCTGGATATAAATTTCTCGTATTTCATTTGTATAGTGGTTATTTACGGATTAAGATGAAGTTGTAATTGCATAGACTTCTAATACATAATTTTCCTTCAATTTTACTACGTTACAAAGCTTTCGGTTACCAAGAATATGACCCACTACTGAAATGTGAGAGAAAAAAGTTTCAACAGAAGGATTTCAGTCGTTTGAAGTCTCCCTACAGATATTCTGGCATTCAGCTCGCTTAATTATTGAAAAGAAAAAAAATGAAACTCTTCAAGAAATTTCCAGAAAAACATGATATCTCTTACAGGCGTTAGTTCTGAAACTCATTCCAAGGAAAATGTATCTAAAGAAGATAACAGCCATAAATCTAATATATTCTTATAAAATCTTATAAAATAGAGGATCTGCCCATATATATCTTCATCCTATTAAATCAATGAAGCCAAAAAACAACCGAGAATCGGAATGCGTGATTGGCTACTCTTGTTTTTGCCATCGTCTGATTGGCTACTTTCGTTTCCTCCATGATTCTTGGCTCAAAACATTGCGATCCTCTTGGGCGGAGTGGGCAGAGTAGGGGTGGCGCAACTGTGACGTATGGCTTCAAGATTTTGTTGTAAGGGCAGATCCTCTATTTTATAAGATCCTTGATTCTTACTAATATATTTTTTTCACTAATATATTCTTCTATTAGGAATATGTAATATGGGAAGTATAAATGAGGGTTTTAATTAAATCATATTTCTTGGCTTTATTATTAAGTAGTATAATTAAATCCATATGCATAATTAAACTATATGAACTGAATTAAAACCATGTAAGGTCCACCTGATATTAGTTTTGTTTCACTTTGTCAAATGTATATTTTTAATCACAGATATTATCTCAGGATAGGGAAGTCAGAAAAAAAAAACAACATTATTTTAATTTAATGTTTTATTTTCATACGTTAATAAGAGATAATAATCAACGAAGAGATAATATGTTTAATTTCGAAATTGCTTGGAAAGGAAAGATATTCCGTGCTTAAAACATTTGAGTACAGTTTCTTGCTCGTCAATGATAAATACGTATATCTTTCCACAAAAATTGGTAATGGCTGCATAAACCTACCCCCAGAAACTTGAGATTTAGACGAAAAATCCATTTCTAAACCTAAATTCCCTTTTATATAGTTTTAGGCCAAACAGGAATTTCTTTTTCTCGGACTACGACGACTGTCTAGGTATGCTATAATATAGTAGCTTAAGGCATTCGGCGAAATAGGAATCTGTAAAATAGGTAGGGACTTTGCATGGATACTGACGAAAGCACAATACTTGCGGTATCAACATTTGCGGCACATCAAGTATCGACATGTGTGGTACTGGGACATTTGCGGTACTATGCAAAATAACTTCTTATTCTCCAAGCTGATAGAGGATATTTTCGGGTGTTCAGTTAGAGGATAGGCACACAGTATCATCTGCTACACGAAGACTGAATTTTGTTACATTGGTGTAGCCAGAAAGTTGTTCTAGAGGAAAATAACATGATTTTTTTCAGGAGATCCGGACTTTTAGCATACTAAAAGCAAACTAAAAATCTTCCTTCACAGTATGAAAAGATTATTAACTCACCATATATAAACACAAACCTTTCTCACAGCATGTAAAAACATGTAAACGCAAATATAAGGATCAATTATACAGAAATGTGAAAGAAGAGTTACTAGGATACATGACGAAAATTTGAATGATGTAAACAAATTTTTATTTGTGATTGGCCAAAATATTCGAAAATGTAAACAAATCCTTATCTCTGATTGATCGAACGACTGGCCATGATAAGGGAACTTTTAGAAACATTTTTATTTTTTGTTTTCTTTTATACTTTTAATTAACAGTTTTTCAATAACTATTTGTCAATGGTTATTCAGAGTTGAAATGGTAGTATTCTTCTTTTTTTTTAACATACTGAGATATTTGTAGTCATTATCCAAAGAGCAACTTGTTAGCGGAGTGATTTGGACACAGTTGTCCATTGTTATGAGAATATTTAGGGACATTTGGTCAGATTTAGCTCAGAATATGTATAAGAATGACAAAGATATATATCTGAGAGAGACTCAAAGTATTTGAGAACAAGATCCTGAGACGAATATTCGGAACCAAGAGGAACGGGAATGGGGAATGGCGGAAACTTCATAACGAGGAACTAAATAAATTATACTGTTTACTCAACATTGTTAGGGTCATCAAGTCTAGGAGGCTTAGGTGGGTGGGTCATATAGCTAGAATGGAAGAAAGTAGAAACGCTTTCAAAGTCTTGACTGGAAGACCAATCGGAAAACGACCATTAGGAAGACCTAGGCGCAGATGGGAGGATAATATTAAGATGGATCTCGCAGAGATAGGAATACAAGGTAGAAACTGAATGCAGTTAGCTAAGGATAGAAGTCAGTGGAGAGCTTTTGTGAACGCGGCATTGAACCTCCGGGTTCCGTAGGCCATAAAGTTAGTTAGTTAGATTTATAATAGAGTTCAATTGGTACATTATTAGAAAGTTTCTCTTCTGGAACAAACAAAAATTACTCCAATTTGAATGTATGCCTATTTCCTCAAGAATTTCTTGACATATTTTGAGGCTATATATTCAGTTAATGCATTTTCTTTCTTCTGTTCAATCTTATGTACTGATGTCGTCTTCGTTTCCCTTCAATGTTCAAAGTTCTTTTTTCATATAAGTAGTCATTGTACACAGCTTCACGTTTTAGATATTTCATCAAACAGTATGCAATAAGAGTTGACTTACCTATTAATGATTTGAGTCTGTTTTTCTACCTTTTAACAGCATTATTCGTTTTGTGCTATTATTTCGAGCAGGTAGAGCGTTCACCTCTGGTGCTTGGGGTCCCGGGTTCGATCCCAGCCCCCGCCAAGTGAACTTTGTGGTGGACAAACACCGTGTGCGTGGGTTTTCTAGGGGTTCTCCCGTTTCCTCCCACTTTCTTCATTCCACCATTTCATTCATTTCTCATAATCACCGTCTCCTTTAGCCTAACCGGCATAACCGTGGGACGTAAAACTCAAAGATTTCATTTCATTTTTATTTCGAGCAGTTCGACATGGAGATGTCAATACCGAGATTGTATAACCACAGTTCTACAAAATATTCTAAAAATCTTTCAAGTCTTTCGTAATGTCGTGCATCTTCCATAATGGAAAGCCACATACCATGTATATCATCTACAGGGAGAAATGCTACAGCAGAACATATTCTGAGGCGAGCCTCTCCTCTGCAACTAATTTATAGTCATTTGTGAGTCCTAATTCCTCAATCTTTCTCCACAAGCACTGATCAAAAATAAAATTACATTCACTAATGTGCGTTTCCGTTAACAGTGTTCTTAGAGATGTTATTGCGGCTTACTCGAAATCCAATTTGATTAATTTCGGATTCCAATCACTAATATTAGCCTTCACCAAACTGAACAATCTGTTATATGTCTTACTATTTCTTGCTGGTAAGAGACCAAAGATCAAAGAGACCATATTTGTTTTCTTCAAGTTATTTAAGATGTCTGTGTGTATTGTATATAATTGAGCAAACTGTCGACTACAACACTTAAATATTTTGTCCATGAAAAACGTAGTCTGCTTAGTTGCACACTGTCTTCCCTTTGCAGTGCACAATATTAACATTCTTCCTTCTTCTGTGGTGTGATCTGCAAGCAAGAAGTTTGTTACGTCATGTATCTTCAGAGTGTACTCAAGTTCCTAGTATGTACCGCAAATTCGCACCGCCTTATGCAGAGTCGTTTTGACATATGATTAGCATCATACTAAAAGCCTGACTACTACAGAAAACATATGTTAGTCGATTTCTTTAGTATTTCACTAATCAAGCATCAGAATGACTCTGCATAAGGTCTCCAATGTCTAAGAGAAAGTTTTGAATAGTACCGGCAATGTCCCAGAAAAATTAGTTTCCCCATTCTACTGTAAATGTCCTGATATCGGGTACTGACAGCCCAGCGCGGTCGGAACGCTGCCTGAAAAAGTGCAAGAGCGAAAGAAACCACCGAACATGAAATTAAATGAAATATTTTAATTTTACGTCCCACATTTATGCCGGCTAGGCTAAAAGAGAAGGTGAGGATGAGCAATGAAGAAAATGGTGGAATGAAGAAAATGGGAGGAAACGAAAGAACCCCGATAAAATCCACCCACATGGTGTTTGTCCACCACAAAGTCCACTTGGGACGAGTTGGAATCGAATCAGGGTCCCCAGGTATCAGTGGTGAAGGCTCTACCACTGAGCCATCGTGGCCCACTTTCGAACATGTATGCTCTATGTCGACTTCTATGTTATGCCATTCCTCAGAACTCAGAAATTCAAACTTCAGATTTTAAAATGCCTTATTTTCTGGGTTTCACACGCTAAAGACAAAGCTATATGCTGCTTCTGTTTCAACAGTATTCTTGCGCTAAACACAGACGGTCAGAATTCTAATAACCAACTAGTACTATGATTGGCTCTCTGTCAATTGACGTCAACTACCTGACAAAGAGTAATCAGAAATCTTTCCAACTATTACGTATACACATGTTTAGCAGGAACAGCACATAATAGAGAATAGATCAATCAAATGCATTGAGATCAAGAAGCCCTTTGAGAATTCTACACCGCATCAGTTGCCTTCAATGTAGACAAATTAATTCGGTTTATTCCACATTGCTCAACATGCTACGGGACATTCTTTAAGCTACGATCTACGTGTTTCATCTACGGGACGGCCGTATGCTTGTATCGAGACATTCAGGATCATAGTAGAAATTTTAAAACGTGAAAAATTAAATAAAATTTTCATTTTATGTCCCATGATCATACCTTTTTGGCTAAGGGAACCATAAAATGACAAGGAAGTTGGAACGGAAATGTAAATTAGTGAAATGAAAGAGAACCCAGGGACACGTCGTTTCCTCGGGGACCAAACCAGGGATCCTTCGGACCAGAAGTGTGTGCTCTACTCCTGAACCACCGTGACTCCTAGAAACTTTAAGGATATTGGAAATATCTACAGAATTTCCTCAGAAATTCAACAAGAAGTACCTGACACAGGACTGTATGTAGATGAATTGAATTGAATTGAAAAGGGCTTTATTCAAGCGGGCGAGGATCAACCAATTGCTACTCTACCATCTAACTCTTGTCAAGGAAATGCATTCAGTTATACAAAAAAAGATACAATCGAGTACAAAAGATACGGTGATATACAACAAAAAATAGAGGTATACATTAAGATGATAAAAATAGGAAAAGAAAAAAGTGGTACTTTTAACAACAAACACACACACACAAATACTACAAGTGAAGAAAAAATCATGCAAATACAAACATGAAAACGAACACAAACTGATCAATAACAGAGAGACAAATAAGATATGCTTAGGGATGGTACCGAGACCGAGACGGACATTTATATACCGAGACGAGACCGAGACCGAGACGGACTTCTAAATATCGAGACGAGACCGAGACCGAGACAGACCTCTATAAATCGAGACGAGACCGAGACGAGACTTAAGTCAGTCTCGAAAGTCTTGGTCTCGTCTCGAATATTGATATTAATAGATACTAAAATTGCCTTCACTCAAAATTTGTTTCGTTGCTGTGTTAGATAATATGAGAACGGTTGACTGATGTACATTGGCGCATTTAGGGGTGGTTATCGGGCTCAACCTCCCCCCCCCCCCCCGTAATAAATGTGTGATATTTTTTTGCATTGCACGTACAACGTAAATTTTTCTTACTCGTTCCTCGAGCCTCTCCGCAAAATCCACTGCTGAGGCAAATAGAATTTTCTCTTTCTGCTGTCTGTGTCTCCCTCCCCCCTCTCTCTCTTCATATATATATATATATATATATATATATATATATATATATATATATATATATATGGTCGCGGTGCCACCCAGGTCCGCATGCCGCATGCCAGGTCGCGGTGCCGCATAGGTTCCCGGGGCCCAATTTTAATTTTAAATGAAAGCAAGGGGTGAGTAGTACCTCGTTCGGTAGACCTTGAGAAACTAAAAAGCGTTGTGGCAAAAGATCTTTCATATCGGACACTGTATTCAAAATGGCCGATAAGACATGTTGCCTCTATCAGATACAGTAAAATGTGCAGTACCACTAATATGAAAACAGTTGAACATAAATGAACCGAACAAAAACTCAAATAGAAAATGTCATGTGGCACATCGATTGATATTGTCGCGGAGGCTCCCATGGCCACCCTTCATGGGGGCCCAGGGCGCAACCACAAAATTGTAAATGGAAACATGGGATGAGTGATACCTAGTTCAACATATCTTTAAAAACTAAATAGTGCTGTTGCTAAAGCATATGGGTCACCGTTCATATGGGTCACCGTTTTCAAAATGACCACCAAGGCATGGTACCTGCATCAGGTAAAACGTCCAGTATCACTAATATGAAAACACCAGAACAAATATTCGAATAGAAAATCACAGACGGTATTTACCATTCTATAGCTCGGGAATGTTGCAACAGTCGAAAAGATGATTAGTGTGAAAGTGCCATAATGGAAAGGAAGAAATCTCTATAGCTCGGGAATGTTGCAACAGTCGAAAAGATAATTAAAGTGAAAGTGCCATAATGAAAAGGAAGAAATCTAACTCCTAGAAATGTATTCTAACCTCACTCCGTACGTGAGTGAAGCGGGAAGGATCGGTTAAATTGCAAATGAGAGCCTTAGTTTTTGCAAATTGTATCTACGAAACAAAGTTATTTGAAATGTGTTTTTATAAGAGATAAATATCTTTGTAATGGGATAAAGTATGTAAAATTCTTGTTAAATGGTACCTTCTATTTTGATTGCGGGCAATGGTTTGATGCAAAAATGAATCAACTGAAATGCGAAGCCAATTTGTCAAACAATGCAATTTTAGAACAATGTTTTCAAACGTTGGTTTTGTTCAACAGTCGTCTGCATGATGTTGGTTCGCTTCTTTTCCTTCTATGTCTTCTTGCATGTGATAGAATATGAGTTTCATTAAGATGTCCACAGTTACATTCCGAATAACTTTCAATGGTATTTTCAGTTGTGATCTTTAGTAACGAAACGGTAGGCCTACATACTGTTGCAGATATGTCCCAAAAATCTTGCACGCATTGCGTTAAATTATCAGGGGGGAAGGGGCGGGCAAAATGTTGTTAAATTTGAATTTCACCTTATTTTTATTCATCTTATTTCACTTTATTTTTATTCATTATAGTACTAGTCATTTGTACACACAAGTGTTTCAGACAAACCATACGGTATCTATTGCAAATAAAAGTGAGGTTCTCATTTGAGTTTACCATTCATTCCCGCTTCACCCACTTACGGACAGATCGGAAAGATAATTTTCTATCATTTCCTCTTTTGCATCATGTTAATTATACTTTAATAATCTCCGTTGCATTATACTCGAGCCGTGAAATGATAAATACGCTCTGTGCTTTCCTATACGAGTTTTATTCTGTTCATTTATTTCCAACTATTTTCATATTAGGGGTCAAGTGGTACTGGACGTTTTATCTGATACAGGTACCATGTCTTGGCGGCCATCTTGAATACGGTGACCCTTGATACAATACTGTTTAGTGTTTAAAAATGTATCCAACAACGTATCACTTGACCCATATTTCGGTTCAAAATTTCTAAGTTTGGCCCCTTGAAAGGTAGCCGTGGGAGCACTGCGAGAACATTACTCGACGCGCCACATGCCTTTCCTGTTTCACTTTCTGACTGTTCGTTTATCTCCAACTGTTGTCATATTAGGTTACTGGACGTTTTATCAGATACAGGCACCATGTCTTGGCGGCCATCTTGAATACGGTGACCAATATGAAAAATCTTTTGCCACAACGCTTTTTACTTTTTAAAGATCTATGGAACGAGGTATTACTCGCCCCATGTTTCTATTTAAAATTTTAAAGTTTGGCCCTGGTACCCCATGAAGGGCGGCCCCGGGAGGCGCCGCGACAGCACCATTCGGTGTGCCGCATGGCATTTCCTATTTGAGTTTTTGTTCGGTTCATTTATGTTCAACCGTTTTCGAGATATCTCCGTGGAAAGATTAAAATAGGCCAAAATAGGCTATATATATATATATATATATATATATATATATATATATATATATATATATATATATATATATATATATATATATATATATATATAGCCGCGGACCTAGTATATGATCAAGAAAGGGGCTAAACCATGGTTTGCCGCTTTATCCAGTGTAAAGAAAGTAGGATTGAAACCCATTTTATCCAGTGTATACCTGAGCGTTAAGAGGGCTAAAGTCCCTATAGCCCTCCCCTACTATGTGATATATATATATATATATATATATATATATATATATATATATATATATATATATATATATATATATATATATATATATATATATATAAAAATGCTGAAATTTTGTACCAAGTTGGGAAATTTTTCTAGATACTCTGCAATATCACTAGATAAACAATGTTGCTAAAAGCAAAATAAAGTTGTATTTTCTCAAACTGCGCTACGTAAAGTATTACATATTTCTAATTTAGTTATTTAACAAAACCACAATAGCCCATACATTATTTAGTGTAACAAAGGACAATACAGTATCATTAACATCAACAATTTTAAAATCTCTAATAACTCAAATGGCATGGACGGTGCAATGCGCATCAACTGTATCTTAGCGTCAAATACTGTGATCATGGTATAATATATTTCGAATGAATGAGGTATGAAGTTACAAGAAACGGAAAATTTAAATGTTTCTAAAGATTTTACTTCGAAAACGCGCTGACATAGCACATATCATTTTGCAGATGCTTCCAAAAGACTTAAATGCTTGTAACGCCATTTACAACAATTGTTATTTCAAATCGTTTCAGAGATACCAAACACATTGGTAGTGATTGTTATACTGCTTAAAATTACGTATTTGTATTAAATTTTTATAATGATTATTGCTTTCCTTTGTTTTCCTTTGCTTCTTTAACATTACAACAATAGTTTTTGGTGGTTTTAATTACAAGTGGCAGTTACATTTTTTTAAGCAGCGTTGCCCACTTAAATAAATTGCTAAATATTATTCTAAATATGTGCAAATAACGTAGATGAACTGCAAGATATTTTAAAATTACTCGTAGTTTGTTTTATGGTGCAAGAATGCTTTCAAGAAAAGACGTTTTTCATGGTCTTTGGGCTACTTATAATGTTAATGTTTAAGTCTTCGTTCCAGCAATAGATGTAAATGCAAATTGTAACTGAAATTAAATGTAACTGATACATTTTCAGTAACACTAGTTGTTCCCCCTAAACCTTAGGCCTGGTGTACTTTTTAGATTAAGGCCGTGCTTAATTAAAAGTTCTAATTACACACTAATTATATTTCACTTCCTTTAGTTTGACCACCGATCACCTCAAACTCGATCCGTACCATATAGCTATATGCAATTATTCAAGGACTTACAGTTAGTAATACACAGTGTTCACTTTTCTTTTGTTTTGTTTTAGTTTAACGTCCCACAGTTATGCTAGGGCGGCTAAAGGAGACGTGAAGCTAATGATTATAGTGGAATCCGAACCACTTCGGTCGTTCAACTTTACCCCTACCGGAAATCGAACTCGAGACCACGCGAACCGAAATCAAGAGTGCTAGCCGCTAGACCAAATGGGGGTTCTCACATTATGTTGATTTAAATCATTCAGTCAGTGTTGCCAGATCCGAAGATTAAAAAGTAGCGTGTCTGTACACCGAAAGTAGCGAATTCGAATTATTTGTAGCCCAAATATATAGAAATGAATACTGATGATGCTAATGAAATAATTTAACATGAGTTGGAAAATGTACTGGACGTATTGTAAGAAGAAATTATGATCGACGGACGAAAACAATTCTAGATTGGACACCACAAGACAAAAACAGCCTAGTAAACCTCCGCGTACAAGAATGTGTGACGAAATGAGGAGCCACTGAGGAGTAACCTGGAAAAGAATTGCCCAAGTTAGATAGTTGTGAAGACTTGGAAAGACCTTCATCCAGCAATGGATTGATAATGATTGATTATGATGATGGTGATGATTTTATTATATCTAAACCTCGGAGGTAAACTAAACCAAGTCATAATTTCGTAATTTTACAGAAGCGAAAAACCGGTTCCTCAACTAAGACTAAATATATAACTTTTACTAGGTAAGGTAGGGTAAAAATGGATCCAAAATTTAATGAAAATCATAGAGCGAAAAAAATATTTTTGACTATTCAATCCATCATGTTGCAGAAAAACTACGAAAATTAATATAAAAGAAAACTATAAAGTTAAGAATCACTTGTTTTGGCGAGTGAGAAAAAATAGATACAGATAACTCGAATTACCTATATACTTATTTAATATGTATGTCCTATTAATTTTTGCATGCATGCAAGTAATTTTTAATCAATATAAAATTTCAACGTAATGAACGCAAGATTAGTTTTCTCGAATAAAGATTGCATGCACCGTTGAGAGCTCAGGAATAAGATTAATCTATGTTACGGCACTGGATATGTGCTTACGTAATGCATTACGACCTTATGAACTTGTATAAGAAACAGAATGCACTTAAAATGAGACGCGAATTATGCGAAACATCAGACTTTGAATCTAACTTGTTTTGTGATCCAACTCGAGACCTCACATAGCAAAGATGAGTGTAGTAGCTCCCACCACAAGGTTCAGGACGTTCGTGTTATAAAGTGTCAATTAAACACGGAGATGTGAAATGGTAATAAAGCATTTCATCAATTTCAAACAAAATACGTATATTATAGTAATAATTTACCCTATTAATAATTTGCCCTATTTGTTAAGATAATGAATGTTATATTCTGTTTTTAAAATGACAGTCAAAGCAGAATGTATTGAATAATAAATGTGAAATTGTAAAGTTTCAATTTCGGTACAATTAAATACATTCGTGCTGCTATGTGTTGTGTTATTCGTTAGAAGGTATTGAACATTTCTGATTCAAAGGAAGGAAATAAACTACTGTATAGTACTGGAGTTAATTTAATAGAGTTTAAATGTATAGGCAGTTCTGAGGCTATATGAGACAAAGTCTATTGCTGAAAGTGAAATATGGGTTATATTAGGGCTTTAGGGTGATATACCCACTGATCACTAAACCTAGACTACGCGCATGGAAAGCATTAGCACTAGCAAATAGCTATGAAGAGGTACACCATACCATAATTCTAAGTCAAAATGAAAGGAAAAAATAAGCGGAAACGAGAAACTGTAAGAGAATAATACTTTCATTATTTTAGTTTCACACTATTTATTTCGAGACTTTCGAGACTTTCGAGACGAGACCGAGACTTGGTACTCGAGACCGAGACCGAGATCGAGACAAGCATCTGTTGACCGAGACGAGACCGAGACCGAGACGGTGATTTTTTACTCGAGACGAGACCGAGAACGAGACCGTTATTTATCAATCGAGACGAGACCGAGACTGTACAATGTCTCGTCTCGTCTCGTCTCGATACCATCCCTATGCTTGTCATTGACAATGCGGGTTTGGGAGAGGGGGTGATGAAATATTGTTACAATGTATAATTATTTAATGAAAAAATGGTATAGCAAGGAAAGTCTGATTTCATTTACGTGGTTGAAGTGATAGAATATAAGTCACAGGTACCTGAGCTTAAATTTTGCCGGCTGAGTAAATACATTTTCAACATTTTCTTGAAGGAATTTATAATATTTTAGATTTAGCTTCTTTTACTAAATTTGGTAGAGCATTCCATGACTTTGGAGCAAATACTGAAAATGCCGCAGTGGTTTGCTTGAGTCTATGGTGTGGAATATCAAACATATTTCTTTTGCGTGTTAAGTGAGTGTGAATAGTTGACGCAGCAGTGAGTTTCTTGCATAAATACACGGGACATGTTGTTTTAAGAATTTTATAAATGATTGAGCAATAATGCAAATGTCGTCTTCTGGACATTGTCAGCATGCTATTGTTCAGAATAGGAAAAATATGATCGAATTTTAGTACATTGTATCAGAAGTGAATGCATGAACTTTGTACCTTTTGATTCAGAATTACATTGCTTTTCGTATGAAGTGAGCCATATACAACATCACAATAATCAAATAAAGACAGTATCAGTGTTTGTGGCAGGAGTAGCTTTGTATCTTTGGACAGGTAATCTCGTATTTCGTACAAGTTTCTTAGTATTCTCAGAGCTTTTGAACACTGAGTTGAGACGTAATTATTCATAGAAAGCTTATCATCAATTTGTACTCCAAGATCTTTTACATAACGTGAATAGTTAATGTTTGAGTTCATTATTTGTAATTTTAATTTCTCAGGAACAATTTTATTCAGCTGATTACCGGAACCTAGAACAATATAAGTATATTTAAGAGATCAATAACAAGGCCGTTATCAATACACCAGTTACTGCTAGCATTAAAATCTTGATTGAGGAGTCGAACAACTTGTGATAAGTCCTGAAGCAAGGCTTTTATGACAATTGAGTGTCGTAACAATACATCTTTGAATGTTGTACAACAGATACATGTCTGGAGTATATAAGGTAAACAAAACTGGCCCTAAAATTGAGCCTTTTGGAACACCTCTATCAAAAACAGCAGCTTCAGAAATTTTGTAATGAGAGGAACTGCGTAAAGCCTTGCTGTTTTCTCTTTTATAGATAGCATTCGAACCGAAGAGAACACCATGCTGGACAAGTTCAAATGCCTTTGAGAGGTCTAATAAGACTAGCATAACCACATATTTGTCATTTATTGCATGAGACATCGTCTTTAATACCTAACTAAGTAGTAGAAGTCCTGTGAAATTTACGAAACCCAGATTGTTTGGATGGAAGTATGCCAGAGTTATCAACATATGAAATCATTTGCTGAAGCACTAACTTTTCAATTACCTTTGAAAGAACTGGAGATATACTTATTGGCCTAAGGTCACTAATTGATTTAATACAAGATTTCTTTGGTAACGGCAGAACATTAGCTAGTTTACAGGGATTAGGTCGAATGCCTTTGAGAGGTCTAAAAAAAAAACTAGTGTGACCACATATTTTTCATTTAGTGTAGGAAGTAGGGATGGCCAAATTTTCCTTCTTCTATTTTCCGGAAAATTTTCCGGAAAAACAGAAGAAGAAAAATTTTTCCGAAAACGGAAGACGAAAAAATTTCCGGAAAACGGAAGACGGAAGTTTTCCGGAAAAACTGAAGACGGAAAATTTTCCGGATAACGGAAGACGGAAAATTTTCCAAAAAGCAAACGAGGGAAAAATTTTCCGGAAGGCAAAAGACGGGTTAAGAAAACTAACGAGAAATGCTACGCGAAAACAACCAAATGAAATAAAGCTCTTCAACATCTACTGCTACAGAAACGTAACTCAAACTTAACAATAGATAGAAGAACACAGGTTAAGCAACTCTCCTGCCACATCTTGTTTAATCACTCTTTTTAGTTGGTTTATTTGTTTGCATGGTTGCTTTATGATCATTCGTATCCACCGAGAAGTCCCCGATCATGCGTGTTTGGAGGAATCCTGATTATGCGTGTCCCTGAAGGCAAACACCTGGCATCACATTCATAGTTCAGTGATATGCTTGTTGAGATATCGTAAGGTAATAGTCATACGTAAAAAAATGGGGAAGTCGAACATACGGAAGCATTTCATACGTGAGAAGAATCCTTTAACTTCAAAATGTGTATAAAGCTTTTCTGTAATTTAGTATGGAAACAATACTGATGGTCTATGGTACCATATGAGAGCAGGACATTCAACTATCTTTTTTTTTTAATAGGGTATGAATAATAAATAAAAAGTTTGAAAAAATGTTATCTCATTGTACACGACTAGCAAAGTTAAGATTTTTAGCGGATTCTTCTTCTTCTTTCCCTCCGTCTTTTCCCTCTTATATTATCTTATTTTGTAAACTATTAGTAGCGCTTAAGTAGTATGAAATTGCTTTCTACGAACAATTCACGTAAAGAAAGAAAATATTAAATTACCTTACGCATATTTGTATATACATTTGAAATTACCATATTATAAAGGTTTGTTTAAATAATGAGCACAAAGATTCCAATTCAATAACTGTTTTTATGTGCACTCCAATATTGACAATAAATTACGATAGCTATATAATTCAACGTACAGTATATATATAGTTCCACTGGTTCCACTGAAATAATGGTTCCAAATATATATATAAAGTAGAACCATGTGCAGTGTTTGACATTTCACTGCATTTTCAAATTATTTGTAGTTGTTAAATAGTGCAAAACTCCTTTGCAATAACACTACGTAAAGGAAGAAAGGACTGTGGATCTTACTTCCTGCATTTGCAATTACTGTTATAAAGGTGTCATTAAATAATGAACTCAAAGACCCAATAAAAAACGTTCTCTAAAAATCATAGACTTTCCCTCTAAGCTATGCCGAAAAACTATATTAGAATATAAATCGCAGTATATAATATATAGTAGGAGTTTCGAAACTTTTTTGTTTCTTTCACTATTCTTAGCTTCAGAATCTTTCCATGGCGACCCAGTTGAGAATGTAGGCCTAAGACTTGAGCATTATAGTGGGGTTAGATTAAAATAGCACTTCAAATTTCAGTAGTGTCTCTTCGATGTCGTTCCTATCACGGCATGGAAACATCGTTGCGATCTCACTATTCTAAAGCAATGTGTCTTACACCAAGTGTCATTTCACTGAAAATATTGGAATAATTCGCGAAACTCCTGTAAAACAGCCGCTGCGCACAATTGGAACTATATGCTATTTAATGTTTGTAAACATGCGGAATGTAGATTAAATAATTCTCCAATTCTCATTTTGAAACAATTTTCCAAAGATAGTAAGAGTTAAATACTGCCAACCTTTAACTCAGAAGTTCTCTGTTTTTTTTTTTTTTAACAAAGATTTAAAAACATGGAAATCAAAAGAAGGATAAATTTCCCAGGTGATGCAGTTAAATTAAAGCACTGAAGTAATGTTGTTATAGAGTTAACAAAATATTTCATAGTTTAAGAATCCTATTAGAGACTATACAAGAAAATCAAAGAATAATTGACAACCTTAACTTTCTTAAGTTTGCTGAGAAAAGTTTATTATCCACTTTAGTTTGACCTTGACCATTATTTCGTACGTTAAATATTCACATTATAAAATTTGTTCAAAATTAACTAGTTATTTAGTTTCCAACAAGTTTCATGTCGAACGAACATGAAATTGGGAAACAGTAATATTAGATTTTTCAACCTTTTTAATTTTCAAAATTGTTGTTTACAACTATCAGAAATTAAATAATCAAAGACAAAACGGCTGTCATCTTGTTTAAATTGGGCAATAAGCATAAGAATGTATCAATTTATTATTGTTATCTAATTGCATATTTTTTTTTAAAGTGTCATACCCTTGTCGGAAGATGATGGATGGTCATCAAGACATCAATCCGCTAGAAATACTTAAGTTACTAATTGTATAATGTGTGTCAGTTTATTGCTGTTTCTAAAATTAGAGTAATAATTTAAGTGCTAATATTTTCAAATTCATGGAATTGCTTTATTGGTTAAGCAGGATGAAACATAAAACTTGCGTTTGCTTTCTTCCTTACTTATTCCATAAGATTGTCGAAAATGTTTCATAGTATGTAAGTTCAAAAGTTGAGAGGTCGGAACCGTAGACGGGCACTTCGCATTGATGAACGGTTGGCACATTAGTATGGTTTTCACAGCGAAACTATAATTGGTTCATATATTTCGAAATTCTAGAAACACAAACTTTTATCCGTCGTACAAGGACTGAAGCAATATATGGAAAACAGCTCTGTAATGAAATATGCTAGATATACCACATTGACCTACTCTTCCGTTGCTATCGGCTGATGAAAGATAAGTCAGTAATTATCCTAATACATAGACCGAAATCTTACTCCATCTTAAAATAGAAAAGGATTTCTTTTGGGTTATATTTTCCTGAAAAGCGGGAATCATCTGCAAAATAAAAACGGAACTTTTCGCAAAACGGAAAATTTCCGGTAAACGATGCACTGAAAATTTCCGAAAGTGCAGAAAACGGAAAATTTTCCGGAAAAGCGGAAAACGGAAGACGGAAAATTTTTCGGAAAAGCGGAAAACGGAAATTATGATTTCCGGAAAACGAAAAATTTATTTTCCGGAAATGGCTATCCCTAGTAGGAAGCGCATTGTCTTTAATACCTAACAAAGTAGTAGAAGTACTGTGAAATTTACTGATGTCCAGAAATTCGATGAGTATCTGGTAATTAGCAAAGAAATGTTCCACGGAAAGCAAACATCATAACTTCCACAGAATATCCACTAGAAAAACTATATAGGAAGACAAAGAGGCGTCTGTGCTACGTGAAATATGTGCTTTTTCTTCACTCCAACTCCCACAAAAGACGTTAACATGAGACATAGAAAAGATAAAATCATAAGAATGCGAAATGGAAGTACTGGAAGAGATAAGTCATCCTTCCAATGTCATCCTTTTGGTAATCTTGTCTTAGCAACAAAAGATTTCGAAATCTGTCAATACTAGTCAGTGACGATTTCAAGGGATGGTCCTAGGGAATCCTCCCCGACAATTACAAAATTCCACAAAGAACTACAATATTCCTTCCGTGAACTACAAAATTCCCTCCCCAAGGAAAAACAATCCCTCGAAACATTCCTTTTACCTTGATTAACACGAATAACCAGTATTTTCACTCCCAGTACTAATTATTTTCATCTCCTATGTACTGAAAGTCCCTCCGGGACAAACACCACGTATAAAATACAGTAAATTGAGTTACATTAGCAAGAAAAAAGTGTATCATTTTAAAATAAGTTAGTGCAGAAGGAATAAGTTAGTTTTCATAGTCATTTTGTTCAGTATGTGCATGTGTTTTCGTTTAACTGCACACAGAACGCTTGCAGAATAAACTCTAATTTATTCTAAACTTTCCTACTCCTCATTACACGTTCCTTGTGTAGGCTGTTTTGAGTTCCTCATTACATTTCTCACCACCTGTGGTTGTTAGGTTAGAGTGGGAGGGACAGTCTCATTAAACTGAATATTCAAGTTATCTCTCTCTTTCTTTCATACCCATACTGATCTTTCGCTTTTGCTCTCTCTCTCTCTCTCATATATTTTATTTCTTCTATGAATATTCCACCAAATCCCATATGTAATTTAGTATGCAGAATTTTAGCAAACATATCTAGTGCAGCAGGATGGGGAAAAAATAACTTAAAAATATATTAACAAATAAAATTATTCACCAGAATATCAGAGCAAAGCTGTGTGCATGTGTTATTCAACAAGAGATGGCTAATTTTGTTATTGAGCATCTGACTACACTTTTCTTTAATAAGCTAAAGCAAATTTCTAAAAATTAGATCTATTTTTGATGACTGTAGAGTCTCATTAGGATTAGGGATTAGAAATTAGAGTTCTGGGCTTTCGGGATCTACGACCACAAACCAAGGAGGATGAAGAGAAGTTAGATTTCTGGGCTTTCGGGATCTACGACCACAAACCAAGGAGGATGAAGAGAAGTTAGATTTCTGGGCTTTCGGCATCTATGGCCTTGTTAGCCGGTCACGTATGAGGGATGGCGTTCTTCGGCGATCACACTATCCGAGGAAAGGGAAGGAAGGAAGCTGTCTGGGATCTGTATGCTAGATACCATCCCGGCATTTGCCTGGTGTGAATGAGGAAAACCTCTTTCAGAATGTCTGGCCTAAAAAAGCTGTTACACTTTTTCGACCGTGTGTCCCCACGCAGATAATAAACATAATACCTAAGTAATAATAATAATAATAATAATAATAATAATAATAATAATAATAATAATAATAATAATAATAAACTATGAATTTCATAAAATGCACTAAATAAGATTTCTTTCATGGAGGCATTTAGGATTGCGCTATTAACAAAAATTTACAAAAATTGCACTTGAAGGACAAAAATTTCTACAATATTATCAGCGTCTAAAGGAATAAAAGTGTCCAAGGATGAGTCATATAGCAATCGATAGAAGATATTGAGTGAACAAAAAGATTTCCGTGAGAGTAAAAGCTCATTCGTAGTTTTCGAGAAAAAGGAGAAAAAACTTTTTTTGAGAACCTAAAAAAAATTACGCTCTACTAGAATCATGCTACTTACAGAGGTGAAACAGACGGTAATACATCCTCATTGAGTTCTTCATTAGGACTGCCAATTAACGGACAAATAGCCTGATCTCCATTATAATTATCTCTTATCTCTAATCTGATGTAATTATTTCTTAAATTGTAACTTCTATTTAATTAAAACATAGTCCAAAGATAAGACATACATATATTGGCCGATAGGTAACGTCGAGATGAACAAAATAAACGTGATTGTGGGTAAATTGTCATGCGTAGATTTCGAGATGTTTTTAATTTTAGGTTAAAAAGTATGTCGTCTGTTGCCAATAATAATATACTCCTTTTATTTAGAGAACTTCCGTGTGGCTAAGCGGTAACCGTAAACGCCTCTGGCGTGGAAGAGCTCGATTCGATTCCCAGTGGGAGCTCATGTTGTTCAGATTATATGTTAAGCTGCAAGTCCACGTCTCATATAGCCTCGCTTCTGAAAGAGACGCAAACTAAAAACCAAATCAAATTATTTTATTTAGCTGGAAGAATTTGATATTATATACGATATATGTAGAAAAATTACAATGTTAACTGACAGATTGCTTCTAATGTTTGTCTTTTCCTAGTAATGAGATACCATGCTTTTATATTTGCATACTGCTTGTAACTTTTAGATGTGGAAAAATGAAGAAATAGGACCAAGACTAAAGAGATATCACATTGGGTCCTCCTAATATTGATGGGTAATGTTTTTGTGGATATTAGCCTTTCTATGTCCTCCAGGGATTTGAACGAAATCGTAGATTCTCACGTTGGGAGCCATGGTGACTCCGCTGATTATCACAATCATGATTGATAAATCGTTGGAAAGCTTATGGAACACAGATTCCAAGAGATAACATTTGTGCAGACAAATTCAGAGGAAAGATGTCTTACACGAAATAGTCCATAAAGTAAATGTAATTTAGGTCAAAAACAAGACATCCCAAAAATTGAACAAATTTGTCTTTTCCCTTGTATCCCCATATATACAACAAAGTACACATGCAGGGTATTACCTTGTAGTAGACTACTCCATTGCTTCACATACCAATTTTTATGGGTGTACCAATTGGGGAATGCCCCTCCATAAAACCTGATGCAAAAAAGAAAGAAAGGCACGAACTTTATCCTCCCTTCTCCGCCGTGGTAACCCCGCATACATAAACTGCATATCGGCGGAAAGTCTCATCCTTCAGAAATACATTGATACCAAAATTGTCTTCCTAGCTTAATTAGGGCCTGAGCTATTGAGGGTTAATAACTTAACGCAGCAGTTGAGTCAATGGGCGTTATACGGAAGTGGTTCCCTCGCACTTACAACTTTCAGTAATAACTAGCCCCACATCTTCATTTTGTTCTAGTTGCAAAAGCAAACAAACAAAAACTTTTACTGTATTTGTTTCTAAACTCTTGTTAGTAAAGGCAATAACACTCAATTAGCGCACCAAAATAATAATAATTTCTGTTTTTATCTTATATAAGGCTTTACTTTTAAAACTTCTTTGTGATTTTATTTTATACTTTTTATTCACACTATAAGAAAGAGAATAAAAAATAAAGTAAAAAAGGCGAGAAAGAAAGTGTTTTTTAAATTTCATTTTATTTCTTCTTCTTCTTCTTAAAAAAGATAGAAAGGAAGAAAGAAAAAGTAACTTTTTGTTTGTTTGTTTCTTTCTTTCTTTTTCATTTTCTTCCATATTTAAAAATAAAGAAAAGAAAACAATTTACTTTTATTTCTTTTCTTTCTTTTCATTCTTGACTTACTCTTCTTTTTCTTTCTTTCTTTTGTTACGAGAGCACGGTAGCTCAGTGGTAGAGTTCTTATCTCTGCTGCGAGGGGTACCCTAATTCGATCCCCGTTCAAGTAATTTTGTTGTGTACAACATCGTGTCCGTAGGTTTTCTCGGGATACTCACGTTTCCTTTCACTTTCTCATTCCACTAATTCTTCCATCATCATTCACTTGCCTTAATTATCCATCTCTCTTTGCCTTAAGGGCATAATCATGGGACATTAAACTCAAATATTTCATTTCATTCCATTTTTTTCTTTTTCTTCCTTATTCAGATTTCTTTCCTTTTACCCATTTGCCTCTCACTTTCTCTCTTCTTCGTCTTCCAAAAAAAAATCCAACTTTCTTCTCTCACTCTTTTCTTTTTGTCTTGTGACCTCCCTCGTGGCTAAGCGGTTAGCGTACGCGCCTTTGGCGTGGGAGACCCGGGTTCGTTTCCCGGCGGGAGCTCATGTGGTTCGGATTCCACGTTAATCAGTAGGTCCACGTCTCATATAGCCTCGCTGCTGAACGGGACGCTAAACTAAAATCAACTCAACTCAACTCTTTCTGTCTTGTTTCCAATTGCTAGAGTTTGCTCATACAAATACCGAAGAAATATACGGAGGAATTTTGTATAAGAACATTTGTGGACGTAATAGTTCTTAGAACTTCAACCAGCAATGTACCACCCTGGTAATCTATTAAAGTAATGCGTAACTTACTAACGTTGCCCATATATACGCGCAATATTAATTCATCCATAACAGTTTATCTTGCAGTAAAACAACAAGCTACTATACAAAAAATTTATGTGACAATCTTGTATTATCATTGAGTTTACGCAAATAGCTGCCAGTGTGTTTTACCTAGCTATGTTTTAGCTAGCAAGTATGTTTTATTCCCCCTGTGAATGAATAAAAATGTATGATATGTTCATTTCTAAAAAAAAAAAAAAAAAAAAAAAAAAAAAAAAAAAAAAAAAAAACGTGTATCATAATATACCTACTATCATAATATACCTGAGTAGAGATTTACCTTTTTAGGTGTGAAAATATTTTATTTAACTTTTTGACCATCAAACCCGTTCTGCATGGTAATCCTATTGGTCACGGTGCAAGTTTCAGAAAAATGCACATTTTCATTGAGTAACTTACAAAAATTTGTAGCTTAGGCTCTAACATAGCCAAGTGGTTCCCAAACAGTATTTCGTAAAATATTGAATTAAAAAAAAAAAAACTATTGAAGCATTAAATAATTAGCTAAAACCAATTTTGAGACAGTTTAGCAATCAAAAACTCCAGCGGCAGCAATAATGCTCAGTCCTCAGTACATAGAGTCAATCAGTCCTTTAAACAAACTTACAATCTTACCAGGGGTGCACCCACGTGGGGAGTCCACAAGGGTCGGATCCCGCAAACTTAAGGATTCGACATGCATTTATACACATTCTTAACAAAATTGTACTTGCTTAGCAGAGAAATGATTGATATAGACTTAAGATTTGGTCGTACCCATCATCTATACTATTTCTTTTCTCATAAAAAAATCTAATTTTATCATTTTCCATGAGAATATAGCTGGCAGTAAGTAAAAATTACTGACATTTTTTTCTTTCGGCTGCAGAATAACGCCCTTTGCATATTATTTAAACTTAATGTCTTGTGTCTTCTATTACTTGACTCCATTACACTTTAAACCCCTCCCAATAAAAATTTCTGGGTGCGTCTTTCACTGAGCCTTCCACTATTATAATTTATATTAATAAAATAATATAAAAAGTATGTCAAGATGTAGTGAGCGTAAAGTAAAATGTGCCGTCAGTCTAAAAAGTTTGATAAGCACTGTCGTAGTCTAGTGAAAGAAGCCCATGGAACAAGAAGCAGAATGTGTAGAATACAGCAAAGGTTCACAGAATAAAAGGAACATAGGCTATAGCCTACTGTGTGCACCATTTACCTTGAAACGCCCCAGTAACTTTTAAACTAATGAAGAAAAGACTGAAACATTGGAGCATGCAAATATCGTCAGGGGAAGATTATTTGGAATACTCTGTGATATCACAATGTTAATAGTGTTTTTAACCCAACAAACTTAAAAACAAAATAGCTCTACGTCAGATTATTGTTCGTGCATATAAAAAATCTATAAGGTCTGCGAAGTTGGCCTACCCAAATTAGCTTACCCACTTTTATCTACATGAGCCGTTAGTTCCTCGTTAGTTCCCGTTAGGTCTTACTAAAGTTACGTTAGTTCAGCGATTTTAAAGAAATTATACACAAAAACCAACGAGTTGGCCAACTTCACATGTAAAGTTGGCGTGCCCAACAATCTTTCCCACATTTTTCGATACGAATCGTTAGTTCCTCGTTAGTTCCCGATAGTTATTACAAAAGTTCCGTTAGTTCTTCGATTTTATACAAATTACAGCATAAACAAAAATGTGTGTGTAGGCTAACTTCATATGTGAAGTTGGCGTACCCAACAAGCTTTCCCACATTTTTCGACACGAATCGTTAGTTCCTCGTTAGTTCCCGTTTGTTCTTATAAAAGTTCCGTTAGTTCCGGGATTTTCTTCTAAGTAGAGAATAAACAAAAATGTGTGGGTAGACTAACTTCACGTGTGAAGTTGCCGTTCTAAGGTTGTTCAACATCAATCGTTAGTTCCTCGTTAGTTCCCGTTAGTTCTTACAAAAGTCTCGTTAGATCCGCAATTTTAAAGAAATTATACACAAAAACCAATGGGTAGCCCTACTTCACATGTGAAATTGGCGTACCTGACAAGCTTTCCCACATTTTTCGACATGAATCTTTAGTTCCCGTAAGTTCTTACAAATGTTCCATTAGTTACGTGATTTTATACAAATTACAGCATAAATATAATTTATGGACAGGCTAACTTCACATGTGAAGTTTGGGTCAAGAAATTTTCCCAGATTTCTCAATATGAATCGTTAGTTCCTCGTTATGTCACGTTAGTTCTTACAAAAAGTTCCGCTAACATAACTTTTGTAAGAACTAACGGCAACTAAAAAAGAATAACAATTCATGTAAACTGATTCGGCATGCCAAGTTCTCATGTAAAGTTAGCGTACCCATTAACCCTTTGAGTTCCAGTGACATCCATGTGCATGCCATAAAATGCTATAGCACGCACATAGGAAAATGGCATTGGAATGCTGAGCGTTAATTTCTATTTACATAGAACTGGTATAAAATCACGGAACTAACGTATCTTTAATAAGATCTAACGAAGAACTAGTGACTCATATCGAGAAACCTGCGTAAGTTCTTTGGTAGGAAAACATGTGAAGTTAGCGTACTCAACAATGTTTATTGATACACTAATATGTATACAATCGTAGAAGTAACGGAACTTTGGTAAGAACAAAGGGGAATTACAAAAGAACTAACTTATCACGTAGTAATATGTGTTTAAGCTGCTTGGGCATACCAGCTTAACATATCAAGTCAGCCTACCCACCAACTTTACTTATACTCTGTTTTGTATAAAATAGCGAAATTCATGGGACTTTTGTAAGAACTAGCGTGAATTAACGAGGAACTAACGATTCATATGAAGAAATGTGGGAAAACTTGTTGACTCAAACTTCACATGTGAAGTTAGCCTATCCATAAATTATATTTATGCCCTAATTTGTATAAAATCGCGGAACTTTATTAAGAATTAACGGGAAATAACGGTGAACTAACGATTCATGCCAAAAAATGTGGGAAAGCTTGCAGTATACGCCAACTTCATTGTGAAGTTAGAATTCCCACATCTTTTTATTTATGCTTTAATTTGTATGAAATCGCGGAACTAACGGAGCTTTTGTAACAACTAACGGGAACTAACAATGAGCTAAAGATTCATGACGAAAAATGTGGGAAAGCTTGTTGGGTAAGGCAATTTCACATGTGAAGTTAATCTACCCACACATTTTTATGCTTTAATTTGTATAAAATCGAGGAACTAATGGAACGTTAGTAAGAACTAACGTGAACTAACGAGGAACTGACGATTGATGTCGGACAATCTGAGAAAGCTTGTTGAGTACGCCAACTTCACATGTGAAGTTATCCTGCACACGCGTTTTTATTCATTCTCCAATTTGTATAAAATCGTGGAACTAACGAAACGTTTGCAAGAACTAACGGGAAGTAACGACGAACTAACATTTTATGTTCAGAAATGTGGGAAAACTTGTTGTGTACGCTAAGTTCACATACTAAGTTAGCCAACCCCAACATTTTTGTTTGTTCTAATTTATATGAAATCGCTGAACTAACGGAACATTTTAAGAACTAACGAGAACTAACGAGGAACTAACGATTCGTGTAGAAAAATTTGGCAATGCTTGTTACATACGCCAACTTCACATGTGAAGTTAGCCTACCCATACGTTTTTCTTTATGATTTAATTTGTATAAAATCGCGAAACTAATGGAACTTTTGTAAGAACTAACGAGAACTAACGATTCGTGTCGAAACATGTGGGAAAGGTTGTTGGGTACGTCAATTTCACATGTGAAGTTAGCCTACCCACACATTTTTGTTTATGTTCTAATTTGTATAAAATCGCGGAACTTACGGAACTTTTGTAAGAACTAACGGGAACTAACGAGGAACTAAAGATTTATACTTAAAAATGTGGGAAAGTTTGTTGGGTACGCCAACTTTACATGTGAAGTTTGTCTACTCATTGGTTTTTGTGTATAATGTATTGAAAATCGCGGAGCTAACGGAACTTTTGTAAGAACTAACGGGAACTGAAGAGGAACTAACGACTTATGCCAAAAATATGGGAAAGCTTGTTGGGTGCGCCAACTTCACATGTGAATTTGGTCTACCCATTGGTTTCTGTGTATAATTTCTTTAAAATCGCGGAACTAATGTAACTTTAGTAAGAACTAACGGGAACTAATGAGGAACTAACGGCTCATGTAAATAAAAGTGTTTAAGCTAATTTCGGTAGGCCAACTTCACAGACCCAAATCTATATGTTAAAAGAAAACTTACGATGTTACATTTATTATTCAGCGTTGCAAATTAAGGATGCTACAATATCATAAACATCTAAAATTAGGTGGCTTCTATAGCAGTAATACTGTAACGCAAACGAGGCAGACGTGGTAATGCACGCGCAAAATTCTTAAGCGCCTACGGCTTTGATCGTGATATGACGGATTTTGTATGAACACAAACAAAATTAAAAGGGATTGAAAATTTGAATTTTCTCAAAAGTCTTTATTTCGTGAAACTGTTTACATAAATATTATATCCAATTACAGATGTTGATCAGAAAAATGGAAACACCTGAACGAAATTGCAACTTACCAGATTAATATGGTGTCGGGCCACCTTTCGCCTTCAGAATAGCCTTGATGCGACGTGGGATGGAGGCATAGAGGTCGTGAATGGTAGCAAGTGGAATTTTACACCATTCCTCGTACAAGGTATCGGCCAGTTCTGTGAGAGAGGATGGAAATCGTCGCCGGAGTCGTCTTTCCAAGACGGACCATAGATGTTCAATTATGTTGAGATCTGGGGATTGGGCGGGCCAGGGGAGGTGTTAAACTTCATCCCGATGTTCCTCAAACCACGCTGCAACAACGCCAGTTGTGTGAATGGGTGCATTATCATCCTGGAAGATGGCGTCATTGTCTGGGAACAACATCCGGACCATAGGTTGCAAGTGGTCTCCTAAAATTGCGACATAATCGTTGGCAGTGATTCATCCGCTAAGTGTGACCACAAGACCTAATGAAAACCATGATATGGCGGCCCACAGCATCACTGAGCCGTCGCCATGTTTCACAGTTGGGCGGAGACACTGCAGATCATAAGCTTCTTTGGGCGTTCTCCACACACCAGCGATCCGGCGCTGCGGGCGCCACGACACCACTGCCAACCCATACATCTGACATGTTGCCAACTACAGGTGTTTCCACTTTTCTGATCACTATCTGTACATTGAGGGTTTCCAATAGATGTGAAACCAATCGTTCTAGAGATATGGTAACAACTGTAAAGTTTGTAACACTGATAGAAAGTACGAAATTCTGAGAACTTATTGTTATTATACTTACCAAAAAATATTGTAATTTTTAAGAAACAAACTAAATCAAAAATTGTTTTAAAAGTTCTTACAATTACACAGTTTTTAACAATATAGACCTATCAAATGTTACAATTTGTTTCATACCTTCCGAATGATTTGAGTTATCAAATTACTGTAAATGCTATTATGATTCTTATTTCTATTAAATCTCACTTGTGTAATTCGATGTAATACTTATCAAAACACTTTCGAAATAAAGTTTTTCATAATTAAATATTGAATTCCTTATAACTTTGTTTCTAATTGTTTGAAATACATCATATGATGACCATAGTATTCGACATTAACTTACTTTCGATCCGGATTACCCCGACCGTCTTACTTCCATTATTACTGTTGTAGAACCCTCCAAAGCTCTTTTTTTGTGTGTGTGTGTGATGCTGCTGCAGCTTCCTTAGTTTTCAACTCTGCTTCATAATTGTAATATTCTATGGTCTTCTTTTATATGTAGATTTGAAATATGTAATAATCTGACCTTGTCCTTTGTAAAAGTACAACTTTGTGTGTCGCTGGTAACACTGTTAACATTGTGGTATCACAGGTTACGCCAAGCAATCTTTGCTTGCCGATATTTGGATGGTACAGTCAGCGATAAAAGTTGTTTCCGTTTGGTAAAATGCATTTTGGGAATAACGATGGCACATAAGCAGTTTCACCGAGTTTCAGGGCTGGAACGTACAGAAAATTACATTCTTTTTTAATTTACTGAAGACAGTTCTCAAATTGTCCTTCCATTCAGAAGTTATTTTTGAAACTAATTTCATCAAAAGGAAATAATTTTCGTCGCTGATTGTACAAACTTTCTGCGCTTCGGTGCAGGCACGTAGCCAAGGGGGGTCTGGAACCCCCTTCGAGACTAGAAATAAAAAAAAAAATTAAGGAAGGATAAAACGAAATGAAATGAGAAAAAGAAGAATCGGCGTTAAAAATTAAAAAAAAAACTACAGAAAGCTTTTGGTTACTCTTTCTTATGAGGAGATTTGTATTACTTGCAATACATGGTGGCGGGGTGAGTAGAATATCCTGGAAGAGTCAGGGAATTTGAAATTTCCGGAAGTTAGACAATTCTTAGAATTTCTGCTACTAGTCAGGGAGATTTCAAGCTTCTGAAAGCATAATACCCGTTGTGTAACAGCGTTGACATTTTTGATCATAATTTTTCGTCATCGCATCGTATCAAACATGTTATTTCAAAAGCAATTTTCTACTACTCCTTTAACCTGTCATTTGGAACAGACAGTAGTTGACGGAATAATAAAAACAAAATTTTATGTGAAAAGAAAGTTCTGTTAACATTTGATTCAACAGAGAAAGGAACGCAGATATTGTAAAATATTTTACAAGACATTGTTTTTGTACACTCATGTCCAAAATTATTGTCGCATGTATATAAATATGTTGTTGTAGGAGTATAATTTGATAACGAATTCGCCCGGCATTTCTTAAAATGTTAGTATGTATATTATCGGCAAAGACATGTACGTGGCAAATTTTGTCAAAAGAGCAGTAAATAAGAACAATAAAACAAAATTAAAACTTTCTTGTCCATTTAGCAACATTTTGTTTTACTCTAATTTTCGTATTTATAATTCTTTTCCTATGAAATTTACCTCAAATAGGGTCTATACATTTTCCGGGTATCAGTATTAAAATTACCCTGCAAAATCATTATCAAATTATATTCTTACAAAGAGACAGTAATCGATTTGCGAAAATCATTTTGGACATGAGTGTAGGAATTCTATTTATAATAGTGAATATGTACTTTTTATAATAGTTGAGGTCTTAATGAAAGGAAAATTGTTATATTTGAATGAACAGAGGAAGAACGTAAATATTGTAAAATCATTTTCAATACTTTTTTTTTAATTATTTTACTCGAGATTTCTTCCTAGTTTGTTATCAAAATACTTACCAACATATCCCCATTTTATTGTCCTAACAAACCAATATAAGTTGGTAGTAAAGTAATTTAGATTGATTGGGTCTTCAATGTTTCATGTCACGTCTCCCCTCCCCCCGTTACGAAATGCTGGCTAAACGAACCAGTATATGTTCCAATAAAATTGTTTAGAATGATCGAGCCCCTGGTGTGATGGCCACAGTATTTCATGTCAAGGACCCTCACCCCTTCACGAAATCCTGCATACGTGCCTGTTGGGTGTCAAGATAACTTGTCCACTTCATATACGGTATCATCTTGTATTACCATCGTTATTTTTATTTAAATTTTTGTACTGAGTATTTATATTTATTATTAAGAGTTCTTTGTCACTGAGTTTACTTGTCGCTTAATTTGGAATTTAGCGTCTCGTTCATTATCAAGGCTATATTAGACGTGGGGCTATAGCTTAACGTACAATCCTAACTACATATTCTTGCATCGGTAATTGAATCCAGGGTGTGTACGCCAGCCACATAACCACACAGGACTTCTATCACTGGGCTTACGTATTTGTGAAAGAAAAAAAGTGGAAGTGCATGGCAGTGAAAGAAATTTAAGTTGCAAGATTTGATGTTAACAAACAAACAGAAAAGTACTTTATACAATAAAAGGATTGTAAAAAATGAGATGTGATTCTCATATAGAGAGGTAATGAAATGAAAAACGACGTTAACAGATTAACAGAAATGTACTTCATACAATAAAACCATTGTGAGAAATGAGATGTAATTTTTGTATAGAAACATTACCAAAGGAAAAACGATGTTATCAAACAGAAAGTATTTCGTAAAATAAAAGCATTGTGAAAAATGTAAAATGATTTTATATAGAGAGATAATGACAGGAGAAACGATGTTAATAAATAAAGAGAAAAGTACTTCATACAGTAAAAGCATTCTGAAAAATGAAATGTGGTTTCTATATAGAGAGATAACGAAAGGAAACCAGAAGGAAAACTAACAAGAAATTGGTTAATTAATCTTAATCGACCTCAAATTTTGAAAGATCTTTAATGACTAGAACTCAGAATCTGATTACCTAAATCTTTAAAAATGCATTTGTGCCCTAAAAATGGCAACGTAAGACCTAAAATATAGCTTTGAAGCTTTGAGGCTAAAAGAACTGGGGCAATACTACAATAGTATAAAAATGAGAAACGTGACCCTCCGCCCCGCTTCTGAAGCAAATGTTGAAACGATGCTACTGCTACAAGCCACGCAACCTTATACTATCAGAGTATATTTCACTTTAGACAATTTGAAACTATAGCCAGAGATATCAGGTTCTATTGTTAAATACCCCTCATGCTCGATAAATGTCCTTACTTTCGAAGCAATAAATAAATAAATAAATAAATAAATAAATAAATAAATAAATAAATAAAATAAAAAGTAAGATTTTATTATAAGTACCAATGATGATTTCAAGAGTTGGCCCAGGGGAAAATTCTCCCGCGGTTGTATCTTCGATCCTGCTCAATGTGGATTACCCATATTTTCGCAGTACTAGAGCTACTTTCATCTCCTATATATATTTGAAGTGCGGAAGTAGATGGAAATATTGTACTACGAATATGCAACAAAGAAGATAGACTTCAGGATCTTTGTATGGGAGGAGAAAGAGAAAGAAAGGCTGAGTTGGCGATTTCTCTTTTCAAATAGATTGATACTATGCCACATCATCCACTTCGACCCTCCTCACACCGTGCAGTATGCTTCATGTCTTATTACAAAAGAACAAATATTTCTAAAGAAGAAATTCCAAATAACCTTGTTGCAAATATTGACAAATACATTTACGAGCAACAAGTGAAATCATCTCAAACGCGACCAAAAATATCCGTTGAAATACGCATTTATATTTCGAATAAAAATCTATTTTCGTGTTTACAAGAGTAATAAATGTGTTTATATTTAATCAGAAATGTAAATTGACGTCAGAATAAATACATGACATTTCATAGAGATTCAAGCATTAATAATTACATTATTCTGTTACACTTTTACCGGCAGATTTATGTTTATTTATTTTCTTGAGAGCCATATTAACAACAACAGAGGCTTTTGGTTGATTCTGTCATTCCACCAACATAACACTCACGCTGGTTAAGTGAAATACTTTTAACTCATTTGTATGTACTTTCGATCCCTATTAATATGTTGCGTTCAGTTGGAATACACGCAGTTAGTTTGTTGTCAGGAATCTATGAATCTATGGATGTCAAGTGGGACATTTTTCTGTCACATTTTAGCATTTACAGAAGTCTAATTAAACAATACTCAATAAAACGGCAATATGCGGTCAAGTGCAACAGCCAAGGGTCCTTAATCGAAGAAGGTACTAAATCGCTTTTGGAAAATAAATTACACACTTTGTGGCTTCAAAATTAGACATTATTTTTCAAGTACTGTTTATAAAAGAAACACCATGTATAAATTAATCATTTCACAAAGAAATTGACCCAAATTACACCACTTTTCATAGTCTGGACTGCCAGTGTCTGAAATAGTGAATAACAAACTGATTAAATCAATTATTCTTCAGTTTGGAACACACTAATTGAAAATACTATTACATAACATGTACCTAGGTATATGTGGCTGATTTCTGGTACTAGGGGTTCCAGGTTCTACCCCAGGGCATGTGAACTTGCGGTAAGCAACATTTAGGTCTCTCATAACTTCTATTTTTTCATAGTTACTCAATTTTCTTAATAGTTCTTCTATATTAACTAAAAGGCTAAAAGACTGGTAGCTTTATGATCAATGATCAATAATGAAAGAAGATACAACAAAATAAAAAAAATGTGATCTGCAACTGAACTTATTTTATTGATCGTATTCTCCTGAACTATTACAGAAATTACTTTGTAAGCCATGATGTATGCAATGCAAATGAATCACTATATCTTCAGCTGCAAGAATTCGCGTTAACTGCTCCTGTTGTCTAAAACAATAATGAGTTGCCCCTTTAGAGCAGCTTCTATCACCAAGTAAGTTTTCTTTTACATTCAAATTTCTTATAATAATATTATGCACTGCATATTAATCATGAATTACGCAAACAGATGAGTAATGATTTTACACAATTCAACATCATAGTACTATTTTCTATGTAGGTCTACATGTGATAATGCAGGCGATGTTAGAGATGTGATAAATATTTGCAATGGAATTGTTTGTACTTAAGATTATGAACAACACATGTGAGATGAGTAGAAGTCAAAAAAAAAATGTACAACAGAAATGAATTGAAATTTCACGTTCCACAGTTATGCTGGTTAGGCTAAATGAGACGGTGATTATGAGAAATGAATGAAACGGTGGAATGAAGAAAGTGGGAGGAAACGGGAGAACTCCGAGAAAACCCACGAGCACGGTGCCTGGCCACCACAAAGCCCACACGGCGAGAGCTGGGATCGAACCCGGGCCCGCAAGCACCGGAGGTGAACGCTCTACCATTGAGCCACCGCATCCCCCTACAACAGAACTGAACGACAACTACAAAGGTAACCATTGTGCACTGTAAGCAATGACAAAGGTTTACTTCTTTCTGTCGAGATGTATTGTTTATCTTGCAACTTAAAAACTACTCGCAAAACAAGAGTAATACTTATTAAAAGAACTTACATATGTATGTCCCAAACATGTTAAGTTATCTGTGAACATGCAAGTCGAAATTTAAAGTATGGATCGCTGTCACCATGGAACTGTAATTCAAAAATTATCTTTGCAGTGATCATCACACCGCTGATCCATGACTATCTCGCTTGTCTTCGTTTACTCTCATACATACCGTCACTAATACTCCTGCTTCTATCAAACGCACTCGCGTGCTATCGCACAAGCCCACTATCTTCGCCCTTCCCTGAACTAGAATACATACTATTCTTGTTTGTAATGCCCATCTAATGTACAGAAGTTTGGCGCGCGCTTAAGGTGGTTTTCATCGAATTTTATCAAGAAAATGTATTTACAAACGCAAAAACATTAAGAACAACATACCTAGATAGAATACAAGTTTATATATATATATATATATATATATATATATATATATATATATATATATATATATATATAGAGATATATGTGTGTGTGTGTGTGTGTGTGTGTGTGTGGGTGGGTGGGTGGGTGTGTTAGGCGGGAATTCTGATGATTGTTGTGGCTACACCATAATTTTCAATCTCATTTCCTGCTGTAAAACTGGTATGTATTGTTTCAGGGGCTTTGACATATGTTTTGGGTCGTTACATTCCTGAAATATGTAATCTTTTCCAGCAAGTTTCGGCCATAAGATACGGAATGATTTTCAATTATAATTTTGTAGTCTTTTTTTTTTTATTATTATTTCCCTTATTCTAAGCACCCAGCCAAATTACAGCATGGGTTACTGAGTCCACTCCATGCTTTACTGTCAGCAGGATAGAAGGAGACAGCATCATTGTCCTTGTTCAACATACATATTTGAAATGTTTCTTGCAAAATAGTTCAAATTGCGATTCGCTGGGTCATAAGACGAATTGCACTGTTCTTCAGTCCCCTTAACATGTGCCTTAGGCCATTGAAGAGGTTTCTTCTTATTTTGTATCCTCAATAATGATTTCTTTACTGCAAAACAACCATAAAGACCTGTTCTGATTAAACGATTGGTTATGGTTCTAACACTCATCAGCCTTTCACTCGTTGCATTGAATTTTGCTGTTATTTCTGGAGCTGTTTTGTGTCTATCACGTTTGCTGATCACAACAGATTTATTCAATTAATCCACATTGTATCGCGAACTTCCAAAGTGAAAACGGCAGCAAATTGTCCAGCTTCTTTTAGTGATAGATTGTGTCACATATTGAACGTTCTGATACTCGAAGTTTTTTTTTTCCCTTTTCGGAATCCTATTGTCTTCTTTTCTTGGTACAAAATTATGGTTTGAGTCCTTGTATCTCTCGATCCATTTTTAACTTGATTTCAGGTTAATGTGATGATAAAATATCGAATTCATCAAATAGTACATATATATATATATATATATATATATATATATATATATATATATATATATATATATATATATTGAAACGATTTATTCTTACAACAGAAAATCAATTTGTTTTATTTTGCATTATATTTAAAGTAGGAGTACACAAAGTTCGGGGTGCACACCAAAAGTGCGTGTCTTTCGTTCTAAAGACTACATTATTTATTATTTTACGAAAGCAACTGGGGCGACGGAAACCTTCATTTTTCATCTCTAACCAGTACAGGTTTTGTTTACGAGGTAGCAGCCGTTGAATCACAGTGTCTGAACGAATAAGGCATGTTTCTGATACTTCCGGGGACATGGAATTTTTGATTTAAGAGCAATGAATAATTGGGAAATTCCTCACCGCAGCTGTACAGCATCCAACCCATGTTCATCACCAGTTGGAGGATGAATATGGTGATAACGCTCTTGTAGAAAACACTGTTAGAAAGTGGGTGCATAAGTTCAAAGCAGACGAACAAGTGTGGAAGATGAACAGAGGTCTAGATGTCCATAAACAGCATCAATTGGGCTAACATAGCCCATGCTAAAAATTTCGTAACGGAAGATGGGCGTAAAGTGTTTCTCCTCGCTGGGTTCCACGAACACTTAATGATGATCAAAAATAGGTAAGGATTCGATCAAGTGTTGTACACTTGACGCGCTTGAGAAGAGAGGTTCGCAATTTCTTGGAAAGTGTTGTGACAATGGATAAATCACAGATTCCACTTTTCAATCTAGAAACAAATAGGTAATCGACGTAGTGGAAACACACAGATTCACCATACACCAAAAACTTTGTCAGGTAGTAATCCAATGAGAAGTTGTTGTACGCTATTTTCTAAGATTTTCAACAATTGATATTATCCCATCCTGTTACGAAAGATAATACAATTACCGGCGAGTATTTTTGTTCATTTTTGAATATAGAGTTTTTGCAAAGCTTGACTGAGAAACGACCACAATGGCAAATGGCAATTTAACCCTCCATATGTCTTGAAATAGATAAAACGATAATGATGCCGGTTGGTCTGTATGGTTGCGAAACATGGCCGCTTACGATGATGGAAAAACGCAGATTTAAAGTATTTGAGAATAAAATCCTGAGACGAATATTCGTATACAAGAGGGAACGGAATGGAGAATGTTGGATGTTTTATAACGAGGAACTGCATAATTTATACTAACATTATTTACTAAACATTGTTAAAGTCATCAAGTCTAGGAGACTCAAATGAGCAGGTCATGTAGCCAAAATACAAGAAAGTAATAACACTTTCAAAGTTTTAACTGCAAACCCAATTGGAAAACGACCATTTGGAAGGTCTAGGCGCAGAGGGGAGAACAATATTAAGATCAATCTAGCAGAAATAGGGATACAAAGTAGAAAATGGGTCCAATTAAATAAGGACAGAAGTCAATGGACGTGGCATTGAACCTCCAGGTTCCATAGGCCAAAGAGTTAGATAGCTTTATATAGACAATATACTGCCACAACGTGCTAAGTTTGTCACCTCATCCTTGGCTGGCAATGGTATTGAACTTCTGCCACTAGATTTAGTCCCGAGTGACTTCTGGTTATTCACAAACCTCAAGGATTCTCTTCCTGAAGTAGATCATTAATGGGAAGTGCTGTTCTCTAGTATCGGGAATATATCCCCAAAGATGATTGTACCACATGCTACACACAATAGACGGAGAGACGGCAAATATGAACCAATAAAGAGGAGAATTTGTTGAGAATCCCTGTATTTTCTTGTTCTTGGAAATTAGAACAAAATGACATGTACTTTAGGTGTTCACCTCGTAGATATAAGATGATGTTTTTCCAATTTATCTACTCAAATGTGATAAATATACGCCATTAAACATTAATTGTAATTAGATTGTTTCACACATATTACAGTACGAAGGTCAGCATGCATAATATTTTTATACCAAATAAAATTTGTTGTTTCAGATTTGTTCTGACAAAGAACAATAATATAGACACATTTTTAGTAATTCCCAATCATCGTACACAAAGTGTTTGTACATGTGATCATGTTTCTAAACTTTCGGAGGGTAGTAATGCTATAACGGTTATGTCCTCCCAAAGTAAACTTGCACCAAGGTATTCATCGTTACCTATTTTTCTTAAAATCATTTGTGAAGATATTAAGAATCGATTGATTTTGTTAAAAAGGAATGGTAAATGTAATGAATTTCTCGTGGGTTTCCTACTGTAAAACTGCACTATTTGTTTCTACAGCTTGTTTGTTAGTCATTATCCACCAGAAGTCCAGGCTATGAATCAAAATTGCAATTTCACCCTTTGGATACATATCCCTGAAGTACGAAGGACAAAGTGGGGCAAATAACGATCAACGCAAGAAATATGTAATTTATATTTTTATGCAAATTTGTGAGTACAATTGTATAGAATCTTATTTTAATGTTTTCTCCACACTGATAACTTTCTTATAATACTATAGTATATTAATAATATTTATTTAATTTTTCCAAGTTTTCATTTACGTCAATTAGTCATCTAGTTATTTAACTAGTTACATGTGGGCGCAATAATACTAATGATGAAGTTTGTTACCCATATATATATATATATATATATATATATATATATATATATATATATATATATGGAGATATTCTTCTAAATTATGTGAAGTTATATTATTTTAGTATTGCCTTATTCTAAACATTCGATTTTTAGTTGATTATGATAAATATTTTTGAAATTATTCATTCAGAAGCTCCCATGATTATTAAAAATAGGGGTATTGTATTCATAGTCTTGTATATGTTTACATTCCCATATGATTTAGTGTAACGTTGCCATGAAAACTAGCGTGTTAACTCCTGATTTACTGAATGCCTGGAGTTGAGACCAGGTACATCGATGGTAATTTTGAATGGAGTCAGTAGCATGAAACTTCCGTTCCCGTATATACGCAGTTTTGTTGATGTTAGCAGAAGTAAGGTACGTTATACACTATAAATGTAATTAGTAAAATCCGAAAGTTAATATTGAATTGAAATTGTGAAAGAAAATCTGTTGAATAAAGCAATTGGGAAAATACATCAAGTAACAAAATATATCTAAATTCTTGTGAGCAGGTAGGCTATTGTTTCATCAGTGACTTAACACGTTTCATTTGCTTGCTGTTTAGTAAATCTTGGACAGAACCGTAAGCTGAAACACTATTTTAGTTGAAACATTCTTCAAAATTACGGTAAACCTAGACATAATGTTTTGGGGGTTTAAATACCTCTATTGCAGTTCAAAAAGTTCAAATTACTTTTACTGCGCAGAAGTGGAATTTTGAAAGCAGGGAAAAGGCAACGAACATGACTCTAGCCTAGTTTTAATTTAGTACCTCTTTCACTTAGACACAGTAAGATGATTTATAGCCAAGCATTGAACAATGTTTTATTATATATCTAAATTATTCATATCTTGGCAGAATGAAAGAGTCTTATTGAATAAAATTATAAGTTTGCTTTTCAATTCAAGACTTCAAATTTTAGTAATGACAAGATTCCTCAAACCATAGCCCTGTAAAGTTGTACTTATTAGTAAACAGATTCGTTCCCCTTCTACCTAACCTTTTGAGACAGGGAATTTTATGCGGGGAGGGAGTTTTTTTAAAAAAGAGAAATGCATCACAGAAATGCTTGACTCCTAGCGTGTTTTTATGCAGATCGGAACTCGTGTATATAAAGGCTGTAATAACGAGGGCGGGGAATAATGCAAGGAAAATTCTGACTAGATGGACAAAATCATAGGAGTATATATTGGGTATAACACTGCACACCCTACGTGATCAATTTTTCCTTCAATTGTCATACAACGTATATTCTAAAAATGCTATCTGCATTTTTTCAATTTACTGAAATAACCTTTCTCTTTTTTTTTTCAAAAAAATACTGAAAACCCAATAAAACGTAAAAATGTAATTTACCTTGAATTTTGTCCGTTTTGTCAGAAATTTCCTTGGGTTTCCTTCTTTTGCATTTTGTCCTGCATTCGTAATAATCTGTTTAGTAATTCTAATAGATTTTGAAAGGAGAGTAACTATATCTTGTTCAAGTTTCATCATAAATTTTAGAAATTATTCTACTTGTTCTTCTCGGAAACATCACTAGGATACAGTTCTGCTATTATCAGTGTTATTCACATCTACTTTAGCAAAGATGAATGTGAACCTACACACACACACACACATATATATATATATATAGGGTGAATCAAAAGACCTTGGACACCTGCATAACTTTGAAAATCGACGGGAAAAGTAAGAAGTGATGATGGGAACAGAGATTTGATGAGGGGCTGCAACTTTTGGAGTGTATGTCATTCATGTCTACTCCGCCATCTTAAAATCCTCCATTTTGGATTCAAGTCATTTTTTTTTTTAAATGGGAAGGTGGGTGTATGATACATGCAATAACACTAGCTTGAGCTCAGGAATTTAGTGGTGTAATTTGTTTTTTTTTTTCTATCTTGTACAGTTTAGAAGTTATTAATGTTCAAAAGTGGGAAATTACCTTGATACTGAATGCTACAACACCTGTTCTACGTGTTGTCCATCCCGTGCAATGCACAACTGTAGTCACCACAACCACTCTGACTGCACATGGAGGAGAATGTCTCCTGAAATTTGGTCACAGGCTTGTTAGATGCGTTCCTCCAGGTGTCTCAAATCACGGATTGTCTCAGCATACACCATCTGCTTAAGATGCTCCCATAGATAAAAATCATGGGGCGTTAAGTCAGGGGATCTGGGCGGCCACTCCACGGGACCACGGCGACCAATCCACTTCCCTGGCAGTTGTTCATCCAACCATTCACGGACACCAAGTCCATAGTGTGGAGGGGCTCTATCGTGCTGAAAATAAGATGGGAAAATGCCGTCAGCGTTCAGTGTGGCAGGGAACACAAGGTCCTGCAACAGCATCAGACTCTGTGGTGCAGTTAAGGTGTTGTAACTGAAAAATGGCCCAATGATGGGTGTCCCATATGGCACACCACACCATCACCTTTGCTGGACTATGTTCTCGACTCGGGTCAACCCAGTTAGGATTTGCGTCACACCAGTATCGACAATTATGTCGATTAACCCCCCGTTCAAAGTGAAATACACCTCGTCGCTGAACAGTATGCCCTTGGCAAACGTAGGGTCCAGTTCGTGTTGTTCAGCAGCCCACATGCAGAACTCCAACCGGCGATCAGGGTAATCCTCGTTCAGTTTATGTTAAATGTGCAGCTTGTAAGGATGAGGCTGATTGGCGTGCAATATCCGGACAACATACGATTGACTTATTGCACATGCTAGGAACGCACGAGGGGTACTTCGTTTAGGACTTTTCACAAACGACGCAATAACCGCCGTTGCAGTTTCCTCATTGGTGGCAGTCTTTGACCGCCCACTACGTGCCCTATCTTGAACAGAGCCCGTCTCACGGAATTTGGTGATCACGTGAGCCACCATGCTGTGGGATACTGGTTCTCTGTCTGGGTGCCGTCTGTTGTAGTCAGCTGCTATTGTTCGGTAGCTGCGTTCCTTTGATATAAGGATGATTTCGATCTTCTGTTCACGTGTCAGACCGACCCATTTTAGATCACGTGGAACTAAGAAAGAACTGGGTCAGTATCAAGGTAATTTTCCACCTTTGAACATTAATAACTTCTAAACTCTACAAGATGGGAAAAAAACACTAAATTCCTGAGCTCAAGCTAGTGTTATTTCATGTGTCATACACCCACCTTCCCATTTTTAAAAAAATGACTTGAATCCAAACTGGCGGATTTCAAGATGGCGGCCATGAATGACATACACTCCAAAAGTTGCGGCCCTTCATCAAACCTCTGTTCCCATCATCACTTTTTACTTTTTCCGTCGATTTTCAAAGTTTTGCAGGTGTCCAAGGACGTTTGACCCACCCTGTATATATATAATAACTGCAGGGAAATGAAAATTTGATTGACTCAGTTGTATGCAGGTCGTTTGACACTGTAATTGAAACGTACACAAAGAAATCTACGTTATCAGTGATTAGCATTTCATTCTTTATTCGTTCAGTCTTTTTAGTCCTTTATTTAGTATTAGGTACGTTTCTCCATTACTTTTGTTTGGCATTATTGCATTGCTTAATGTGTTATACAATAGTGAGATCATAAGTTTTTGGATAGGAAATGATAGATAGTGTATTTAAGGGAATATGGTAATCGTTATTCACAATTAATACCCATTCATTTTAGAGATCAGCATGCCAGTAGGAAATTTTAACCTGCTCATGCTATAGTTCTGTTTTGTGAAAATACTATACTGTTTTGTGAAAATGAAATGAAATTTTTAAGTTTTACGTCCCACAGTTATGCCGGTTAGGCTAAAGGAGACAGTGATGATGAGAGATGAATAAATTGGTGGAATGAAGAAAGTGGGAGGAAACGGGAGAATCCCGAGAAAACCCACGCACACGGTGTTTGTCCATCACAAAGTTCACTAGCAGGGTTTGAACACGCTGTTTTGTGATCCCCTATGATTGTCATAAGAGACTTGAAGGCATTTTAATGAAAGATGTAAATCGTATGTATTAATTAATTAAATTAAAATATAAATAATACATTAATGTTTTAGAGTCTAAAAGCAATTTCATGTTATTTCCTTGCTAACACTCCTTACTTAAATCTCATCATTAATAACATAAATGGGTGTAGGTATGGAAAAGGAACCAACTCACTCCAAAAAGATCAGAAAAAAATCGGCCCGGATATTTTTCATCACTCATATATTTCAACACCTATTAATATGAGAAAATAGGTGATATAGTCATTTCATCATTGGAGTCATTTCCCGATTAAATAAATAAATAAATAAATAAATATAAACGAAACAAAAATAGAAAATACTATACGTTTTGAAGCAGAGGGTACACTCTAATGACTAAGACGAAGCAGAAGGTATACGCCGTGTACCGCTGTGTACCCTCGACTACAGCCCTGTAGATAAGGGTCTAAATAGTTAACATATTCTATAGTCTGTTATGCCAGAATCGTTGTTGAAGATAATAAAAATAATAGAGTAAATCTATATTCAATACCTTCTCGTAAAACAATTAAAACAAAGTACTATGTTGCAAAACCCAGCAATGGGGGAGCATCCTTCTAGCCTCTGAGTCGAATCGACCTATCAGTTTTGTCTTAGTCGGTTACAAAAAGCGCATTCACATAGAATGTTTGCTCTTAGTACTTCAAGACGACTATAAAGCTCTAATCACTCTAAGGCCTGGAAGAACTTCACAATATTAACGAAGGTTACGCCCGGCTCCCAAAGTTGCTGTTCTTATACTCTTATTACTGTTTATTTAACGTTTAAAGAATAGCCTGTAAATGCATTTTAAAACTAACGTTTTCTTAGAAATATGAATAATTTCAGTTTACTGTAGATAACTTTCTTCATTTATTGTCGGATAAAAACAATTTGTATCATAATTTTAAATAATTATTTGAAGGGGCCAAGCCAAGATTTTGTGAGGCTGATGCCCCTCATGCCCCTCATGTCCCCCCTGCTTGCAACTGAGTTAATTTTTACATTTCCCTATAGACAGTAAAGAAAAAAATATCACATTCATCTTTACTAAAGTAGATGTGAATAGCAAGGTTAATAACAGAACTGTATCCTAGTCATTTTTTCGAGAACAAATAGATTAACATCTAAATTGATGATGAAACTTGAAGAAATTGTCATTCTTCTTACAGAATCTGTTAGAATTACTTTAAAAAATGTAGAAAAAATCCCTCCCTCCCTGCCCAGAAATCCCAGTCTCGAAAGATTAGGTAGAACAGAAATTCTCATTCTGCCTAAAGGTAAGATAATTTAAAATATTTTCTACAAAGTGCTGGAGGGTCTTTAAGCAGAACGACAAGCCATCATTTAACACAGGGTGTCTACTAAAATTCCACAATGAAATTTCGTAACTTTTTCGTGACCTTTTCTTTACCAAATCATAAAATTTCCTAAAATTTTCAAGAGCGAATTTGGGTGCGAACTAGGCCGAATTTTCATCCGTGCGATACAAACGTACTTTGCTTGCGATTTGGTAGCGTCTAAAGCTGACCATAGAAATTTTTTGTGTTTAATTCTGATGATTTATAGAACAAAATTTTTCAATCTGTACTTACATTTGCACAGTTAAAAAATTCGTGACCCAAAAGCTAAATTTCGTGACTTTTTCGTGACTTCCATGACCGTTTTCTGATTTCGTGACTTTTTCGTGACATTCGTGACTTTCGTGACCGATAGACACCCTGTAACATTATTTTATTTGGAATTGTTCTTTCCTTATGTTTACAAAAAAAAAAAAATCCAACAAATATTGACTTTATTACCTTCAAATTTGGATTCTAGTACTCTACCATATATGCGTATTTACGTGTAAACGTAGAACTTAAAAGTTTTATTTGAAAAATAATGCGTGGTATGCATTTATGAATCAAAATCAAAAGATTTCAACGATCTATTTTTTTTCTAAATTATTTTCTTTTAACAGAAACATCTTTTCTTTTCTTCGAACATTTACTAACATAATTTTATTTCTTGAGATGTCCTATATGTAATATAATTTTCTTTCGAGGATATTGCAGTCTTTTCCTAAGTGAAACTGGCGTATAAACTAGTAAAAGAGATGTTTTCCTTTGTCTCTGAATCTTTCGTGACAGGTTTACACATCCCAACAACCCACATACACATTTCTGACAAGGCACTTTATTTTTAAAAAATAAAAGTACATATAAATAAAAGAACATTCTTTTCTTGTCTGCCCACGTTTCCCGTTGTTTTCAATACATGTATTTTGGAGAAAGAAATACACAAAGTATATTGTTGCAACATTTCTTTCATCTCTACTGTTCATTCCAAAGAAATAAGGACCATATTTTTAAAATTCAATTGCTACAATGTTTCTTTTAAATGTTGTCTAGTGAATAACCTAGCATTATTTCCACAAAAATTAATATTTCTAGCGTCTTCTTGCAGTGTGATTAGTGGCAGTATTATTCACGTTGTTGGCAGTGTATTTAGTATCATTACGACATGTGTGTGTGCCCTATTACTGACAGGTTTGACATATATCTTTATGCCATACCTTGTACTTCGGGCTCTGTGTGTATGAGCATGAATCTCCTTGTCATTCCTCACATCTGTACACGTCTTTTTACAGACACAAATGAAAGATGTCTTGATAAAAAAAATCGGCATGGGGTACCATAAAGGGGAGATTTTTCAATTATTTTTTCCATATCTTGCATTGTTTTAAAGTTTTGAGCCTATTCCGGTTGGAGTTTCTAATTCACGTATGATCAGTGTTTTCTTTCTTCTTGCATGCAGTATGTAATAAGCAAATACATTAGATACACAATTAATTATAATGTGAATGATATTGGTGCTCATCGGGCAAAACACTCCAAACAATAAAGATTCATCTTAGCCTGAAGAAATAGTTATCCTTCGTTTTTCATTATTTGATCACGAAACTAACGCCTGAGAGATATATAACCCCTATATACAACTATGTCGTGTTGGAATGTATAACTCGTAGGATATGATGTTTTGCTTTTTCAAAAATTTGAACATAATAAAGAAATAACGGCAACGTTTTTAAAAAATGTTCAATTAAAACTGGACAATCTAACCATAATTGGGAATCGATCAGTGAAAACGGCACGTTTCTAGCACTTGTGGGTTTCGAGATCTCATTGTCGAAAGGATAGGAGACAAACATATAAAGCTAGCATTTTAATATATAGACTAGTTGAACCTACGCTCTCTATACAGCGCATCATTCACATATGAGCATGAACCTCCTTGTTATTCCTCATATCTGTACATGTCCCTTCACAAACACAAGGGAAAGACGTCTTGATAAAAATCGGCAAGAGATACAGTAAAGGAGATTTTTGTCGATTATTTTTTCAATACCTCGCACCCTTTGCAAGATTTGAGCCCATTTCCGTTTAGTGATTCTAATTCATGTATGATCAGTATTTTCTTTCTTCTTGCATGCAGTATGTAATAACCAAATACATTACACACACACAGTTAATTATAATGTCAGTGATATATGTTGTTCATTGGGCAAAACACTCCAAACAATAAAGATTCAACTTAAGAGTGGAGAAATAGTTATCCGTCGTTTTTCATTATCATTTGGCCATGAAACAAATGATAGAGAAGAATTTACATCTTTGGAGGGAATTAACTGATTGATTTTTGCGTTTATCATCTGTATTGTTTGCAGGTGATTCCCTGTCTTGTCTTGTTTTGTTATTTTCTAACATCGGTTTGCCAATCCGCACATATCCTAGGCGAGGCGCAACACTTCAGTGTTAGCAGTACGCCAGAATTATTACTAACATCTAGACGGTGACGCACAATACTTCGGTGTTTGCGGTACGCCAACTAATTTGAGGATCTTACATTTCACTTCTGGTGGTTCATATCATCTTTACCGGCAGCACACAACCGACGAAAGGCTTAGCCTTTCGAAAGTCATTCTTATGACGACAACATGCCAAAGACCCCGGACAAACATCAACATTTCTCTTCAACAAAGGGCAAACATCAAGGCCTTCCTTCCATGGTCATGGGGCCCCCAAGACAACCTCGCCGAGACGCTCCCAGATCTCAGAAGAGAACCAAATTACCAAGAACCTCTCAATCCCCTGAGGGCTCACCCCCTCGAGATCGAGACCGCTCCCGCTTTCCACCAAGGCCATCAAGAGTCCCTCGAAACCTATCTCAGAATACATCCATCTCCGACTCTAACCGAGTGATCTCTGCATCTTCAGTTGAGAATCTAATGGACGTCGACGGAGACAACACTACCATCTATAATACCTTTTCACAACCTTAACCCGACATATAGTACTATAAAAGCATTCTATCAACAGCTTATGCGTTATTGCAAAAGATTGGGCCTACAGCAACTTCTTAAAACACAAAATGGGATAATCTTAAAGTCCACAAATGCGCAGTTGTATCAACATCTCATCAACAAGGTTCGTCCTGCCATGTTTGGCCCTAAAGTCAAAATTCAACTGTTAATATCCTCCCATAAAAAAAACCACCACCACGCCGTCGCACGTCTCTTCTTTCAGCGGTGATTCGTGGTGTTGAGCCCACCCTCACGGAACAGGATATTTTGCATGAGCTAAAAGGGGAAGGGCTTCATCCTAAACAAGCCATACGAATTAGAAGTGCTAATGGACCCACTTATATGGTACGCGTCCTCACAGATGACCAGCAACGTAGACAATATTCTGCACAACGGCGTTTATGTGTATCGATGTCACCATCGCGTGAAACCGTCCCGTATCCCACCACCAATTCCGTTGCGATGTGAAAACTATCTGTCTTATAATACACACCCCACCAACAAGTGCACCCTGCCAACATGTAATACGTGCGATGGTCCCCAGCCCAACTATTCCTATCAGTGCACAAAGAAGCCACAACCTTTACCAGATAAACAGGAAACGGTTGTACCACTACGTCTTCATCCTGCCACTCAAATGTCGACAGGCACCCAAACCTCCCTCCTGCCGCTTCTGACAGTTGAGAATATCTTACAATTTGTCACACTTGTTTTGCAGAATACTTTTTCATATCAGCGAAAAGCCATTCTCACACATGGAACCAAGACAACCATAGATATTTTCCACATTCATATGACTGCTACCTACTCCGGTTTATCCACGTTTTTCTACTTCCATTGTGATCCGGAATCATTAATATAAGACCGACGGGAAGGAAACCAGTACACATCCTCTTTTCTAGTGTCCGTTCATTACCCATGAACCTGATACTTCTCGAAACATTAGCTACAGCTGATCCTGTAGACTGCATACTCCTGAACGAAGTGAGTTCTTGCGTAAGTTACTCATACATATTAATCCAGCCATAGCTAAACTCGTAATGAAATCATAATCAGCTACTCTGCGACAGTTGCATATGTAGACTTCCGTCCATAACAACACAATAGTAATATCCAACTAACCACCAGCACATCTCTATATATTCTTTATACCATCCTACTCATAGAGTCAGGGACCCTGGCGCGATACTCTATACAAAACAACATTACCGTAACCGTGATTTATATTCATACTTACCAAATGAAGAAACCTAGCCTGTCTTGTGTTTGTTAGTGTGTCAGCAAGGACCAGGTATTGAAATACGTACCTGAGAGCATAACACACATACTACACTTACAGGATTGACGAAAGTTATCGCTTTCGAAGGTTTCCTTGTCTTTTGAACTTCATCACACTCATTTTATTTTTCATTTCACATCTCATTGTTGCTCATCTCTCATATCGACCAGTGGGCCTGGGGCCCATAACTGGTTGAACCAATATGACGACTGGGAACAACATGTCGGACTTCCTACGTTCATAGGCGGTTCTACCATATCCTCTGTAGATTCAGATACAAGACGTAGGCACCGCGACTCACATCGTACCGATAATAGTCCCGAAACATCACGATCTCCAGTCATACGCAAACACCATACGCCATCTCCGAAACGTCTTCGCCTACATAGCATTTTAGATTGTGATAGTGACCAGCTTAGAATCGACGACCAGGACTATTAGCCGCTATCTACCACCCAACACCGCAAATTTATCCATTCTTACTCACAAATTCCGACACCAAATATCAGAATGAAAAGAATATCTATCTTCAGCTCACCAAGTACTATCGGCGAGTTCAGATCACCGTAATTGTCGCAATGAGAAATGGGATGATCATCAAATCCCCTGATCCACAATTGGCTACGACAATTTGTAACAACTTCAGTTTTGAGATTTTTGGCAAAAATGCCCAACTCACGAAACTGCCTGACCGGAGAATCAAACAGCAGCCTCCGCCACCTCGCACATCTACTTTTTCTGTTGTAATACAAGGTGTACATCCTGATCTAACGGACGATCATATTCTTCAAGAGCTTACGGGGAAAGGGCATGGTCTCCAAATGCATCCGCATTAGCAACGACCGCGGTCCCACATATACGTTCCGCGTATTATCTTCATCACAAGACACCATTAGCCAGCTACTTGTCAAAGGAGTCTCTATATATCGTAAACGGTATCGTGTCGAGCCCTCCCGCATTGCACAACCAGTATCAATTCGCTGTGAACGCTGTCAAGAATATAACACGCACACCAGCGCCAACTGCAGGAATAACCTGAAATATAACTACTATGCTGGGTCGCATTCCACCCGCACATGTCCAAACTTAACTCGTCCACCGCAGTACTCCGCTTGCCGCGAACAACATCCAACTTGCTGCTTTAAGTGTCAAGCTCGACCGGCGCCTTCACCAGATAAACCCCATTTCTTGTTCAGAGTGAACCGCAGACCGATTCTAGTCCGTCCTCCGATATATCACCTGATTACCAGTCTGTTACAGTATCTCAGCTTCTACAGTTCATAACTTTAACGCTGCAAAATGTGCATCCTTTTCTATGGCCGCATGTGCCGAAACAAGTACAGTATGCTGCCTGCTGTATCTTCCATGTTACGTTACATTCAATGCCACCTACACAGGCCAACGAGTTCACTTCCATACTACCCGTCTGGAAACATCCGTTTAAGGTTATCAGTTTCATTATGGATATCGTTATCATCTTTCTTAATATCAGTTCCTTCACCCAACACAAACCCCTCTTCGAACGACTTCTTCTGGAGGAACACGCATCAGCTTTCTCACTCAACGAAACGCATCTCACTCCACGCCTGCCTTGTAGGTTCTCAGGATATCAGATCCTTTGAGCTGACAATCTAACACCAGCCCCACGTGCCAATGGCGGCGCACTCATTGGTTTTGTCTCTCAGTTACCTTATTGTACTTTTCACACCCCTATTCACAACCTACCGGAATCTATTATCACAACCGTCTATTTCAAAGCGTTATACATCACCTTAGCGACTATCTACGTTCGCCCTGGTCATGCAATTCCTTACTCCTTTCTTCAGTATATCGCTAACAACTTTCGCCATTTCATCCTAATGACCGATATCAATATTCATAGCAGACCCCCTTGCCAGAAAGCTCAATTCCAGGACTTCATCACGACACGCATATCTTGCGTCCTGCACAAACTTCCAAAATCAACCCGCCCCCTTTCAGATACCACCCCCGATGTTGTAATCACCTCCACAACCCTGTCAGGCAAATGCCATGTCAATGTCTTAGACTGTTGGCAGTGACCACCTTATAGTCACGTTAACTATGAAAAGTTATTTTCACCACCACTGTTTCGCAAACATACCACCTAGGGAGGTCCCTAGATTTGACAAAGATAATTGGGATAATTAAACTTCATCTCACTTCTAAGCGTGAACATCTCGAGCCACCAAATCCTGAGAGTGAACTATGCTCGTCGCTCGATTCTATCACCTCTTCTATTCATACAGTATCTGCCGAGAATATACCTACCTCGGATGTACATCCATAACGTGCTCGATTACCACCTCAGTACCTTCACATGATCAGACGTTTTCGACAATTTTACCGAGATTACGTACGCACAAAGAACGAAGAGGCTCTCTACGCCATCCCCGATAACTCCAACGTACGGTTCGTATCTACGTTGTCGCCTACAAACTTCGAAACTTGGTCAAAACGTGCAACACACTGGACGCAACTTCACATCCTACCAAATACTGGAAGAGATTTAATGCATTGACTAAAAACTTACTCGAACACCTTACCCTCTCATTGACGGTGATCATCTACTCACCTCAGATAGTGCCAAAGCTGATGCCTCTACGAATCATCTACAAACCATCTTCACTCCATTTCCTCCTGAAAGATCTGAACGACACCATCCGGCATATACGTTTAATGTTGATTCTCCTCATTTCAACCCACTACAGAGCATAACTGTCCGGCTCATCACGAACTTACCACATCTATCATAGTTCCATAAATTCGCGAAGTCACACTGCTCCAGGCATGGACCTTCTCACCTAGCGTCACATTAAAGAGAGTCCTTTCTGTTTACTGCTGCTGTTAGCCATTATTTTCACTTTCATTATACGTACCGGTCTCATTTCCGACGATTGGAAAACTCCCAAGACTTTAATGTTTCTAAAACGTAACAAGCCAGCTACCTCTGTATCATCTTACCGTCCAATCCGATTAACCATTGTTTTCTACAAATGTTCGAACGCATTCTTGTAAACGAACTTCATTAACATTTCTCTCGCCATTGTATCATTCCACTCCATCAAACAGGTTTCCGTCCTCGCATTGGTGTTCACGGCCAGCTCTTACGCCTCACAAATCTCATTACGAATCACTTCAACCGCTCACAGCCTTCATGCTTACTTTTATTCGTCCTTCAGAAAGCTTTCAATAAGGTATGGAATCTTCCACTATCCTTTAAGCTTCTGTTCTGTAAACTACCAATGTGCTACATCCGATTCATTTTCAACTTTCTATCATGTCGCATTACATATCTATCTGTAAACAACTTCTTATCACACCCTATCTTTATTCATTCCGGAGTTCCACATGGCTCAGCATTATCTCCACTTCTGTGTCTGCTCTTCGTTGCCGATCTTCCTCCAAATGTACAACTCTTCCAGTTTGCAAACGACACAACCTTTTTTCTCTCTGCAAACCGATCCATCAATTGAACACAGCACTCCAATCTGCCATCGATATCTTTGTTAGTTGGTGCTCGAAATGGCGATTAAGCCTAAATTCTGACAAGTAAACCTTACGTTTGGGTGAATCGAGTTGCTGACTGAGACACATATGAGAAAGTAGTACTAAATGTGGTCAGTATTTCAGTGAAGTTGTAGGTGCGAAGCTCCAGGGGTTTAGGAGATACAGCTACCAAAACATCACATGGAAGTGCAGAATAGTCTTCATACAGTTGGAGGTAAAAGCCCTGTAAGACCTCTTCTAACGACAGAAGGTAAATAACAAATATATGGGTACATATTAGGACTAGGGGAAGTCATATAGTAAGAGTATACCTGACGGCGGCCATCTTGAAATTCGCCATTTTGAACTAAGGTTAAGTTTTTAAAATAGGAATAGGGTCATGTGATACATGATTTAAGACGCAAATTTAATCAGATGAACAATGGTGACGTTAATTTTGATTTACGCGCAATTGGTAAAAAGTTACAGGGAAATTAAATATTGTTGCAGAATATGTATTAGTCCTTTACCCCACCTTGTAAATAAAAATAATAGTTTTTGTGTTAATGATAATAATTAAATAAAAAGCATGTGGATAAATATTAGGTCTATGGTAAGAGTTGCCTTGATGGCGGCCATGTTGAAATCCACCATTTTGAATCAGACAAAAGTTTTAAACAAAACGCGTAACAGTGACATCTTATTAATAGCAAATTTTACCATAAATCCAACGGTATAACCATTTTTGCTTTATCATTAACCAGCACAAAATTAAATGGGAATAGAGTAATGCAATAGATGACTTCGGGCTAGAAGTTAATAAGAAATACAATGGTGGCGTTACAATGTTTGTGCAAGTCATGCACTCTTTTCTGAACTACATATTGATTGTACTAATTGAGGACTTTTCTGGAAGAAACACCCAAGTTCAATTATGACTCAATTCCATTTTGGTCATTTTTCCTTAAATTAGCAACTTGTTTATGCGATAACAAATGTTGGTTAATGATAAAGCAAAAATAGTTATACCGTTGGATTTATGGTAAAATTTGCTATTAATAAGATGTCACTGTTATGCGTTTTGTTTAAAACTTTTGTCTGATTCAAAATGGCGGATTTCAACATGGCCGTCATCAAGGCAACTCTTACCATAGACCTAATATTTATCCACATGCTTTTTATTTAATTATTATCATTAACACAAAATTTACAAGGTGGGGTAAAGGATTAATACATATTCTGCAACAATATTTAATTTCCCTGTAACTTTTTACCAATTGCGCGTAAATCAAAATTAACGTCACCGTTGTTCATCTGATTAAATTTGCGCCTTAAATCATGTATCATATGACCCTATTCCTATTTTAAAAACTTAACCTTAATTCAAAATGGCGAATTTCAAGATGGCCGCCGTCAGGTATACTCTTACTATATGACATCCCCCTAGTCCTAATATGTACCCATATATTTGTTATTTACCTTCTGTCGTTAGAAGAGGTCTTACAGGGCTTTTACCTCCAACTGTATGAAGACTATTATGTACTTCCATGTGATGTTCTGGTAGCTGTATTTCCTAAACCCCTGGAGCTTCGCACCTACAACTTCACTGAAATACTGACCACATTTAGTATTACTTTCTCATATGAGTCTCAGTCAGCAACTCGATTCACCCAAACGTAAGGTTTACTTGTGAGAACTCAAGCAATAGTTTTTCTTGGCCCTAAGAGACGGTCCCGCATCCATAGAAACCCAACACGCCTGAACGTTTCTGTACTTGATACTCCCTACCAAACACGTCAAGTACTTAGTTGTTACACTGGATACTAACTTCACATGGCGACCTCACTTTGCTCAGATTATCAATAAAGCCTACAATAGACTGAATCTTCTTCGCCGACTCACTGGCACAACCTGGGGTCTACAAGCAGATACCATTCTCACAATATACAATGTGTTCCTACGACCCGTCCTTACCTATGGGTTTACAGTTTGGGTCGCTGCACATTCAACCTTTTACAACAAGCTCAAGATCCTAGAACGACACGTCCTTCACGTCCTTTACCATATCGAAAAACTTCGACTTTCCTACATCACTAATAGACTGGCTCAGAAGCATCCCCTTTTCCTTGATATTCTACATAGTGATATCGACTACGCTGCACAACATCCTGTCCGTCACCCTCCCTCCTCTTTACTTTATACCGTTATTCACTCCCACCAAATCATCCTGATGAAGACATAGCATTAGCCTTTGCCATTCACTCAGATTCGCACTACATCTTCCCATCATACGCACAATAATCCATCTCTTCTAACAGGGCTCATTGTGTCTGTCATCATGATCCTGAGCAGCCCCAGGATCGGAAGATAACATGCATTCGTCTAACTACCCCTTTCCTTTACTGTGTTGTGGCGTTCAGTGCATCTCACCCTCATCTCCATCTGATCACTAATCCTAATGATTATGGCTAAAGGCCATAATGTCTGTTATGGTACTTGAATGCTATACAATATAGGATCAATAAAGTTTACATAAATTATTAAATAACTTAGACCATCCCTGCTGCCTTCTTTCCATATTACTATTCCTTCTTTTCCCGAGAAAAGGGCGTAACCCTTGTAAGGGGCTAGCATGTCTTCATTGTAATAATAATAATAATAATAATAATAATAATAATAATAATAATAATAATAATAATAATAAATAATAATAATAATAATAATAATAATAATAATAATAATAATAATAATAATAATAATAATAAGCATTTTTCTTAGCATTGTAGCAATTTAATAGATAGATAAGGAGCTGTGTTTTGCCTAAAGCTTGTTACATCTAAAATAGCTGACAATAAAAAAAATCACAGAATTAAATCTGGAGAAAAATTTCAAAAGAAAATTTCCTTATTAAGTTAAGTATTGAGAAATTTCTATAGGCTGCAAATATATACTTTGTAGTGCTTTTTTATATACGCAAGTACATGTATAATTATTGTGCATTTTTAAAAAGATCAGGTGCACCAGTTCTCGCAGTTTATCTCATTTTTGGCAACAACTTTAATATTTAATCATGTTGTTATTATTATTTTGCATTTATAGATATTTATAGCTTTTGTATATATATTATCTATGTATTCCCTATTTGTATATTTATTTAATTAGTTATTTATATATCCAGGATTGGAAAGAACTCCAGTTATGAGAACACTTTTTCTTTATTTTCCTGGTTAGCTTAGTTTGCAACCCTGATCATTTCAGATGCAGATGGTTCCTTCTTTGTGTTTTTTTTTCTTTCTTTTTTTACTCTCTGAAGCAGTCTTTTCTTTGTCTTGTAGAGGAAGCTTCAGGGCACACATGATAAAGTGGATACTTTCAAATATTTAGGATCAATACTAACAGACGAAAATCATGTTCACGAAGAAATTAATTGTCGACTAAAAGCAGGGAATTCGTGTTACTATTCGGTTCAAAATATCTGGAAGTCGCGAATTCTGTCGAGGAATTTGAAGCTTAAAATATATAAAACGATAATCATGAGTGTTGTTCTGTATGGTTGCGAAACATTGTCGCTTACTATGAGGGAAGAACATAGAGTAAAAATATTTGAGAAGAAGATCCTGAGACGAATATTTGGACCCAAGAGGAACGGGAATGGGGAATGGCGGAAACTCCATAACGAGGAACTACATAATTTATACGGCTTACCCAACATTATTAGGGTCGTCAAGTCTAGGAGGCTTAGGTGGGCAGGTCAAGTAGCTAGGATGGAAGAAAATAGAAGAGCTTTCAAAGTCTTAACTGGAAGACCAATCAGAAAACGACCACTAGGAAGACCTACGCGCAGGTGGGAGGACAATATTAAGATAGACCTCGCAGAGATAGGAATACAAAGTAGAAACTGGATGCAGTTAGCTAAGGATAGAAGTCAGTGGAGAGCTTTTGTGAACGCGGCATTGAACCTCCGAGTTCCACAGGCCATAGAGTTATATATATGGTATGATTGTAGCTTTCCGCAACTAACGCACAGGAAAATTGCCAAAAGTGAATATTTTTAATTTTTAGGGGTCTAAAGAGGGGATGAAAAGTTTCATCATGTTATTTAAATGGGCCTTTTTTGACTTATAATCTAACGTTTTAGCTACTTAGAATTGGAATAAAATCTTGAAATTCGGTATGCTCGTACGTTTTCGTTAGCGTTACCTAAGTGAATCATCAGAAATACAATTTTCCAACCGTAGAGTGGTTTTATGGGAAAGTGAAAAAACTTTCAAATGTTATTTAAATGGGACGCCTTCTACACCTCAAAATGTTTAGGCACTTCTGGCAGGATTAGAATGATGAAATTTGGCATGATTGTTGTCTTACAGGACTAACCGACAGCAAAATTGCCCCTATTTTTATTTTTTAGGGGTCTAAAGAGGACTTGGGGAGTTTGGGGGCGGAGTCCCCAGCTAGCGAAGAAATTCCCATGCTATTTAACAGGTGTTTTCTTTGGATACAAAATCTTAACTTTTAGATAGTTGAAATAGGAAAAGAAGCGATAGAATTGCGGGTTCAAAAGATGCGAGACCATAGGCCGAACAAAGACAGTGTGCGAGGGCAAAGCCCCCGGCTAGCCAAAGGCTAGTATATATATATATATATATATATATATATATATATATATATATATATATATATATATATATGTCTGTGTGTGTTTGTGTGTGTGTGTGTGTACGTATGCATCTATGTATGTATATGTAAGGCCGCTTGAGTAAGAAAGCGAAGGCAGAAGGAAACATTACTCGATAAAGCATCCAGGTTCTTTTCCCAAGGGAATTTTAGCTTGGAGTATTTAAGGTTCATGCTACGGGGTTTGATTCCTGGTTGGGTCCTGTTTTATACTCTCTTCTTCGAACTGGTTTCCGTATTCTGGAAAATTTAATATCAGTCTGAAATAGTGGCAGGGAAATACGTCCTGAATTCTAGTTTTGTTTTAGTAGGTACAGTGTATTTTGGAAAATGTAATTTCCAAATATATAACTTTTTTTATTACAGAATGAAGGTTAGGTGAGAAAATACCTTGGATAGGGAAGTTAAGTTTCTTTTGATTTAATGGAAAACTTAGTAGGGATTATTAGGAGTTCGGTGGCGACGCTCAATTCGGGCAAATTTCAGTCAAGTAATTAACCTTTTAAATTTTGGTTAGGAAGAACTGTCGTCATATGAAGGGTGGTTTATTATTCTATTTTATTTATTATTTATTTATTTTTAATTAGGTTTTTCAGTTCTAACTCTGTGATTGATTTTCAGGTGAATTTCTCATGTTAGAAAATATGGAAATTGTGCAAGGTATTTTACCACATTATCGTGTCTTTCAAGCAAGTGTTGTATTTCTTCAATGAGGGAATTCTCTTAACCTTATCCAACCTAACCCTTTCACTACTAGTTAGGTAAACCTTCTAATGGTGTGTCCAATTAAGGGCAATCCACGTTTAGATATCTGAAAACTGAATCTGTCGGTAGATTATTACAGAGGTATAATGTGTTGTACACACCTGTTCACAAAAAGCTGGAAACTCGTTCAGAAACTAAGTTCGAAAAAGTGAGCCTAGATCCGTCACAATTCCCGCAGATCTATACACAGGGAATTGCATTTTCCCTTCGTTCTTTATATAGCCACTAGCTGCAAACCGTACTGTCATCCGATCGATATGAAAATGTAAAAACAAAATCAAACTACTTATTTCTGAGATTAATGTTGATTGTACATTTTATGCACAGTTCCAATATGCAAAAACAATCAATAACTTAAGTAGAAATTACTGATAAAGACCGAAAATGGCCATTTAAAAATTCACGTGTCAACCTGCGCTCGGAGCAATACAATTATCAATATTATAACGCATTTCCTTCTAACTGCTTTTGTAGCCAAGCGGGTTTAGTAATGCTGATTGAAATTTCTGAAGCGGAAGGCGACGGTTCGAGCCACCGTGCGGAGAGTTCGTTTTTATTTCTTCCTTTTTTTAAAAAAAATATATGGGAACATTGCTATAAATATAAATTTCTACTTTGAAGTGCTTGAAAATACAATCAGACAAACTGTCACTTTTCAAATCTGTTACATTTACTAGCCCGCAATTTCCTGAATTTATGTATGAAAACGTTAATACAGGCGTCAAAAATGTAAATTATTCATGTTAATAATATATATATATATATATATATATATATATATATATATATATATATATATATATATATATATATAACTGTGTGTTTGTGTATGTGTGTGTGTTGTGTGTCACACAACTCTGTAGCATTATTTTTCGTGAAAAATGCTGAACTACGAAAACATGACGTATGCCTAGTCGCAGCAGACGAGTTTCTCCACTTAAGCCTACGAGTAACAAAATCACCTACAGCCAAACAGCTGCAATTCATTCATTAGTCATGGCTCATCGTGGTCAGAATGTTCGCGAGCAGCTTACTGCTCTTGTTGAATACGGTGGTATCAGTGTGAGACAAGCTAGCGAACGTCTTGGTGTTCCCTGTTGTACAGCATATACTTGGTGGGAGAAATACCCAGAAACAGGTAATGTGTCTAGAAAACCTGGCATTGGCCTTCAAAGGGTTTCAACCCCACAAGAAGATCGGGACCTAGTTGATGTAAGCCGTCGCAATCCTTTCATGTCATCCCGGCAGTTAATGATAGCATCTCGTTTTCCTGGCTCCTTCCTCACCGCTCGGCGACGTCTTAAAGATGCAGGGCTTCACGCATATCGAACCGCGTGTAAGGAGCAATTGACGGATAGTCATATAGTTGATCGACTAGCATTTGCTGAGGCAAATATTGGTCTAACTAGGATCATGTAATCTTCACAGACGAAAAGATATTCTCTTCAGCAAATGATGGTCCTCGACTTGTGTATAGACCCACAGGAAAACGTTACAATCCACAGTACATGCACAGAACGCATTGAATGGGGCATGTTACTATTAACTGCTTGGGATGGCTGTGTAAGGATACAGTTGGTGAATTACACCGTGTAGAAGCCCGATTGAACAGTCAGAAGTATCTTGATATTGTGCAGCATGGCTTCCTCCCTGCTGCGAGAAATTTATTCGAAGACGGCATTGTAGAAGTTCAACAAGATCATAGCTCAATACATGATTCCCATCTAGTTCAAGCCTGGTTTCAAGAGGAACCAAATGTTGAGCTAGTCGACTGGGTTCCAAGAGGATCTGACTTGAACCCAATGGAAAATCTATGGGCGGAAGTTACAAGAACTCTACACGAAAATTGGCCTGATCCCCCACCAAGGACAGCTGACGCACTTTGGGAGCTAGTTTCTGACGCGTGGGAAGTAATAGCACAGGGACATCAATTGTCGCTAGCTTGGTTAACTCATTACCAAGAAGATTAAGATGCGTCATCGAAGCTAACGGCGATTATACGAGATATTAATACCTGAATAAAGATATGTCAGGTGGCCTCCAAGCTCTTTCAAGAGCTCACTAAGTTTTTCCACTTTCCCTTTAATATTGCATTCATTGGGAATTTTGCATTTCGTCGGAATGTGCAATATATATTTATTTTTGCTCCTTTGTTTACCATACACAGATAGTTCAGTGGTTAGCACGTGGGCCTTTGGTGTACGTGGTACCGCGTTCTATTCCCGCTGGGAGAGGCTTGTGTTTGTCTATCTGTGATAATTCTGTGTTCGTGCCCCTGTTGTTAAATAGGTGCTGCTAAAACTATAAAACCGAGTAAAACAATTACAAATAAAAAAAATCAGTTACTGAGGAGCATTCGGTAAGTACGTTTTCTTTTAATATCTAATGCCTAGCGCGTTCGTTGTTGGGTCTTAGAGTCGCGGGTTCAATTCCCGTTAAATGTCCATTAAAATATTACTTGAACTAGAACTTATTTGCATGAATCGCCCGTCTTCTTTAGCCTAAAGGACTTAAACGTTGAGAAAAGTATATGGTAAAAATGAAATAAATAATAAGACAGTAATAATGCTATTAATCTGTATCTATCTACATGGGATATAAATGAAAAAGACGTCGTGTATCAGAACAAAAAATGGATTAACCGTTTGAAATGAATTTTATTAGTTAACACTTTCACCTACTTCTGACTCATGGGCACCCGAAGGGGGCAGGGTGGGCCGCAATCTGACTCACGAAATGTATGCAAACAGAAATACCAACATAATATATAGGAACCATGAATATAGCCCCTCCTAGAACATTTTAGGGTGCCATGCGCGGATTGGTTTGTTATCACACCATTTTTATTAAGATGCGTATCCTAACAGAGGAAAGGAGTTAAAATTTATGCCAAGAATTAAATATCTCACATTTGTGAGATGAAACTTGACCCCATGCCGTTAACATCACCAATATCTAGTGACCCACTTGCCGGTAAGTGTCCATCGTCGATATAGCGACGCATCCAAAGATTGCCGCTAGTGTGTCTCTGGCGGCAGGGTTTCATCAAGTCGAAACAGACATTTAGAGTAGGGGTGTTCCAGTTAATGACTTCTTTTCGGTTCGTCCTTTGATTCGTCGCGGAGAATCGGCGAAAGGACCGAAACGACTTATTGCCAGTCATGTGCATGCGTTTATTATTATATATTTGTTTTTCCTGACGAATGTTCCTAAACTGAGCTCCGGGATCAAGAGTAACCCATATTACTACATCACAAGGTTGTTGTTTCGCGCCATTCCGGGAGAACTTTATATATATTTTGTAAGTGCTTTTTAGATCATCTCAATGTAAATGAATCATGTATATAGGCTATTTCACATATTTTGGTGGAGTAATTTTGTAATTCATTGGCATTTTGTCGCGTCTCTGCCACCGGTGGCCCACTGGTGGTATAATTTTCAAAATGGAAGTGAGGCCACCGCGGATCATTGCAGTGGGGCCATCAATTTTTGGCGAGAGGTCGCTAGTTATCCATCGATGGTCCACCGACGTTTACGGCACGGGGTAACTCTAAATTAAATTTAATTAGGAAATCACTATAGTTGCTATAAGAACTAGTTTTTGAACTTGGACTGTGTAATATTGGTCTTTTGAGGCAAACATTTCCTAAGTTAAACTTTGGGTATCTTCGGAAAACAGTGATAGGTTCGAACCCACAATCCAACGTTCACAATCGAAAAAATTCTGTAAATCTGTATTTTCCTCTTTTAAGTGTAGTAAGATATGTTAATCCGTTATTAACTGTACTGTAGAAACAATTTATCATTGTAGTACTTAAGGATAAAGTATTTCGAAATTATGTATACATGGGAGCACATGGTAGTTGCCTCAATACAGGTATAATCAATGCCCTCAATTTCTTTCGTGCAGTTCAAACCGATTTTCCTACAAGCTGTTACACAATGACAATTAGTCTAGTTGTCTACCTGTCGAACTGCTGAGCCAAAGGACGAGGGACCGAATCTCGGAGATGGACATGTACATTTTTATTACTTGCCGAATTATACAATTCACCCATAATAAAATGAGCATTAAAACAGTTTGTGTTTTCGTTGAAAAGTAAGAAAGTAAGAAGTTAAACTTGTGAGCTATGAAGCAAAACGAATTGGGCTCATGGTTGTCCAAACACCTGACGATTTGAATAAATCATACGACACGCCTTTAGTATGGAGTTAAAGAGCTTGCTGATACGTATAAAGAAATCTCAATGACCTAAAATCCATTACGAAATAGGACCTACCAGAAGCTTCAACATCACGTCTGCGTCACTTCGGTGAAGGTTGTATCGAAACTTCCTATATAAATTTCACTCATTTGACGTCTAGTCAGTCGACCGTACTTGGTTTGTTAGCTAACTATATTGAAGGGGTATAGAAGAACAATATGCAAAATCCATTTTTAATTTTGTCTGGAATCGAAGAAAATATGACACCCTTATGTTTCAGAATTGTTGAACATTTTGGGGTGGGGTGGGGGTAGACTTCACTCATCTGCTGTAAGTAGTGATTACTGCTGTTAATCATTGCTTTCTTTCATTTTTCATTTACACATCCTACCCTCTTTCAAGTTCGGTTCCACATGCCATTCCATTTAGTTTCAGATATTTTGTTCGATTAAATACACATTCCTCAATCTCTTATAATATGTCCAAATTAACAAAACGGTTCTCTTGCTTTCTTTCTAATAATGACGATTTAGATTTCAAGAGAATTAATTTTAAATAAACTTGCAACCAATTTGTTAATTACTACGAGCATTGAGTTCTTCGTCATTGTATGTTAATATATATTCTTCAGTGATTATATTCTAATAATAATAAATATTTATGCTACAATTATATATAATTGCAGTATACGAAGGTTAAGTGGGCAATAAAGCAGTTCAAGCCAATATCTTACTTCAATCTGTATCGTAGATTACAATTATCGTTAACAGAAATTGAATATTCGCATCCCAAATTGATTTTATCTAGGTAGGATGGATAGAGATGCGCACGAGACAAGATTTGAGGCCGTCTCGTCTCGACAATATGCTGTAAAAATGATGTCTCGACTCGACAAATGTATATTTTTCTATTGGAAGAGCTGTGTCTTGACTCGAATTTTGTCAAAAAAATTCAGTCTCGACTCGACTCTGCCCATCCCTAAGGATGGACAGTTTGAAGAGCCCAGTATTCCAATGCTGGCGGGGTAACCAATTACACCATTATGCAACATATATTTCAGATACAACCATTATATATTGTACCTATCTATATCTATTCCGATACAACCAAGTGACAATTCCGTATACTTCAATGTTTTCGTGATATCTTGATATATACACATTTTATCTCATCCAAAATGTTTACTATTATGATTATCTGTAGAACTAATATTCCTTTCCGCTACATTATAAATAATATATCTATTTTCGTCTTAAATATTCATCATCATCATCATCATAAGTATTCCTTGTATTATATATATATATATATATATATTCATCCTCACGGCATTGTCAAGGCTCTATATTTGTATTTTACATTTATTATTGCAACCGGGTGTTTCTGACTTCCGAATACGGTAGCCCGATCATCACCCTTGTTCTTCGCGCGCACAGTCATTCGAAGAACTGAAAACGTACTCTGTACACAAACAGTTTATGGTTGTGAACTCGGAAAGCCTGGTACTTCTGCTTGTCAAGGTCAAAAAGTGGGAGAAAAAAGGATGTGTAGAATGTAAAGAGGGTGCAACAGTGACTGATGCTTGTAAGGGAACATATTCATTTGTAGTTCGTGCACATTCCGCCTGTAGCGCTACTGTGGCACAACGTATATTGTAACTGTATAACTCTTGTACACCGCTAGTAGGTCTATTCGCGTTAGTGACGACCGAAACTATGTTGTCAGCTCTGACTGCGATAAGGCACTGCCGTGCTGCTTTTCCTTCTCTTTTTTCCCCCTTTTCCATTTGTGAGACTCCAAACATGTTGTTTTTGCTTGTTGCACGCGCTGAACGTGTTTCGGCGAGCGAAGTATTTAAGAAGTTGACTACATATTCTTGTTTGCGATAGTTTTAAATTGGTTAACTGTTGAAAAATATACGAAAATAAAGCTGTACATGTTAAGGTATATTAGTCGAGGACGTAGCTACTGACAGTGTTGATTACAGATTTTCTCGAGGAAGAATTTAATTACAGTAGAGGTGAAAAGGAGACGTCCATTTAGACAGCCCCCCCCCCTTATCAGACTCAATCAGAAATGGCCTCAATCGTTTGTACACAAATGTGCAGGCGAAATTTTCGTTTGTACACAATTAGGGGCGCCGTCAAAACGAAAACAAAGTGGGGGCTGTCTAAATAGTAGCCCCCCATCAACATGTCCTATTCAAGCACAAATTGTCGCAATCATTTGTACATCGTTTCTACAGAAATGTGAAGGCGAAATTTTCGTTTGTACACAATTAGGGGCGCCGTCAGAACGAAAACAAAGTGGGGGCTGTCTAAATGGTAGCCCCCCACCAATATGTCCTATTCAAGCACAAATTGTCGCAATCATTTGTACATCGTTTCTACAGAAATGTGAAGGCGAAATTTTCGTTTGTACACAATTAGGGGCGCCGTCAGAACGAAAACAAAGTGGGGGCTGTCTAAATGGTAGCCCCCCACCAACATGTCCTATTCAAGCACAAATTGTCGCAATCATTTGTACATCGTTTCTACAGAAATGTGAAGGCGAAAATTTTCTTTTACACAATTACGGGCGCCGCCAGAACGAAAACAAAGTGGGGCTGTCTAAGTGATACCCCCACCATGTCCAATTCAATGACAAATTGTCGCAATCGTTCCTACATCGTTTCTACAGAAATGTGAAGGCTAAATTTTCGTTTGTGCACAATTAGGGGCGCCGCCAGAACGGAAAGAAAGTCGGGGATGCCTAAGTGGTAGCCCCTCCCACCATGTCCAGTTGAATCACAAATTGTCGCAATTGTTTGTACTTCGTTTGTACAGAAATGTGCAGGCGAAATGTATGTTCGCACGGAATCAGGGGCGCCGCCAGAACGAAAAAATTGGGGGCTGTCTAAGTGGTAGCCCCCGACCATGTCCTATTCAATCACAAATTGTCGCAATCGTTTGTACTTCGTTTGTACAGAAATGTGCACCCGAAATTTTCGTTTGTACATAATTAAGGGCGCCGCCAGAACAGAAAAAATGGGGGCTGTCTAAGTGGTAGCCCCCCACCATGTCCAATTCAATCACAAGTTGTCGCATTCGTTTGTGCATCGTTTGTACAGAAATGTGCAGGCGAAATGTTTGTTTGAACAAACTTAGGGGCGCCGCCAGAATGAAAACAAAGGGGGGAGCTGTCTGAGTGGTAGCTCCCCCCACGATGTCCAATTGAATCACAAAGTATCGCAATCGTTTGTACATTGTTTGTACAGAAATGTGCAGGTCAAATTTTCGTTTGTACACTATTAAGGGCGCCGCCAGAACGAAAACAATGTGAGGGCTGTCTCAATGGTAGCCCCCCCCATTTCCAATTCAATCACAAATTGTCACAATCGTTTCTATATCGTTTGTACAGAAATGTGCAGGCTAAATTATTGTTTGTACATAACTAAGGGCGCCGCCAGAACGAAAACAAAGTGGGGGCTGTTTAAGTGATAGCCTCCCACCATGTCCAATTCAATCACAAATTGTCGCAATCGTTTCTACATCGTTTGTACAGAAATGTGCATGCAAAATTTTCGTTTGTACATAATTAGGGGCGCCGCCAAGGCGAAAACAAACTGGGGGGCTTTCTAAGTGATAGCCCAATCACCATGTTCAATTCAATCACAAATTGTCGCAATCGTTTTTACATCGTTTGTACAGAAATATGCAGGCGAAATTTTCGTTTGTACACAATTAGGGGCGACCTCAGAACGAAAACAGTGGGGGGCTGTCTAAATGGTAGCCCTCCCACCATGTGCAATTGAATCACAAATTGTCGCAATCGTTTGAATATAGTTATAAAGAAATGTGCAGGCGAGATTTTCGTTTGTACACAATTAGGGTCGCCGACAGAACGAAAACAAAGTGGGGGGCTGTCTAAATTTTAGCCGTCCCACCATGTTCAATTCAACCACAAACTGTCGCACTTGTTTGTACGCCTTTGTACATAAAAGTGCAGCTGAAATTTTCGTTTGCACATAAATGTTCCCCCCCCCAAAACGATAACAAACTATGGGCTCTCTAATTGATAGGCCTCCCACCATGTCGAATTCAACCACAAACTGTCGCACTTGTTTGTTACGGTTTTGTACAGAAATTTGCAGGCGAAATTTTCGTTTGTACACAATTGCGGGCGCGCTAAAACGATAACAAAGTATAGGCTACCTAATTGGTAGCACCTCCCTACGTCCGATTCAAAAGAAAATTATCTCAATTGTTTGCACATCGTTTGAGCAGTAATGCGCAGGCGAAATTTTTTTTCTAAGCTATCAGATGCGTGGACAGAACGAAAAAAAAGGGGAGTTGTCTAAGTGCTAGCCCCACCATGTTCGATTAAACCACAAATTGTCGCGATCGTTTATACATAGTTTGTGCAGAAATGTGCAGGTAAAATTTTCGTTTGTATTAAATAATATACGGATGTGAGTATTTTTAATATCTGCGATCAACATTAACCGGTTTGAATAACGGTTGATGAGTTTGAAAATGGTTCCTATTGCACTAGTTGAAAAAAAATTCTTTTTCTCTGGCATACGGAAGAAAATGCCTGATTCTAATAGAACTTTTCACGTAGAATTCGAATCTGCAATCAATTTTTCTCCATCACCCTCAGTTTTCCCGTGACAGAGGTGTTTTCGGAAAATTTTCCCTCAAATTTCTTTTCTTTTTCTTTTTTTCTTTTTTTAAAACCATTTTCATACTTGTAGCTTGGGTACCTTAGGTATATAAACGCACAAATTATATTGTATGTTAGCCTGATTTATACTTAGTAAGCCCTCTAAGTTTCATAAGAATAGCATTATTCTATCTAGAGAAATAAACATATTTATATAAAAAATATGCTATGTGTACTGTTCATTTTACAATATTCATTAGTGCAGATAAAATCACATATAACTTCCACGAAAATTACAATATAAGCATGGTTTATATCTTATTGGATTTAAAATAAAACATATTTTCAATGATGTATACACCGTGTCACCATTTTATATCTACTTAATAAATAATACAAAAGAAGTGAGTGGTATCTTCTTAATAAATGGACACTTACTTACCTCAACTAATGTGTTTTAGTTGTCGACTTTCTTCTGTGTTTGGTTTCTGGAACATCTCTTTTAAGTGTCCAACAGTAATCAGCTAGCATTTTTGAACTACACTGTCACTGGTACCTCTTCTCCATGGAGGAAATGTCCTGATGAAAATGTTCCCCATACTCATCACTAACAGCACCAAGCTTTTCAGGAAAGAAATGCAGGTGGGAGTCTAGAAAGTGAACTTTAAGGGACATGTTGCAACCCATTTCATTGAATGATTGCCGGAAATCACTCACAATTTCACGGTAATTTGGGGCTTTCTTGTTTCCTAAAAAATTCTCTGTTAAACATTTAAATGGACACCAAGCTGCTTTCTCAACCAGAGTTAAGAGATCCTCAAATTTTTGGTCACGAATCAAACATCTTATTTGGGGGTCTACAAAAATCCCTAGCGTCACTAACCGGAGGAATTTTTTCCTTGAGGTAACAAGATCCTGCATTACTTTTGTCCATTGCCCTAACAAAGTTTTTGAAGAGCCCCAACTTTATGTGAAGAGGAGGTAGAATTATCTAATCAGGGCTCACCAGTGAGAAATAAACAGCATTCTTCTGTCCAGGAGTTAATACATGCGTTGGCCATTCCTTCTTGATGTAATGTTCCGCTTTGTTCCTGCTGTCCCATTCGCAGAGGAAACAACAATATTTCGTATAACCAAGCTGCAAACCCATTAACAAAGAAATGACTTGTAAATCACAGCAAACGGTCCACTTGTATTTCTCATACTGAATTTTTTCTAACACTATTTCGATGTTTTCATAGGTTTCCTTCATATTAGTTGCATAAGCCAAAGGCACTGAAGGAAATTTGTTGCTATTGTGCAAAAGGACGGCCTTAAAACTAGTTTTGGATGAGTCAATAAGCAATCTCCACTCTGTACTTATATGTGCATGTCCAAGCCTATCCATCACAGCACAGACATTATTACAATACACTAAATCATTTTCTTGAGAATAGTAGTTTTGAAACTCTGTATGAAGGTTTCGAAAAATACACACTTTAGTGTCACGATGGAGCAGATTCCAGCCTTAAGTTTAGAATCAAGAAGTTCTGTCTGTGTATTGGAGAGTTTTAAATCCCGTATGAGGTCATTTAGTTCACCCGGAGTTATCAGATGGGAATCCAATGTAGATGTGCTTCCTACATAAGTAGGATCATCATCTTCATTTGGAACTTCAATAGTTGCCTCAAGTACGTAATCCTCATTTTCCGTAAGATGAGGAGGAGGTACCGGTACAGGTAATTCTGCACTGTGTGGAACTGGCCTAATTGCTGATGCAAATTAGGGTACTGTACTGTGTGGTTAGATTTACTGCTTATTTCTTTTATCTGTGTCATACAAAAGTAGCAGTCTGAAGAATGATCTTTTGGTTCCCTCCAGATCATCGGTACTGCGAAGTTCATGTTTCGTCCACCATTTGCCCACCCAGTCAGACGTTTCACGCAAGTACAACAAATGTAGTGAGGAACCCAGTTCTTACCCTGGTCTCCTACACAGCAACCAAAATATAACTGATAACACTTCCTCATAAGTGGAGTAAAACATCGACGTTGTGATTTAAATATCAGCTCCCCACATACATAACAGTAATTGTCCGGTTTATTTACACACTTCCTCGACATCTTGTATCCTGTACGGTATCACACACATACACACACACACACACACACACACACACACACAGGAATCTACACTCTATCAAATTCCCACAAAATCCCTCTAGACATTCCCTCATACAAAAATGGTGACATGGTGTACACATCATTGAAAATGTTTTATTGGAAGTCCAATGAGGTATAAACCGTGCTATATTGTAATTTTCGTGGAAATTATATGTGTTGAAGACCGACCCGACCCCACCCGTGACCCAAATTGACTGATCCGACCCGACAACCCGACCCGAGCTGACCCGATTGGCCCGACCCAAAGTGACCCGAGTGAACCAACCCGAGGTGACTTAACCCGACAACCGACCCGAGTGACTTGACCTTACAATCTAACCAGTTTGAGAGAGCTAGAACTTTACAAAACTGCCACCAGAAAAAAAATGCTGACCAATTCTTATGCATAAACCATTGTTTCGGCTTTTTTTACTTGTAGTATAATTATCCTCCTCCTCCTCCTCAGTGTTCTCCCATTAATAAACAGGCCAGTTTCCGTGAACTAGGTAAGAAGCTTCCATTTTTGCGATTTCCCGCTAATATCTGCCTCGCAACCCAACATAAAGTACCACCCTCCTTATTACAATCTATCAATTCCAACCTTCTTACACACTCTCGCTCTCCTGATATCACCCCCTTTACTACATCCCTCAGAATGCAATCCCTTAGCAAGATCAAAACTTGTGATCCGTCCATTTTTCGCTTCCTTATATCGTCTAATATTGCTCTCGTCTCTTGCATTTTTTCAGCATTTCCTAATTCGTTTTCCTCTCTACCCTGCTAACCTTCTTTATTTTACTCCACATCCAAATTTCCAAGGTTAAAATTTAGGCAATCAAGTTCGAAAGTCAAAATAAAATTTGACTGAGTTCTGAAGACAAGTTCTGAAGGCTAAAAGAATAAAAGTTCTGAAGACAACATTATTTTCTAGTAAGGAATGTATATAGAACTTCTTTTAATATTTTTTGCTGTGTAACAAACAACAATTTCATCACGTTAACATTCCGATTTTTCTATTTAAAAACAACGTTGCTGTCTGATAGAATCATAAGGAACTAATTGCACTGAAATATCATTCTGTAGGGAATTACCTTTTATTTTTTCTTGATTAATTTATCTAGAAGATATTTGCAACGTTATATAAAATTAGCAATTATTGCGGAGAAAGTCAAATCACTACCCCAGCAATAATAATAATAATAATAATAATAATAATAATAATAATAATAATAATAATAATAATAATAATAATAATAATAATAATAATAATAATAATAATAATATTTGAAGGTGACCAAGAAAGTTCTGTCTCTTTGTGGAGGTCTGTGTTCAATTTGCCTTCACACCTTTGAGTTGAATGCGAATGGATATAAGGTGAAGGTCAGTTGTTGGACGAGACGAGACGAGACAGAATTTTCATGAAAGGGTACGAGATGAGACAGAGCTCTTTCAATAGAAACATATGCACTTTTCCAGACGAGACTACCTTCACGACACATTTTCGAAACGAGAATGACCCAAACCAGGTCTCGTGAGCAACACTAGTAAGTATATCCAACATACTACTTGGTTGTGGCTGTTCAGATACACCGTGAACGTGCGTAAGGACTGAGTGAACATGGGGCCTTCACAGAGCGTCATAAGGGCTTGTTTGCTGTACGAGTTCAAATTGCTGCTCCGCGGGGCGGAAGATATGACAGACCTTTGGTGAGGGTGTCGTGACTACGCGAAGAGTGCAGTGGTATGACGGTTTAAGGACGGTGACGAAACACTCGAAGACGCACCACGTGCCGGAAGACAAACAGATGTTCAAAATAAAGATCTTCAGGCAGCAATTGAGGCGAAGACAGACATGTGAGGAACTGGTACTACATTTCAGTGTAAGTGGAGAAACCATTCGGCACCACCACCATCAACTTGGGAAGCACTGCAAGTTGGGTTTATAGGTCCTACATGATTTGACTTGGAGCCAGAAAGCAACGCGAGCAGACACCTGTGTTTCTTTGGTGTCTCGTCTGAGGAAGGAGCAATTTCTGGACAGGGTGTTGACATGTGATGGGAAGTGGGTCCTGTACGAAGCTCCACGGCGCCGTCATTGTTGGTTAGCATCCCATGAACCGGTTCAAAAACAGCCCAAGCCAGCACTACGCCAGAATAAGGTTCTCCTGTGCATTTTGTGGACTGCTCGAGGCATCGTCCATCGGGAACTGCTACCAGCTGGTCAGATCATCAATGCAACTGTGTACTGTCACTGTGTACTGTCTGGATCCAGCAGTTCTGAATCGCAAAGGGGTCCTCTTGTTACAAGGCAACGCTAAGCCCCACGTGGCTAAAATGACCCAGTATATCATTGGCCTTGGATGGAAAACACTATTGGATCCGCCATACTCCACGGACATTGTACCGTCCGATTATCACCTGTTCCATTCCTTGGGCAATCACATTAGAGAACGCCAATTCAAATCGCTAGTAGAGGTTCAATATGCACTTGATACCTTCTTCACTTCACTTCCCACCAAGTTCGACTGCGATGGAATCCATGGCCTTCCAGAACGTTTTCAGAAGGTCGTCGAGGCTGATGGAGACGATTTTTGATATTCCAGGTACGTCTTAGGTTACATACCAATGTTCGAAGGTGTTGGTGAAAAGGCGGCGGAACTTTCTTGGGCACTCTTAAAGTTATAATAATAATAATAATAATAATAATAATAATAATAATAATAATAATAATAATAATAATAATGTGTCCTGCCCAAAGGCAGATGTTTGACCCGAAGGTCCATGGGTATTGATTCCAGCTCGTACCAAGTAAGTTTTCTGGTGAACAAACCCCATGTGCATGGGTTTTCTCGGTGTTCTCCCATTTCCTCCCACTTTCTTCATTCAACCACTTCAATTATTACTCATCATCACTGTCTCTCTTAGCGTTGGTGCATAACGTGGGACGTTAACTAGATATTTCCTTTCAATTTCACTTAATGTGACATTTAACTTGACATAGAAACGCAGAAAGGAAAAAAGTCAGTAGTAATATTAATTACAATACCAATTAGTTAATATAGGGTAAAATTAAAATTTTATTACTATTTCACCTTCAATTAGTCACATTTATCATTCATACACCAACTTCGAATTGAATTCTACAACAAAGCTCTTTATAGTATTCCGTATAGAAAATAAGTGAAGAATGTGACGACCCGACCCGAGTGACCCGACACGAGCTAACCCGACTGACCCGACCCGACAACCCGACCCGTAACCCGACCCGTTTGAGAGCACTATCAGAGGGGTACTATTTACAGTACAATTTATTTTGTATGGTTTAGCATACTTTAAGGCTACCATACTTTTTGAAAACAGAAAAAACGGGACGTCTTACAAATTAGTAGTAAATATTGCATTTTGTATTAATTTTATCTTTCGAATTTTACTACAGTATCGCACTAGTTATACAACTTAAAATAATGTATTAATATAGTCCATACTCAGTGGCGTATTTAGGGGGAGGGCTTCCGGGCTCAAGCCCCCCACCGAAATCTTACTTACTATAGTAAAGTATATGAAATATCTTGCAGAATTTTCATATTTTCAGGCAAAGCACCCCCGGAAGTTAGCAAAGCCCATCCCGAAACAAAATCGTAAATACGCCACTGTCCATACTTAATCAACAGTGCTAAACATTATTATAGAAGCTAGAAGCTGTTATACAATATAAACGCAATCAGTGAACATACAATATTTAGGCAAAAATTATATTTTCAATATTATTACGCATACCACCTTTATATGCTCTACATGTCTATAAAGAAATATATCCAGATTTATGAAGTTGTTTCAAAATTTCAATAGGCTGATTTATTTTTGTTAACCTAAAATGCGAACTAAAAGAAAGCAATTTGCATAATTGTTTTTCTGAAGCAGAAAAAAATGTGTTTTCGGGGCTGGTCTGCAACGTCACAAGAATTTGTTGCCACCTCGGGGTATACATTCTTACTTTTAGTGATAAGAGTGCTACTTAGGAGGATTTAAACATTGCATGTTATATCCGGGGAAGCAGCGATTGCAATAATAATAAAGATTAGAATGAAATTGTTCCTATAGTATTGTCGGAATTAAAAGCAAAAGGAATAAGTCGATTTTATTATATTTTCAGAAATTTTGATATGTAATTAATAATAATAATAAAGAAAAAAACAGGACAAGAAGGAAAATTTCTGCACACCGGGACAAATTTTAAGAAACCGGGGCGTATGGTAGCCTTACATACTTATTTGCATGCGGAGTGTCAGTACGGAGCCACTACGTAGCAGAGTTGAAACAAAACCTCGTAAATAGGTTGCCAACTCAGGAAAACAAAATTACCGGCACACCCTCAAAATTCTCTGTACAAATGAGAAACTGAAGACTGTATTGATCGTTATTGTATTTACCAGCAATTGCCACTTGTTTAAAATTATCGAAACAGATGAATAATACTGGATATTAATCTTTATGTAACAATAGTTGATTCATAAAATGAAATTTACTCTTCACTTCAAACAAAGGAAATTGCTTTAAAAAGTCATTTTCTACTCTCAATAAATGAATAAAATTCTTTTACAATAAAATATAAGTGTTATCAAATTTGTTATATTAAATAAATAAAATACTGCCATACATTAAAAAAATATCGATAATGTATAATACAACGAAAATTTGTGTTTGTAAAGGCACTGTTGAAAAATTTCGATGTTCAATGTTATATTCTGGATTGCAGATTCCAAAATACCGGTCAGAAGGGGTCTAATAAGAAGTTTGTACCGGTCACGGCCATAATCAAAATCACAGCAAATACCGGCCAGTTAGCAACTCTACTCGTAAATCAGAATGCTGAATGCACCAAAATACTTCACCATGCATTCTATAGTTTCTGCAAAATGAATTTAATGAAGATAATCAAATAAAACAAAATACTGTGTTATAATTTTCCCTTTAACAGTCTACTTTGTGAATTTGTTATATCTTCCACTTATCAATTTCCTGTACGAGATGAGAATAACGGTTTCTGCGCAAGATAGAAAGAAAAAAAATAAATTTTTCTCATAAGGATTCAGTTCACGTAAGAAATAATGAATAAGTTTAATAATAAGAGCCGAGGAGTGATAAACTAACTCAGCAATAATGATTGTAAGTATAAATATAAATATAAAAAAAACAAAAAAACATTTAATTCCATCATCGTTAGGATGGATGCCATTAATTGTGTACAAACAAAAATTACGCATGCATATTTCTGTACAAACGATGTACAAACGATTACGAAAATTTGTGATTCAATTGGACATGTTGGTGGGAAGCTACCACTTAGAGAGCCCCCAGTTTGTTTTCGTTCTGGCGGCGCCCCTAATTGTGTACAAACGAAAATTTTGCCTGAACATTTCTGTAAAAACGACGTACAAACGATTGCGACAATTTGTGATTGAATTGGACATGGTCGGGGGCTACCACTTAGACAGCCCCACTTTGTTTTCGTTCTGGCGGCGCCCCTAATTGTGAACAAACAAACATTTCGCCTGCCCGTTTCTGTACAAACGAAGTACAAACGATTGCGATAATTTGTGATTGAATTGGACATGGTGGGGGGGCTACCACTTAGACAGCCCCCTTTCTTCTGTTCTGGCGGCACCCCTAATTGTGTACAAACGAAACTTTTGCCTGCACATTTCTGTACACACGAAGTAGAAACGATTGCGATAATTTGTGATTGAATAAAACATGTTGGTGGGGGGCTACCAGTTAGAGAGTCCCCCACTTTGTTTTCGTTCTAGCGGCGCCCCTAATTGTGTACGAACATACATTTTGCCTGCACATTTCTGTACAAATGAAGTACAAACGATTGTGACAATTTGTGATTCAATTGGTCATGATGGAGTGGGCTACCACTTAGACAGCCCCTCACTTTGTTTTCGCCCTGGCGGCGCCCCTAAGTTTGTTCAAACAAACATTTCGCCTTCACATTTCTGTACAAACGATGCACAAACGAATGCGACTACTTGTGATTGAATTGGACATGGTGGGGGGCTACCACTTAGACAGCCCCCATTTTTTTCTGTTCTGGCGGCGCCCTTAATTATGTACAAACGAAAATTTCGGGTGCACATTTCTGTACAAACGAAGTACAAACGATTGCGACAATTTGTGATTGAATAGGAGATGGTCGGTGATTACCACTTAGACAGCCCCCAATTTTTTTGTTCTGGCGGCGCCCCTAATTGCGTGCGAACATACATTTCGCCTGCACATTTCTGTACAAATGAAGTACAAACAATTGCGACAATTTGTGATTCAATTGGACATGGTGGGAGGGGGGGGGCTACCACTTAGACAGCTCCCAATTTTTTCTGTTCTGGCGGCGCCCCTAATTATGTACAAACAAAAATTTCGCTTCACGTTTCTGTACAAACGAAGTACAAACGATTGCTATAATTTGTGATTGAATAGAACATATTGGTGGGGGGATACCATTGAGACAGCCCCACTTTGTTTTCGTTCTGGCGCCGCCCCTAATAGTGTACAAACGAAAATTTGGCCTGCACATTTCTGTACAAACAATGTACAAACGATTGCGATACTTTGTGATTCAATTGGACATCGTGGGGGGAGCTACCACTCAGACAGTTCCCCATTTTGTTTTCGTTCTGGCGGCGCCCCTAAGTTTGTTCAAACAAACATTTCGCCTGCACATTTCTGTACAAACGATGCACAAACGAATGCGACAACTTGTGATTGAATTGGACATGGTGGGGGCTACCACTTAGACAGCCCCCATTTTTTCTGTTCTGGCGGCGCCCTTAATTATGTACAAACGAAAATTTCAGGTGCACATTTCTGTACAAACGAAGTACAAACGATTGCGACAATTTGTGATTGAATAGGACATGGTCGGGGGCTACCACTTAGACAGCCCCCAATTTTTTTCGTTCTGGCGGCGCCCCTAATTGCGTGCGAACATACATTTCGCCTGCACATTTCTGTACAAACGAAGTACAAACAATTGCGACAATTTGTGATTCAATTGGACATGGTGGGGGGCTACCACTTAGACAGCCCCCATTTTTTTCTGTTCTGGCGGCGCCCCTAATTGTGTACAAACGAAAATTTCGCCTGCACATTTCTGCACAAACGAAGTACAAACGATTGCGATAATTAGTGATTGAATAGAACATGTTGGTGGGGGGCTACCAGTTAAACAGCCCCAATTTGTTTTCGTTCTGGCGGCGCCCCTAATAGTGTACAAACGAAAGTTTGGCCTGTACATTTCTGTACAAACAATGTACAAACGATTGCGGCAATTTGTGATTCAATTGGACATGGTAGGGGCTACCATTTAGGGGAACTCCCTCGAGAGGAATCACTCTACTTATTTATTGCAAAAAGCAGAATTTAAAAATTCGCATTCGTCCAAAGTTATCGTGTGAAGTAACAGCCGTTTGTATGTACGTACTAATATTGATAAGTTCCACTACGCGATCCCAATTAATAGTTCATATACCCGCGCCACACACACACACTAGCATTTGTACACACGAAAGTATACCTGGTAGTATCCACACGCTTACGCCGGAACTAGAAACAAACAAACACACACACACACACAGGGAGAGAGAAAGAGAGAGAGAGAATATTTTGTTGTACCTTTATACTGAATGCACCATTACTCACAAAATCAGTTAAAAAAGAAAAAAGAAAAAAAGTTGTAAATGAAACTTTCAAAGATTGGTACCACTGCTGCGTGTCACACATGAGATTGTTCCATAATGATTGATTCGTAATATGATGTATATGGGTTTCTTAATGGTAGTATAACAAAATGCCTTCAAATTGACCACTAAATAAAAAGTGAAATTTATTTCTCAAATTTTGTAAAATCGAAGTCGGTGGGCATTATGGGAACAGTCTACAATAACAATATATGCAAATAAATATTAATATACTTCACGTTTTCCAGTGGGTGCAAGAAAGCCTCGAATAGTATTTGTTGCCACAAGCATTAGCTGATGTAAATATATATATATATATATATATATATATATATATATATATATATATATATATATATATATATGTAACTATCATTTATTCATTATATGTTATACTAGCAGCGTTCACCCCGCTTCGCTGCGGTCACCCCGGAACGCAATAAACTTTGTTACTTAGATAATTTTTACTTTTTCGCTTTCAAGTGATATGATAAAAACCATAGAAGATTGCAGTAAATGTTAACATTATATCGCCTGTCATTTATGTTAACCCGCCCCGCTTCGCTGCGGTCACCCCCGAACGCAATAAACTTTGTTACTTAGATAATTTTTACTTTTTCGCTTTCAAGTGATATGATAAAAACCATTATAACGCCTGTCATTTATGGTCATGCGGGTTGCATATACATACGTTTATTTTTATACCTATGATGAACTAACAAAGGATTTGTACGTAATGGACACCTGAATGGTCAATTATCTCAAGACACTGGTAATTGAAAATTAAAGTGATATGATAAAAACCATCTAGGCTCCAAATCCTAATAACCCCCCAAAAATAAAAGAAATTGGTTCAGCCGTATTAGCGTGATGAGCGGACAAAGGATTTGTACGTTCTCTTTTATATATATAGATATTTCGCTTATATTTTCTTACTCTTTTATACCTCATTTTTATATTAAATAGCATAAACAACTTTTGGGCGGATTAATGTATTTATTCCATCAAAATTAATAATAATAACCACATCTGGATTAAAATACGTTTATTAGCTTGATATTATTTTCAGGTTGTAAATCATCCGTTATCATACAGGAAACATTGTAAGCATTAAGTTAAAATGAATATTTAGTGTAAAAGTTGCATTAATAGAATCCCAATAATGAAACTTAAATATATGAAGATTTGGAAAACTGTTTCAATTTAAATAATTTTGTATTCAGTCACTAGATTTACATTAATCTTGGCAGCATATTTACGGAGGGAAGTCTCTCCCGACCTAAACAATAAATTAGTGTTGCATTTTGTATTTGGTTACTTCTCCTCCGCAAAACTGACTTTCTTCTATTTTCTAAAATTACGTGCAATATTTATTTCATTTTTTCAACACTTCTCTAATGATTTTTCGTTATCTACCTAGGTATATCCTTCAATCACATTCTACTTATGAGTTCTCGAACCATTTTAAAGATTTTTATATATTAGTATATTTTGTTTGTTTATTAAATTTGATTAGAAAAAAATAATTAAGAATTCATCTTCTTAAATGAAATGAAATGAAATCTGTAAGTTTTACGTTCCACGGTTATGCCGGTTAGGCTAAAAGAAACGGCGATGCTGAGTAATGAATGAAATGGTGGAAGAAATTGGAAGGAAACGGGAAAAAACCGAGAAAACCCACGAGCACGATGTTTGTCTACCACAAAGTCCACACGGCGCAAGATGGGATCGAACCAGGGACCCCAAGCACCGGAGTTGAACGCTCTACCACTGAGCCACCACGCCCCACAATCCATCTTCTGATACTGACACATGTCAACATTGCCACATACAAAAATTTAATATACCTGTAATGCGGTGCTGCTGCATAATAGCGAGGCGTTACAAGCACCTTCGATAATTTTCTATAATTTTGATAAACACCGATCTTTCCATTAATGAATGTGGTGTATATTTTTTTCTGTACCATTAGATACAGTATGTCACATTCTTATTCGTACACACATTAATTTGAAAGAAAACCACTATGTATTAAACATACTAGTGGTAAAATTGACAGCAGATTGCTGAAGGAGTGAGGTAGGACAATGATAGACGAACCCAGTGCAGAAAGGGGCCAAAACAAGGACACCATAGAAAGGCAGAAAAGAAAACATATGAGAACTCCCAAATTTACGCCACATTGTTATTCGTACACTTGTACACAGGTTTACATTTCACATACTAAAAAGGAAAGAAAACAGCATTAAAAGGACATATTAACAGCTGGTCTTAATCGCGGTGTACACAGGTAAATAAACCTTCAAGAATGGGGAAGAGTAAGGAGCTAGGAGAGAAAGTCAAGGAGACAATCGTAACGCTAGTATTACGGGGATGGTCGTTAAGAAAATAAGACAATTAATAGTATAAAGGCACACAATAGTTCAATGTGTAGTAAATAAGTTTAAGTATAATGGTTCAATGAGAAATAAACCAAGAAATTCGATGAATAAGAAGTTAAGTGAGAAGGACGAGAGAGTGATTGTGAGACAGATGAAAACAAATCCCTGACTAAGTGCTCCAAAAGTCCAAAAGATAATAGAATGTGCTACAAGGAACAAAGTAAGCACTGAGACGATTCGTCGAGTGCTACACAAATACGCTTACCATGGTCGAATATCTCGGAAGAGGCCATTCATAAGTCGTAAGAATCCTAAGTTACGACTTCAGTTTGCAAAAGAACATGTTAACAAGAGTCAGAAATTTTGGAACAATGTCTTTTGGTCAGATGAGACTAAAATTAATCTCTTTGGGTTTGATGGGGTCCACAGGGTGATGGGAAAACCCAATTTGGACAACAATATTGTCAATACCATACCCACGTAAAACATGGAGATGGTTCTATTATGTTTTGGGGGTGCATATCGGCAAAACGGGTTGCTAAAGTTTAGTTTATTAATGGTACAATGGACAAGGTTATGTACCTTGACATTTTGAGGAAGAATGTTAAGCAAACTGCAGAAAAATTGGGCATGCTACCAACTTTTATGTTCCAACATGATCACGATCCCAAATATAGGCAGGTATAAATAGGGACTGGTTAATTTGGAATGTAAGCAAACAATTGCACACCCCTCACCAATCCGCTTACCTTAACCCTATTGAACACTTATGGGTTTATCTGAAACCTAGGGTTCACAATAAAAATGTTAAGTCAAAAGAAGACTTAAAACGGGTGGTGACGGAAGAATGGGGCCAATATCAGTCCTGCCACGTGTACTACTTTTGTCTATTCTATACAGCAGCGGTGTATGGCAATTATTAAAGCCAAAGGCTACGCTGCAAAGTAATAATTATCTTGTTCTTTCATAAAATTGCTTCTTACGTCAATGTTTATATCTAACTGTACGAATAACAATGTGGCGAAATATTGCGTATCTTAATTTAGTTACGCACGCATTTTATATTATATCGATTTGTAGATTGTTTCTTTGTATCCGTAACAACAAACAAGTGTTTCAAATGTATTTATGTTCAAGCAGAAATAAATGTCCTTCATTTGTTTACGCGCATCTCTCTATTTTCTTTATGATCACCATGTGTACGAATATAATTGTGACATACTGTAGTATTTCTTTCTTTCTCCAAAACCACTCATTTAACCACATGATAGACCTTATGACATGTTTTTTCGCGCTCCACACTGTATACGATAAGTTCCTTAATATTGACGGAAACTATGTAGAAAAGTAGATTTTGGAGCAGGCCTTCATATAACAAGAAAACTGTTACTAAAACTAACCTGTGTTTCATTACGGTACTTACTTACAGTACTTCAAAACGGTACTTACTTGATAAACACGCTTCGTACATTCTACCAAAATTTAAAGTGCTAGAAATGCAATATAGCTGCAGGCTTGAATTTGACTTTTTGAGCAAAAATGATAAGAAATAACAGAAAGACTGTACCTTAATCTATCTATTTTTCTGCATAGTTTCCACCGAGATTAGGTACTTATCGTATCGTACAAGCTTTTGAATACCAACACAATAGAAGTCTGCCGCCTGATTCGACAACCACTGTAACACGGCCATCGGTCAACTGTCTATAATTTAACCTCTGAGTCACAATTTCGTAGATAACACTTCTTGAAACTTGAGAGAACTTAACAACGAAATCGTAGTGCGTCCGTTCTCTTTCAGGTTTTTGTAAACTTTCTACAGTTTTCAGTTATAACAAAAGATCGCCCACTTTGTTTCTCATCATGAACATTTGCGTGGTAATTTTTAAAAGCTTTAACCCATTTCCGCACCAGCCCATGGCTCATGTTGTTTTCTAAATACACATCACTGATTTGGCGAAGAACTTCAGCCGCTTTGACGCCTTTAGCACTAAGAAAACGAATTACAGTGCGAAGTGGCGTATTAATGATTTTGTTTCGGGGGGGAGTTTTGCTAACTTTATTCCTGGAAATGTGAAAATTCTGCAAGATATTTCATTTATTTTAAAATAGTAAATAAAATTTCGGGGGAGCCTTAAGCCCCGGAAATCCTCCCCTTAAATATGCCACTGACTGCGTATTTCACAGCCGGCGAAATTCTCAATCGGCGGATGATTTTAAACATTCCCAAACAAACCTAACCACGGTCAAATGTTTCAGTAATCGTGTCTGTGGCTTATCACAATTGAGTCTTCCTATTCCAAACGGCTCTTGTCCTTTTATGTGAAATCCCAGAAAACCGAGGAAAACTGTAGGGTCGATGCGTTTTGGAGGACTGAAAATATTTGAGAATGTTCGTTTTTTTTTTCTTTTACTTGTACACACTCCAGTATTTCCAGTTCTATCAAACATGCTGATCCTTCATTTTTTTAAAGTTTTCTGGCATTTGCTGTAAATGAACAATAGCCGTTTTGGAACTGAACGACTCGTACGTAAGTACACAGCGCGTATGCGCGGTACATCGACTGAAGCGCTGCAGCGGCCGAATTTCAAAATACTTCTTCTTAAGAAAAACACACCTCGTATTCTTGGAACGCTCAATCAATTTGCAGGAAGCAGCTTCAACCAATTACTGTTTTTTCTCTATACTCATCAACGTTGAAGCAGGAAATGGTTGAATGTTACCACTTCCGGAAGATGGATCAGCTCCATCAGCGGACATAATTAACAAATTTTGTCGTTTACATTCTGTCCAAAATTGATGTGATCTATCAAACAGCATTTGAGGTTTTATTTCTGTCTCCCGATCGTAGACACAGGTAGAGAGGATAAAACATAAAGAAGTTTTGGGAAACTAAATCTTAAACATTTCCTCTGCTCACAAAATGTTTAAAGATAATTATCTGTTTTCGTAACAAAACTTTAACTAAAATCTTGAAAAAAGAAAACAAAATAGTTCCCTCAGTTGATTTTCCTAAAAGCATTAATACTGTACATGTATATCTTTGAAACGTAAAATTTTGCCTTATTTTCCCCTCTTTTTTACCCTAAAACGTCTATGAACTCAGCGTCAAGCACTCGTTTTTCTTTCGTTGTTGTTTTCATACACGTAACATATACACTAACCTGAATATTATGATAACGTATCTAATGTTTGGTATGTCCGTCTTTGGCTCGCAAGACAGCAGTAATGCGATTTGGCATAGAAGCAATGAGAGCTTGGTACCGTGGCTAAGTAATTATGTTCAACATCTGCATACAGAAGTCGCTTAATTCCTGTTAATTCCGCAAAGGTCAGCGATGACCCCGGATCTGATGTTCAATAGCGTTCCAAAGCGACCGAAGGTATTCAATTTGGTTAAGATTGGGTTATTTGGGAGAATATTAGAGCAACTGAAGTTACAACGATATTGTATATCTGTTTTGTAATTTCTTCTATTTTTATATCTTGGTTTTGGACAACGGTGCTTATAAGTACACATTGGTTTGGGTACAAAACCTCGCGGCCAGAACCTCGCGGCGACAACCTCGCGGACCAAAACCTCGCCTGGCCAAAACCTCGCCTCCCAAAACCTCGCGGCCCAAAATCTCGCCAGGCCGAAACCTCGCCTGGCCAAAACCTCGCCGCCCAAAACCTCGCGGGACAAAATCTCGCCGGGCCAAAACCCCGCCTGGCCAAAACCTCGCCACCCAAAACCTCGCGGGCCAAAATCTCGCCGGGCCAAAACCTCGCGCCCCAAAATATCGCCATACCCAAAATCTCGTCTGACCAAAATGTAAATGTTCCAACAGATGATAAGAATGACGGTATAAAAGACGCTGTTTCAGAAGAAGTATCACGGGTATTTGACCAAGTCCCGCGATACCATGTGAAAATTCTATTTCTGTATTAGAGGATTTCAATGTGATGGTAGGGCGACAGGATGTTTTTAAACTGGTTATAGGGAAAGAAAGTCTGCATAAGGAAAGTAATGACAACTAACGAGGTTAGTTTCGTGAACTTTGGAACATCCAAAAACTTAAAATTTTAACAAAAATCTAATAATATTTGTGAAAATATGAAACAACATATGAGTTTTTACGACGTCCCTTGATTATGTCCTATAGGTTAAAGGAGATGTAGATGACCAGGATGAAGGAAATGATCGAATAAAGAAAGTGAGAGGAAACGGGAATAACCCGAGAAAGCCCACGCACACGATGTTTTGTATATTATTATTATTATTATTATTATTATTATTATTATTATTATTATTATTATTATTATTATTATTATTATTATTATTATTATTATTATTTGTAACGTGGAATTGCATATTAGGAAACACATTGGGTAAATTTTAAAGAAAAGTTTCATTCGCGGCGAGGTTTTGGCACGGCGAGATTTTGTCCCGCGAGGTTTTGGGCGGCGAAATTTTGGCCACGCGAGGTTTTGGTCGGCGAGGTTTTGGTCGGCGAGGTTTTGGCCCGGCGAGATTTTGTCCCGCGAGGTTTTGGCCACGCGAGGTTTTGGCTCGGCGAGATTTTGTCCCGCGAGGTTTTGGGCGGCGAGGTTTTGGCCACGCGAGGTTTTGGCCCGGCGAGATTTTGTCCCGCGAGGTTTTGGCCGGCGAGATTTTGGGCGGCGATGTTTCGGCCGCGAGATTTTGTCCGTACACCGTACACATTATGTTGTGTAAAAGAAGAAGAAAAAGAAATGAATTTACATGTTGTTGTTTCTAAATATAAAGAAAGGAGATTCAATCTTAGTAGCTAAAAATATATATGTTGATTTTATATGTATAATCGATAATCTTAGTTACCGTAACATCAGATAGTTGTTTATTTGAACGTTGCTGTGACAACCGAAAAAGAAAAATATAATTAATGGAGTTTGGAGAATAAAAATAATAGTGATATAAGTTGTTCCTGATTTAATGTAAGTAAATCTTGTTGACATATTTTAAAATTCTACACGGACTGTGGGCTGGAATGTAACGTGCACAATAAGAATAGGCTAATAATAAACTATAATCGTTACATTTTAAATGGTGGTTCCTATAATATACGTTACATTTTAGATGGTGTTATCTCGCCCAGGACTTACAAAGTTCACCACTGTGCTCCTTGAATCATTGCAGCAAACGTTAGCCTTGTGACAAAGAGCGTTGTCCTGCTGAACGATGCTATTTCCAGCTGGAAATATGGTCAACGGGAATGGCTGTACGTGATCAGCAATGATTTACAGACAGCCAGGAGCCATCATTGTGTCCTGTACACGAACAATCGGGTCCATGGATGTCCATATGAAGGTTCCCGAAACCATAACAGAGCCTGCAGCGGCATGCCATAGTTCTACTATCTACTGTTCTGTCCTAAGGAGATGTCTCCCTAGAAGACGACGGATTTTGACCCGGCTATCGATGTGATGAAAGCCTATCCCGATTCATCGCACCATGCATCGCTAGGCTATTGCACTGGTTCCAGTGACGGTGGGTACATGCCCATTCAACTCATCATTGATAATACCAGCGATTAACGTTGGTACACGTGTGAAATGTCTGTTGCGTTGGTCCATATCTATCAATGTACAGTGAACTGTGTGTTCAGACACACTCATGCTTTTACTACTGTTAGTGTATATTGTTAATTGTACCACGGTTTGCCCTCTATCCTGTTGGACCAATGTGGACAATCTATGATGTCCGAGTTCTTTAATGAAGTGTGACCGCACTTTTTTTTAAGGTTTGGTGCTAATTTCACCTTCTTGTTACTACCTCTGGAGGACATTCTCCCCACCAACAAGCGAACACCAGACAAGTTGCATTGTTTCGGTGATGATTATTTCCAGCTGTCTGACCATCGTAATCTTTCTATCAAACACTGTTATATAACTTGGTCTTCCCTATTCTACGTACAAGCATCGCGCATCGAGGGAGAACCCTGTCACCGTCTGGGGAGAGATTGTGCTGTGTCCCGTATATCTTACGTCAACCCAATGACTTCGTTCACTGATGGTCATAGTGTTTCAACTGATCAATGTAATATACTAGCAGAATGTTCGTACTTCTCGCGGGGAGAATACATTACATTTTGGACATAAAGGACATCAGAATCAACTTACGAACCCCAAAAACTATGAATTTGACACTAATATCGGTCATTTTCATTTATTTACATGTCACCATTCTCCGCTAGGAGTACTAATGGAGTCTGAATTTGGATTTAAACGCCATCGGAAGTGCCACTGTTCGTCTGAGCGACCCTGGAAACTATGGATTCGACACTAATATCGGTCATTTACGATCATCTTTATATATATATATTTGCCTCCCCCTCCCCAAGTTGTGGGGATGAATTTTATGCAACGACCCTTTTTTATGTATCTCCCCTAAGTTGCAGCGTTACAGTGAAATGACAAAATCCATCGGAGGCCCGAACCTTATCTATGTTGAAACTTTGATCGAGATCGGTGGAGTGGTTAAAGAGTTGTTAAGTCACAAACGTAGTCACTTCCATTCATATATATTCAAAAATTGGTGAGAATTGTGGAACACGCTCTGTTTGAGACGCTTTTTGTGCGCTCTGTGAATTCCGTTTAATTTGGGAATATATTTGGTGTTAGTGGGGAGTGACTTAGGTTTTTGCAACATGTAGTGAGGTGCTGTGCTCCAGTTTCAAGAGTGAGTTTACTCACGGACGTTGGTGAGCGCAGCGGAGGTGTTTGGTGATTGTGCTGTCCTCCTATAATCTATTCAAATGGTATTCCTTTAGGTAAGGGGTTGGGTGACATTGGAGTGAACCAAACAAAAATGAAGTGAAATCTTCCTTTGTTGAGTGAGATTCCTTTCAGTTTTTGCTTAATATCAGATATATCCAAATGAAAAATGCGATATTTAAGTTAATATTCGTTAAAATTGGATATTTGAAATTTTCAATAATAACAATACTTTTTATTTTGAGTTTTATAACAAGTGCAACAAAGCAATTTTAATAATGAAAACTACGAGTATATGTACAAACAAAACATGCATCTAGTACCTCTAGCAATATTGGAAATAGTTCCAAGGATTTCCTTTGTTCAATATGTATTAAATATTTTCTCAATTCTAGAGGATTAACCATACATAACAACAAATATCATAAGGATAAGAAAGTGGACGATATTAGTGCGAATCGTTATGCAGCTAATCAATTTCCTAGTTCACAAGACTTGAACACAAATGACAATAATAGGGATGAAAACGCATTAATTTCCAAGTTATTAAGATTAAACTCATCAATAACCATGCTTCGAAGAGTCCCGCTAGGAGCACGACATGCTATGGCAGATGCGCTATATGAAATTCTCCAACAGATACGCATATCTAATAATCTTGAATCTTGGATGAATCTTTTATTCTTCCCCTACATAACACTTTGCATGCCTCCAGCTTCTGCTAAAGCCACCAATCTTACTACATGGGCGATGCAGAGAATCCAACAACGCAGAGAATCAAATTGTTGCTGTGATGATATAACAAACCTAACAAGTTTGAAGAAAAACACATACAAACGCAACGAAACTACTAGGAAATTATCCAATGATATCTTAATTAAGCACATAGAGAACAAGCTTCCAGATAAAGACGTACATGGAGCAATTCGACTTCTTATTTCCGACTTTAGCCCCAATAGATGCCGCTACAAAGAAAGCTCTAAAGGAGAAACAACCTGCGCATCCTGGTGGAATTACGCCACTTGACCAGCAGATTTTAATACTAATGTTAATAAAGTCACATCCAATGAATTTCTAAAAGCGCTTAAATCCTTCCCTTCAGGTTCTGCAGGAGGTATGGACAGCATTCACCCTTCAATTCTCAAAGATTTAATAGTTTACAACACACAAGATTCCAAAGATCGCCTTATTAAGATCGCAGGTGAGTCTGTCTAAGATTATATCAGGGGATGTGCCTAAAGTATTGAGACTAATATTCTTTGGAGTATCTCTAATAACAGACAAAGAGAAGTTTAGGTATTAGACTATTGCAATAGGGAATACCTGGAGAAGGTTTTCATCCAAAATAATTTGTGAGAGCATTAAAGAACCTTTATTTCAAAATTTCTCTCTCCATACCAACTCGGAGTGGGCATTCGATATGGAGCTGAAGCAGCAGCACATACGGCTCGCATATATTACTCATACCCTTACCTGAAACGTAAAGCTTTCTTAAAACTAGATTTCAGGAGTGACTTTAATGAGATAGATAGAAACGTAATGCTATCAGCCGTAAAAGAAAACTTCCCTTTGATCTATCCCTATGTACATCAAAGTTATGCATAGTCGAGCTATTTATATTATGGTTAAAAACAGATTTGAATGTTTGGTACCTAACTGATGGAACCATAGCTGGAGATCCAGATACCGTATTAATTACATTAAAATGATCTATACACAGGCAATTATAATTGGTTTACATATCAAATATGAAGTTAACTTTCTTGGAACAACAAACAAGGAAATGCACATACTCTTCAGATCATGCAATGAGGTAGCTCTGGGCATTCAATTAATGCATTCTTTAAACGCTTATCTTCTATGAACAGCCCTCTCAACATAATCAAGAAAACTTTATTAAGATAGCCAAACGGGAGATGTATTTCTCACGTCTGCTATTGATCTAAGCACATTCTGCCTTATATTTATTAAGAATATCATTTACTATTCTAAGATTACTATATTTTCTGCGAAGTTCTCCTTCATGGAAGGAAGATTTATTAGAACGCTTTGATAACACCATAAAATCTGGTTTAGAGTCTATTCTAAATTGTATCCTTGAGGGTAACACATGCCATCAGGCTTGTCTGCCAGTTGGTTTTGGCGGATTAGGCATCCGACGAGCCATAGATTTGGTTATTCCTGCCTTCTTGGTATCATTTTATCGTTCCCGATGTCTAATAGAAACACTTCTCCAACAGGATATAAGCTTCCACATTGATTCTGAAGTTAAAGAGTGCTCTTCCACTAGGTCATTGCTAGTTGGCTCTGAATTACCTGAATTTACTACCAAAGCAAAGCAATCCACGTGGGAAGAACCTATTTTCATATCACACTTATCCTTTTCACTACAGTTTTCAGACAGTCTAGAAGACAAGACTAGATTAATTGCTGTATCATCCAGAGAAGCAGAAGCTTGGCTTAAAGATCTGTCTTCGTTCCCTCTACACCTTCATCTCAGTAACGAGAGTTTTCGAATAGCAGTTGCATTACGGTTGGGACCGAATATTTGTGAACCTCATAAATGTCAGGCATGTAAAAATCCAGTAAGTGAAAAGGGACTTTATGGACTCTCTTGCATAAAAAGCACCGAACGATATCCCAGTCACTCAAGTATCAATGACATTATAATGAGATCACTCATTTCAGCAGGTATATCGGCAATAAGAGAGCCAAATGGATATAATAGAACAGATGGTAAAAGTCCAAATAGGAACACATTAATATCTTGCAAGAGGGGAAAATCACTGATCTGGGATTTTACGTGTACAGACACTTTCGCCCCTTCCAGCCTTCTTTTCTTCTCATTCTAAGCGAGCAATGTAACCAGCCGAAAAGAAACAGACAAAAGAAGAAAATACAGTAATCTAACAAAGATGTACCAATTTGTAACCATTGCCATTGAATCCAGAAGATCGTGGGGCAAAAGGCCTCCACTTTATAAAGAAAATAGGTAAACGCATCACACATTTATCCGGTGAAAATAGAGCAAGCACCTTCCTAATTCAAAGAATAAGCATGGCAGTACAAAGAGGTAATATAACCTCTATATTAGGAGCCATACCACCAGGTAGAGATAAACGAGATTTTCCTACTGTAAATTATGTTATCAAATTTATTTTCTGCAAGAAGAACTTTGGTTTGTGACAATTAGACTTTCTATATTTTTATGTGTTATTAAAATCTTTCGTTCCTTGTATTTTTCTTTTTTCCTTCATAGTTTTAGCCTTCATATATTCTTGTTGTTCTTTGCATTTACTTACTAGTAGTGCTCTCAAACGGGTCGGGTTACGGGTCGGGTCAGGTCAGGTCAACTCAGGTCGGGATGTCGGGTGAGGCTACTCGGGTCAGGTTGTCAGGTCGGGTTAGTCGGGTCAGCTCGGGTCGGGTTGTCGGGTCAGGTTATTCGGGTCGGATTGTCGGGTCGGGTCAATAGGGTCAGCTCGGGTCGGGTTTGTCGGGTCGGATCAGTCGGGTCAGCTCGGGTCGGGTTGTCGGGTCAGGCTACTCGGGCCGGGTTGTCGGGTCAGGTCAGTCGGGTCAGCTCGGGTCGGGTTGTCGGGTCGGGTTATTCGAGTCGCATTGTCGGGTAGGGTCAATCGTATCAGATCGGGTCGGTTTACGGGTCGGGTCGGGTCAGGTCAACTCGGGTCGGGTTGTCGGGCCGGCTCAGCTTGGGTCGGGTTGTCGGGTCGGGTCAGTTCACTTTGGTCAACTGAGTTTAGGTTGAGCTTAAACTCGGCTGGAGTCGAAAGCTGCTGTTTTTCACTAGCTGCCTAATTAAAAATAGCAATTTTCAATTGATTTTATAGAAACCATAAATCTATTTTGAACACTTGCACTAGTGTTTTTATGGTAAATGCTTATTTTTGTACTTGTGTGTACTTTAATTTTTAAATGTGGAAGATTGATTTTACCAATCGACTGTAATATTAATATCTACGCCAATATGCAGTCTGGATTTAGAACAAAACTAGAAGTTCTAAGCAAGGCCAAAAGAAAGATTGGATATGAACGACCAAGCCCAAGCAGGACGGCAGGGGCTCAGTGGTAGAGAATTCAACTCTCGTGCATGGTCTCCATGGCTCAATCCCAGCTTGTACTAAGTGGGCTTTGTAGTGGAGAAACGCCGTGTAGTGTGTTTTCTCGGAGTTCTCCTGTTTCCTCCCACTTTCTCATTCCACCATTTCATTCATTTCTCATGGTCACCATATCCCTTAGCCTCGGTCCAGAAGCGAGGGACCTTAAACTGAATATTTCATTTTATTTCACCAAGCCCAAGGACATCGATTCAAGAACAAGATAAAGATTGGATATGCAAGACGAAGTGCATAGTAATCTTGCTCTTGGGCTTGTTTTGGTGATCACCAAGTAGCGATGAGCGTATTTTCTTGCTTTCCGTATAGTATGAAAGACCATAATCAAAATCACACTTGGTCTTCATTTGTACCGATGAGGCGAGCATTCTTGGCTCTTGTATAGCATGAAAGACCACCAAGACTACGAAATGCAGGACCAAGACTTGACTGTGCAAGACAAAGAATAAGACGCAATATTGATGTCCAAGACCCAAGGTGCGAATTGTTTGAATTTGATTTGTTGGGTTGAAAGTGATGAAATGAAATTAGTACTTTATAATTAATTATCATACTGTATTTTTAAATTTTAAATTACAAAATTCATATTATGTATCTTCTTACTTGCATCTATATATACTGTAAAATACGTTTTCATTACCGAGAAAGAAAAATCAAAGTGGCACGGGTCCCGGAATCATAAGAACCTATTTTGGAATGAAAGTTGAAGGGTTGGAAAAAATCACAGGTGTTCTCCTGTCTCCTCACCCCTTATCATTGTAGTTAAACGATTTCCTTTCGTCTCCGCCAAGAGACTCTTGCTACTGCCTTCCGAGAAGACCCCCTGCCGTCCGAGCAGGTGAGAACACTGACCTTGAAGAAAAATTTCGTCACATAGAACTAAAGCAAAAAAAAAAATCTCCCACGTCGGACATTGGTATCAGAATAACCAAACCTCAAAAGTGCCAAATATTCATTAAGATGAATATACAAATCCCCCGCTTGATCTAGCTAGTGGTTAACGTGTAAGTGTGTTTGCACACGGCAACGATAATATCGGTGCAAGCACCGATAATGTCGGCGGTGAAATCGACTTCAATGTACTCAAATCATAGCTTGCACACGCCATCTATATTATCAGCCGATCCTCCGACACGCAGATGCTGTCGGCCAAGCCCCCGATAATGGCGGTATCGCCGACACCGATTTTGTCGGGGGCAATGTTTTCTTATAATTGGATGCACATGCGGCCGATAATGTCGGCCGGCCAGTGGATTACATGAAGAGAGTGAGTGTGTATTTTTGTTTCGTTTCTTCTCTTTGGAATTTTGTTGTTTCCATTTTTTTCTATTACAATTGTATAATAATATTATTATTATCTTGTCTTACAAACAACTTCGGAACAGCTTATTATTTTTTTTACATTTTCTGTTTTGGAGTAGCTAATTCCCTTTATTAAATAAGTATAAAATGTGGGAAGTCTGAAGAGTACTGGTTTCCCTCTAAATAGCTATTACCAAATAGAATATAGGAAATTTAGATAACCAATTTCTTGATTAGTTTCCACTTCCTTTTTTTTATTTTTGTTCTTTCTCTCTCTCTCTCTCACACACACACACACACTCTTTGATGGTATATTTTTTAATCTATTAATGCATTTAAATTTAATACATTCTGGAAATTAATTTAAGCGTGATTTTCAAATGTTGATATACTGTTAACATTTTGATACACTGTAACTGTTAGCATACACTGGAAAAAATCCTGATTATTATTACTTCCTTTTATTTTCATCAGAATTGTGTGCAGATCACTTTTCCCGGTCCCACTCAATAAGCAATGATTCAATAGAATATTTGATGACAAGTCAAAGTAGAATTATTATTATTTTGAAACGAAACCAGCACAATCAAACACTGTTTCAAAAGCTCCAAGGACAAGTTACTCATTTGGCATTTTCTTGATTGTGATCTCAACAATAGGGATGTGACTTCGTACTTCACTTGTTGCAGATGTTTTCTCTCACTTCCAAAACTATCCCAAATTCTCCATTTTAAAAAATAATTTCCGGAATCGCAATTGAAAACAAAGACCAAAGCTATGTATCCAAGTTTTCCCTCTCCCCTTTGTACCGGGCTCGACCTCCTGATAGAGTTCTACAGTTTAGCTACAGTGACTGGATGAAAAGGTTGTGTATTATTGCATTCTTACCTTTCTAGTTTTGCTTAGATTTTTAGAGATGGCAGGAATTTTTCCATTCGATATTTTAACCCTTATTGAACTTGTGGAATGTAGACTTTACATATGGGATAAGATAACAGACTCTTTCAAGGACAGAATTGAAAAGCAAAAAGCATGGCGAGAAGTTTATGCAAGCCTTGTCCAGGATTTTGAGTTCATGGACAAAACAAAAAAAAAAAGAAAAAAAAAAGAAAAAAAAGAAAAAAAAGAGAAACGACAGGTATTTAGCTATGCAACAGCGCAAATCTGCCTTCAACATTGGGGGGGGACGGGTAAGATCGTTCCCATATTTTATATATATATATATATATATATATATATATATATATATATATATATATATATATACAGTGGCGGATCCAAGGGGGCTATAGGGGCTATAGCCCCCCCTTGACGCTCAGATATACACTGGATAAAATGGGCTTCGATCCTGCTTTACACTGAATAAAACGGCAAAATATGGTTTAGCCCCTACCTTGATCATATCCTGGATCCGCCCCTAAATATATAGCGATGTTCAAAATATTTCTGTAGTCGAGAAACAATGCTGTGGAGGATCAGGGGAGCAGAGTTGTCTTCAACATTGGGAGGCGGGCAGATTTGATGCTTATTCTGAGTGGACATTAATTTCATCTCACTTTCCTTTCTGGCGATCGGACACAAATACCGGTAATCAAATTTCTCTCCCAAAAAACACATTTCAAATCGGATTATAGGGGACGGGGAGAATCTCCCCAGTTCCAAGATTGGAGGGGACATGTCCCCTTCATCTCCCCGGGATTTGCGCCAGTGTATGTATGGAGCAATGTAAAACAGAATTACTTATTCGAATTTTATCATTTAATCTACTATGACATTAGTATTAATTGCATGGAAAACAAAATAATATACGAGTACATACAATATGTAACAGTGTTTCAACAAAAATTAAAACTAATATAGTTTGCAATGTACCGCAGCATCAATTCTCATCGAAACGAAAATAATATGTTTACGGCATCTATTTAAAACGGCACTGTCAAATCTAAACATGTTTAGGCATAGGACTAGTTTTTCTAAGTTTTGTACCGTCCTCCACATCTCTTCAGAACATTTTTGTAGTCCTTATTTTAAAAAATAATTTTCTCAATTATTATTATTTTTTATTTGTTTTCATATATGGAGAAGATTTTTTTGTGTATGTGTCGCTTACTTCGCTCATCACCGGCAATGATATTGTCGGGGCTTCCACCGATATTGTCGGCGACATGTGCAAAGTACGCCGACACCGACACCGATATTATCGGGCCTTCCTCCGATTTTGTCGGTATCGTGTGCAAACACGCTAAGACTTCGGTACTCGTGGTCTGGGTTTAATTCCCAATGGGAGTGCATTTTGGCGTTCACCCAGTGTCGTGACCTAGTGCTCTCAAAAGGGTCGGGTCAACTCGGGTCGGGTTGTCGGGTCGGGTCATTCGGGTCGGGTTGTCGGGTCGGGTCAACCGGGTCAGCTCGGGTCGGGTTGTCGGGTCAGGTCAATCAGGTCGGATCACGGCTCGGGTCAGTCAATTCGGGTCACGGGTCGTGTCGGGTCGGTCTTCAACCCGACCCGACCCGACCCATTGAGAGCATACTTACTACTTTTCTATACACATTATTGTAATTGTTTAATTATGGTTTCCTCGATGTATATTTCTTACTGTTGAATGTATGTATGTATGTTTAACACCAGAATAAATGAAGTTTATATATATATATATATATAGGGTGTCCCAGGAGGAAGGAGCAATATTTTGGGAAATGGTAGTATTGGTGATTCTAAGCAAAAGTGTTCATTTGAACATAGGTCCTAATCTCAACGATTTGAGAGCTACAGGTTTGAAGCATTTTCGACTTTATGTTGCGTATTGATCACCCTGCATTTACTCTGCAGAGGTGAGATATAGTGAATTTGAAAGGTGATGGAATGGGTTTTCGAACAGTAAGCAACATGTTTAAGTGATATCTTTGGAAGGGAAGCTATTGAGGAAAGTTTCGAAAAGTTAGGGATATTTAAAGAAATTGGATGCCAGCACTGATTTCCAAATATCCTTCAATAACTTCTCTTCCGAAGACACCACTGCTACATATTGCACACCGTTGAAAAGGCTATATAATCATCTTTCAAATCAGCTATGTCTTATCTCTGTAGCATAACTACAGAGTGAGCAATATGCAATATAAAGTCAAAAATGGTTCACAACCTATAGCTCTCAAACCGTTGATATACAGGGTGTCTACTAACATTTTGAAAAGCGAATTTGGGTGCGAATTAGGCCGAATTTTCATCCATGCAATAGAAATGTACTTTGCTTGCGATTTGGTAGCGTCTAAACCCGACCATAGACATTTTTGGTGGTGAATTTTGACCTTTTAGAGAACAAAATTTTCCAATCTGTACTTACATTTGTACAGTTTAAAAAAATCGTGACCCAAAAGCTAAATTTCGTGACTTTTTGTGACTTTCATGACCGTTTTCTGATTTCGTGACTTTTTCGTGACATTCGTGACTTTCGTGACCGATAGACACCCTGTATTAGGACCCATATTCATATGAACTTTTTTGCTTAGTATCACTCATACTTCCATCCTTTTGGACCAACCGATAGATATACAGTATATATATATATATATATATATATATATATATATATATATATATATATATATATATATATATATATATATATATATATATATATATACAGTATATATATATATATATATATATATATATATATATATATATATATATATATATATATAGAGAGAGAGAGAGAGAGAGAGAGAGAGAGAGAGAGAGAGAAGATATCTGTTGAGGCACTAAAGGCCCTTGCTTAACCTTATCTTATTTATAGCAACAAAATAGTTTTGTCGAGGCATACCCTCGATAAAACTTTTCTCTAATTTTAGTATTTCCGCAGGAAGCTTGTGTGATTCGGATCCCACGTTGGGCTGCTGTACGTACATATCTTGTATAGTGTTGGTGCTGAATATAGACGATAAGCTCCAAGTGATTTAAATAATTTTACCACAAATCTTATATATAAAAGACAATGTATGATTATATATTTTACCACTACATATATCAATAATGTTGACCGTTTAAAATGAATTTTTGAAAATAGTTTTGGATTGACCTCATGTTTAGCATGTTTCTTTGACAAAAAATGCGCATCCTAAAGGACAGAAAGGGTTCAAAACTATGACAATAATGGAGTATAACAGGATATCCAGGATACTCACAGACTAAGGAAATGAAACCCTTATCTATACAAATAAAAACGAAAGTGACTATTTTTGTGACTTAATAACTCTTGAACCATCTGACCGATCACGATCAAATATTCGTCATAGATGAGATTCGGGCCTGGGATGGTTTCAATCATTTCACATTGATGGTGCAACTTGGGGAGGAGGAGAGGAATATATATATATATATATATATATATATATATATATATATATATATATATATATATATATATATATATATATATAAATTACCGAAAATGACTCATATAAGTGTCGAATACACAGTTTTCGGTCGCTGAGACTAACAGTGCCATTTCCGATGCCGTTTAAATCCAAATTCAGCCCCAATTGGTACTCTCGAGGGAGGATGTGACATGTAAGAATAATTGAAAATGGTTGATATTAGTATCAAATTCATAGTTTTGGGGGTCTCTAAGTTGATTGGTAACAGCTTTTTGCCCTTTATGTCGAAAATGAAACGTATTCTCCCCGTGCAAAAAACGGGCATTGTGTAAATTCATGCATCCTTCAATGTTTTCGAAAATTTCCTTTCTTAAGAAAAAAAAAGGATGCAATTATTTTAAATATTTAAATTTTCCATTTTGTATATATAAAAGAAGAAAATAGGGAATATTTTAAACCTATATTATGATTTTTTGAAAATAGTTTCCACTTAGGTTGACCTGGATATGCTAAGGGGTGAAACGATATATATATATATATATATATATATATATATGTAATTTCATTTCGATTCAAATATACAACTGAGGGTGAAAAGGGGGTTCAAATATTTTAAAAACATATTAACAACGTATTATTCTCATGAGAAGAATGAGTGTTTCAGATTTTTAAAATAAAACATTTTTTTTTCTTTTATATCTTTCAAGAAGTGTGCTTTGTGTATTGGATTGTTTAATAGTCTCTTTTTAACAACGAAAACTAAAGGGCCTTATAAAGTGCTACCAAGCAAAGTGATTTTGATCTTGATATGTTGCCTATTAGTGTATCGTGCATGAAAATGTAATTGTCTTGTTCTGAACGGTAATATGGACCCACAGGAATTTTGTAAACAACTTCTTGAATACTATGAGCATTTTTTTCTAGACCACTATTAGACAGTCGTGGGTCTAGAACAGGGCCAGGGGCTTAGACTACCCAAGTTTTTTGAATATCAAAAGTAACTGAAACAGTTATATATATATATATATATATATATATATATATATATATATAAGTTTATAGTAAGCATTGCCTTTTATTCTTTATTGGAAAATTTTTGAAACATTAGATATAGTTTCAGTTGCAATTTTTTTCTGTTATGCAATGCGTAAAACAATATTTGAGTTCAACTATATCAACGTCCAACCTACCCATAACATGCATCGAGAGAGAAAGTTAAGTTGAAAACTTCTGCAGGACCCATGAAAAATTGTTATCTCATGATATACCTCTCATAGTCTGGGTTCTGGTTGACCCCCGCATCCAGTTTTTACCTTATAGATCCGCCACTGCTATTAGACCACTAGATTGTATATACATCGTAATATTTAATTAAGCTTAAAGGAATGTAGAGGTCAATGTTACTTTTGATGTACTATGATTTTTCCCCATCGTATTTTCACTATGTGTAGTAAATTTTAAAATTGTCCTTTTCCTGCATTGTCAAAGTTACAAAAATGCAAATGTAGAAAGACTTTACAACAGATCAAAATATTTCCTGGTTTCTTTTACATTTAAAGTTAATTGAAGTTACGGATTTTACTGTGTGAGTTTTGCCTTTGGGGTTTGTTACTTAAACAAAACAGATTATATGCCCGTTGAAACTAAACAAGCCTTCGCTTGACATTATGAGTCACAAATCTTGAAGTGAAGAGAAAGTTTGCATGGAAATATAATAAAGCTTTGAAAGACCGTAAAGCTGTAAAAGTTAACCATAATATTTGTTTAATGGAACCTTCTTTTGCATATTAATGTGTTTAAACAATCCGAGGATATTACTAAGGAACTGTTTGACAGCGTACACCAAGTTACATATAAGATTAAAACAAAAACACACACGGACACAAACTCTTATGGCGTAGTAGTGGTCTGTTAAATGTGACAACATTAGTACTACTACTACTACTACCAACAAAAAATCTGTATAATCACCTGACTTGCCGCTCCCAAGAGCCCCGACTAGGGCAATGTTCACTTCTAGAGCAGACGAATTGCTATTTCGGTGAGAGTTCATCCCGATCTCATCCACACTATGCACAGCGTCCATACAAACTGCATGGTCCTTGGCACGCATCCAGAGTTGGAGACGCCCGGAAATAACAGAACTCCTACACAGCGACAGACGTCCTGCGGATTATTAATAACAACCTGCATCAATCAACACATGGGAAAGAACTGCGGCGAATGATGAATAAAAACATTCTCCAATACTAAATGTTCCTAAACTAGACACATGTGCGTCTGTCATTAGCTACTAAACGTGGTGATAAAGTTCAGTAAAGATGAATATATGTTGATGTACAAAAAATACAGAAATATCACCAAGTAAGGTCTTTAATTTACTCTTTTGACATCAGAATTAAGACGTAGTTCTATTATACACACACAAATTTCTTATATTTATTTGGAAAGTACGATGGCTTAGTGCTAGAGCACCCGCTTCTGATGTGAAACTCCCTAGTTCGATACCAGGAGGTTTGAGTTAGTTGGACAGCATCATGTTTGTGGATTTCTTGAGTTTTTCCATTTCCACTCACATTCTCATTCCACCAAATATTTAATAATCATCATCCGTCTCCTTCAGAATTGCATTGTATTATAAAATTTAACACCGAAGTTATACCTACAGTCTAGTGTGAAATCCGAACCACATGAGCTTCCGCTGGGAATCTAATCCTTCTTCTTTAGAATAAAGGCATATCCGTAGGACAGAACTATGGGAATTTCACCTCATTCTTTATTTATTTATTTATTTATTTGTTGACAAAATCCAAGGCATATGAGACAAAACTAAGCTACTAAATAGAATGGACTTTTCTGAAAGTAGTCAATAAGCAACTGTATCTCTGAAACTATGATTTAGGTATTACTCAGAGAGACTAGGAGAGATTAGACGGAACGACTAGATAAGAGATAATGCATCATGACCTTCCGTTTAGAAAGGAAGAACATTACCATTATATACAACATTGTATATACGTTGTATAGTCCACTCTATTCTATTTCAAATATAAATTAAAGAAGTAATTTAAATTCATGATAACAATTCTAGTTTAATTCGTATATGGCAGCTCACTGGTTAACCTCTATCTATATCTTGGTGGAGGGCAAATAACCGACTGGTAGGAAAATAAGGACGAGGGATTGTTAAATAAGTAATTTCTTTTGTTTGCCCAAAGTCGCGTCAGCTCTCGAAATCAACTATTTACGTTAAGTCCATGTGGTAACCAAATGCATAATCGCTGATTATAAACTCTCTCTTTTCCAACTGAAGTATTCAATGTTGCTTACACAGCAAATAAGAGTTAAATGTGATAATTAGAAGGATTGATAGCAGAATCTGGACAAGTCTCAAACTTTACATTCAGAAAATAAGGCTCGAAACAGAGAAACAGAAAAGGAATTTTTATGCATATATCAAGATATAATCTATCGAGACAGTTTCCGCAAAAAATGCCGTACTACGGAAATTATGGTTTCCAATATTATCCGTACAAAAGAGAAAGAAGATGTATGCCATAACACAAAAGATATTTTGTTCGGTTTATCCATTTAATTAACATCTTTCAAACTTTATTGACATCGTGTTATTAACCTAAGAGTTTGGCGCATTATTTTCAAAGTAATAATAATAATAGTAATAATAACTTTGGTAATAAACAGTACCAATATATTTTATTGAAGCCTATTGCATTGGGCCACTATAGCGTTCATCATGTTAGTTGTGTGAAAACTTTTGCGCGTGTGCTTTTGTTCCAAATGGTTTTAGGTTCGATTCTCGGTGGAAAAGCACAAAAATTCGATTTCACAACAATTCACTTCCATTAATCATTTGTTTCCTTTAGCCTAAAGGGAATATTGTCTCCTTTAGCATGGGAAATTAAACTTTAAAAAATTACTTCCTTTTTTTCAATTCACGGAGAAATATTAATTGTTTGGGACTAACATTCGTACAAAAATCATTGATAGCATACTATATTTGTCCACCACAAAACCCACTTGGTGCAAGTTGGAATCGAACCACGGACATCACGGACTAGAAATGAACGCTCTATCACTAAGTCACCGCTTCCCTCATTAAGGAATTTCGAGATATAGCCATCTCATTATAATAGTTGCAACACCAACCATTTTTCCTTCCCACCTAATGTTAGAAACTTTGAAACACATTTTTAGTTATATTAAATTATAATTCTACATAAATAACACTTTTCATCTTTTTAACCTTAAGGAATTTCTAGATATTTTCGTCTTATTACAAAATTGTAAATTCCATCCTTTTTGTTCCCATCTTTTATTCTCTGTTTTGGAGGGATATTTTTTTTAAAAACGCTATAACATGTCTTTATTTTAAACTAGCTAAAATGTCCGTTCTTTGCACAGAGGCAATGGATTATGTTTGAAGGTAAAGAAATGAATGAGATTAATAAATATGCTGGATCAACGCCTTCTGTTTTGCTCTTGTCAGTGTCAGAGAAATATGTTAATGACGGCCCTGTTAATACCAGAGAAAAATATATAAATAACAAGGAGGAGTGCCTTTGGTGTCTCACTCTCTGTATGAGTGTGATGAATTAATAAACAAATACATTACGAATAGCAACGCCTTCGTCGTTGTCCTTCTCAATATGAGTGAAATAGAAAAAAGTACTGAAGAGCATAGGTGTTGTCCCTGTCAGTTCCCTGGCTAACCGCTGTTCCTTCTTTAATTTGGGCTCAAATATCATCGGGATCAAATGAATTGTTTACATAATATTTCAGTTGTTTACATAATGTGCTACTTCTATTCATGGCAAACGACTCTCCCTGTCATGTATGGTAACTCAAGAGCACATTCTTCCCTCTGCCGTGTCGTGACAAAACGCTGTAACTTTGGCGAAGAAGTTTTGCGAAAATGAGCCTTAAAGTTTTCATCCGAAAATGTGATTTGTATCGTATAGAACCAGTGTATTTTGACTTTGGAAACACGTGGTCACATGTAATGTTACGTAAATGCATGTTGTGTGATTAAATTTGGTGAAAATTGATTGGTTGACCATTATTGCCTAGTTACACTGGTTCTACACGATACAGATCACATTTTCGGATGAAAACTTTAAGGCTCATTTTCGCAAAACTTTTTCGCCAAAGTTACATCGTTTTGTCATGACACGGCAGCCCTGTTGTAACTCCTGTCTGATGTTACAGGTATGCAACCCCACATTGCAGATGTACACTCCTGCGCCATATTAATAGTGTTGGCGATATGACATTTGCAACAAAAAATCATTGCTTACTGTCCATATAGCCTTCGAACCGTGCAACTTTAGGCCAACATTTCGACAGACAATTTCCAGGGATTCCCCTTTGGGGAATCCCTTGCACACGAATGCCACGATCTCAGCATAGATATTTTTGGATAGAGCAGGTTCGGTTTCTTTGACGTAACCTTGTCGCCTTAGCTCTGTCATTCAGGATAGTGGAGCTATGGAGCTCAAAAATTAATTTTCCCACGCTTTCGGCGTACTATATCTCCCAAACTATTGATAAGCTCTCATACGTTCTAAGGAATTCTTTTTCGTACAGGTGTCCGGAATCACCTGCTGAAGTTTGTCCACATAGTTTCCGTTCACCCTGTATACAGGGTGTTAATGAATTATACCAGCAAACCTTAAGAGATCAATCCTCACATAAAATAAGATAAAAAGTTCATATGGATTTGTGGGGAAAAGTGCATAGTTTCAGCGCTAAGGTTGTCCAAAATCACGAAAAAGCTAAATTTTGAATTCGAGAAACTGTGTATGGTGGTCATTACCAGCGTAAAGAGAGTCGCATATACATAATCCAAAAATGCATATTTCATCAATGTTCAATGGGTGTCGAGAGTATTCTCTGCAGGGTCTAATTCCAAGACGTGCTGTCATCCGAATTTTGAGATATGCTCTGACTTTGTGATCGTCCAAAGTAGGCAAACAATAAGCCTTGACAGCAGTGAACACGAAAGCCTTTCGTGGGACGTCGGAAGTGTTAAGGACAGTCAGCAGCACGATCTCTTGTAAAAATCTTGCTGCGATTTTTTTCATTCACGCTTATAAATGAAAACTGTGAAATATACCGTGATGAAATACATCGCAGCACTCGTTATTCCAAACACACACAAAAGTTGAGCTGCCAGTTCTTAACTCTTCAAACTTCCCTCCGAAGCATTGGTTACCTATTTTCGGCCCACCTTGAAATCAGGGCATATCTGAAAACTCTGTTGAGATCATAGCTGAGAATTATACCCTCTAGGGAATACCCTGCAAACCCATTGAAAATGAATAAAATATGCACTTTTGGATTGTGTATGCGTGACTCTCTTTACGCTGATAAGCACCATCATCCATAGTTTGTAGAATTCGAAATACAACCTGTTGAAAGTTTGCTTTTTTGCCATTTTGGACAGCCCTAGCCCTGAGACTATCAAAATATTCAATACTTAGTCATTTAATGATATGTTGGTATACATTTACAACTGAAAGTTTTCCTGGAATGTCATGCTAAGAAATATAATAAAAATTTCTGAAAGTTGGCAAAATCTTTGATTTGCAAATTTGTAATGGTTTATCCAAACAGTAGATTGACAATTCCGGACACTGAATCTTGAAGGAGGATATATACATGATAGTTGTATTATACCTTATTATTTTGCTACACTAACATTCTAATATGATAAGTACAGAATATAAATACAAATACATGATAAATACATACAAATTATTAACAGCAATTTCAATACTAATTTCTTTACTGTTGAAATTGCAAGCTAAATGCACAATAATGTAGCTATCACTATAGCGTTTAATCATAGTAATCACATTTGTTTCCAATAGAACTACATTGTACTACTTTTTTTTTGCAAGTAATAACCAGATTATTACTAAAATGTATGTGTACACTGAAACTAGCATTTATTTTGCTTGTGTTAATCACGTCTGCCAGTTTCATGAAGCAGGAGTCATAGTTCAGACATCGTCCACAGATAAAATACGGTTCCTTATCACCGCTCACATATCTTTCATAAAACCAGGTCTTACACACAGTGCACGGCTCCCAGGAACAGTATTTGCTTCATGATGGTTAATGATAATTCTTCCCACAAAACCCACAGTTGTTTTTATCCATATCTTAAATTGTGTTTGAGGATACATTTTGAAACATTTAATCTTTTAGCAACGCCTTGATCTTGAGATGTGGGTTTACGAGAAGCAACAGCAGCAGAAGGTAGGAACTGTTTAACTGAGGAATCTGAAGACGATTGAGACGTGTTTGGGGATGAGTCTGATGACACAGAAGAGAAATTGTTTCCAGCTGCTGGCAGATCAGGTTCATTCGACAAAAGAAAATTCATGTTTCCGAACTTGTTGAAAAGCAAATGGGAGTATACCGGTGGCACGGAATCCATTCGCAGCAGCATCAACAATTGCAGCACGATACTACAAACAGTTCGCCAAAGATATTTTTTTAGAGATCCTGTTGGATGTGCGTTCATGTTCATGTTCATCATAAACGTGACACACTGACAGTGAACTCTGTGTGACATATGGCCGCCTAAAATCAACAAAACTGGCAGAGTGTTGTAAATTGAAATGCATAAAGTGAAGTGTTCCTACTAGGTAAGGAAACTCTTCGTTGCTCCAACCATTTTTACTCATGAGAACTTTAAAACAGTTTGGCATACTTTACTCGAGCTTCTGCTTCTATTTCATACTCATAAATGTGAAAAGCGAGATAATACTCTGAATCCTCTTAGTTGATTAATCGCATTGGCTGGATTCATCTTAACGTAGTAAACGTGTCCGGATTCACCCTTTCCTAAACGTCCGGAGTCGCCCATTTCCAGTACTGTAAACATGTGCACGCGTTGCGCAGGCGCGCGTAAAGTCATGGAATTATTCCAACATGCAACTAGTAATGTACGGTCTTCGCTTCGATATATGTCTTACTTAACCAATTACTGAAAGCCACTTCGTGTAAAACCTTAACATATTACCCAAAAAATTTCATCAGGTTAGAAAACGTGCATAAACCTAAATTTTTGTTTTTCTTTCCTCCACTGTCGAAACTACGTGTAACATTTTTTGCACTTCTTACACAACACTGAACTGTAGGAAGGTATGGTGCTTCAAATGGACTTCACAACAAGCCTCCACATTACACATGCAAAGAACAGTGTTACCGTAAGCTTAGGATGTCCGGATTCAGCGACTGTTCGGAATCATCCAAACTTATTATATATATTACTGAACTTTTACTCACAAGGGAGGGTCACGAAGTTGCTCTACTGAGATTCGAACGAGACAATTGTGTTTGCATTTGATATGTTATTACTAGACGAATCCCAAAGTTATACATGCCACCCGGCGGAATATCGTGAGTTACAACATTTTTTGTAATGTAAAAAGCTAGAAAAAATTGCCTAGCATAATAGTTTCATCCGAGTCAATTTGGTTGGCTAAATGGAAAACTCGGCGAACACGTATCTCATCATTTTCAAAAATAACCTTTTCGGGACAAAGGAAACTTTGTCCCAGAGTCTCCCGCAGGATCCCAGACGGCGTTCAAGTCAAAATTTTCAAATAGCAAGGGAGGCTAGATAGCACAGCGTTTGAAAGCTGTTGTAAAATGAAAGAAAATGGAGCAAGTCGCAACTCTCTACGACAACCCTGTGCAAAATGGCGGCGAGTCAAAATGTATTTAAAAAAACATAATTGAAAAGTCCATGGCCACCCCTATAAATTGGAAACGGTGAAACAAATGCGAAAATAGGAAAGGAAGTGTGGCATTATTTTCAATATACAATGATTTAAGTTGAAACGCATTGTGCCACGGCCCCCACAGGGTTCCAAGTGGGGTCCAACTAAAAAGTTTCAAATGGCAAGAAGAGTTAAGTAGCTCATAGTTTGAAAGCTGTTGTTAAATGAAAGAACAAGTCTTGACTTTCTACGACAACCCTGTGTAAAATAGCAGCGGGTCGAAATGTAAACGAAAGCTTAATTGAAAATCAATGGCCACCTTTAATCCAAGATGGCCGTTTAAAACCTATATCTAAGGATAGGCATATCAAACTGCTGAAGCTAGGCATGAATGTTGATCAGTAAGTGACGAAACGACGCGAAACGTTGAAAACGCGATATCTTGAGTTCAAAATGCTGCACTATTTATCGAACGCATTCCAGCTCGAACTACTAGTGTTGGAGAAGAAAAATGTGGTGTTCACGTTTATGGTTAATAGCAAATATCCACAAAATATCAAAGAGTGTCATCTGTAATCCAATATGGCTGACAGCGTCAAAAATAAGTTTGTATATAAATATGCTATTTCTTGGAATATTGTGACAAACTAACAAAGTTTGCGCAGCTCGATGTACTGAAATGATTTACATGTGGTTTGGTACTGCTCATCAATCTTGTAAATGATTTTTTTTTTTTTTTTTTGTATATTTGGTATTGCTTGAAATATTACGATCAAACGAACAAATGACATACAAATGTAACCATCACGAATACGTTGTAGTAGAGTCTCCAACCTGACTGGTGCAGCAAATCCTTTATCTATGAACTACGTATGACAAAATTAGAAAAATACGGTACCTAAAGGTATTCAACTTTTGTCTAGCACTATGAATAGGAAGTCAGAGTTGTGTGTTCATCGCATATTCGTTGTATTCACGTAAACGATATCGAGAGAACCATAACGAACGTCCATTAGGAACAAAACATATGTTTTGTTATGGAACGAATTAATAATTGAAGTAAATGGAAATTCAATTGCTTTTTAGTCTTCCTATTGTATCTAAATACATAATAGAAAAAATAGATATTTAGATTTGTACTATTATGAATGGCATAGATTTTAAGCGGCCATCTTGGATTCAAGGTGGTCATAGATTTTTCAATTAAGCTTTCGTTTACATTTTGACCCGCCGCCATTTTACACAAGGTTGTCGTAGAAAGTCGAGACTTGCTCCGTCTTCTTTCATTTAACAACAGCTTTTAAACGATGTGCTACTTAACCCTTCTTGCCATTTGAAACTTCTTAGTTGGACCCCACCTGGGACCCTGTGGGTGCCCTGGGACAAGACGTTTACTTAAATCGTTGTACTTTGAAAATAATGTCACACTACCTTTCCTGTTTTCACATTTCTCTCACCGTTTCCAAGTTATAGCGGTGGCCATGGACTTTTCAATTAAGTTCTTTTATACATTTTGACTCGCCGCCCTCTTACACAATGTTGTCGTAGAGAATTGAGAAGTGCTCCATTTTCTTTGATTTTACAACAGCTTTCAAAAGATGTGCTACTTAACCCCCCTTGTCACTTAAAGATTTTGAATTGGACCCCGTGTGAGACCCTGCGAGGAACGCTGGGGCAAACTTTTTTTATCCCAAAAAGTGTGTCCTTGAAAATGATGGGATATGTGTTCGTCGAGTTTTCAATTTATTCAACCATTTCCGAACAATTAACTAGGTCCAAACTGTTCTGCCACGCAATTTTTTGAAACTTTTACATTACAAAATATGTTGTAACTCACGATATTCCGCCCGGTGGCATGTATAACTTTGGGATTCGTCTAGTTATAATATAACAAATGCAAACACAATTGTCTCGTTCGGATCTCAGTGGAGTCACTTCGTGACCTTCCCTTGTCAATAATGAAATCAATGTGTTGAATATACAAGCCATTTATATTTAACTAACGTTACTTACTTCAGCTATGAACAACAGTCCATGCCTAAGAATATACTTATCCATCTGAATTTTGAAGGTCTTAAAAACCGTAAAAATGCACCATAAACATTTGAATCATTTTGTTTAGTATTGTTATGTAAATGAGCATTACATCCAGTCTAAATTGTACTAATTAATGTCTTCTCGTTTGAGCCTCGAACCGACCTTCTGACGCAAAGTATATAAAATCACACTAATTTCATAGTAGAGTGCGTCTCAGTGGTTAACAAGAGTACAGAGTGACAAAGCCAGTGGCAAACAACGGGCCGAACAATTCCCTGGTGTCTTCGTCTACTCCCCAGTCCAAATGTTATACTGTAGGCCTAATGTAGATCATACTTTCAAGTATATATATATATATAAAAAAAAAAAGCAAAAATTTTTTCTCTGGTCCTCTGTTTTTCCCCCAAGTAATTAACGTTGGCGTTCTCATTATTGCAAAGTCATAGTAAAACCGTAGAGTCGCTAAGATAATTCAAGTTCTCATGTTAAATATGGCAAACAATCAAAAACCATTGCTTTAGCAATGGTATATGTTGAGAAATTGGTAACTGGCAAACAAATGGCAGGAAAAGAACTTTTAGGGGCAGAGAATGCTTTAATTGAAGCAGCAATATATTATTCAATCCATTTTTAACTATAAAATAAATTTGCCAACAAACATTTAATATAGAACTTCCTTGTAGCTCTACTGCTACACTCTTTGGTCCGTAGATCAATGTTGGATTCCCATTCGAAACTCACTGGTTCGGATTCCATGCTAAGCTGTAGATAAATATCTCATATAAAATCGATGCTGAACGAGGCGCTAAAGTCAATATCTACTAACAAACGAAAGTTTAATCAGTGAAAAAAGTATAAGGTCGCCAATAGAACATATACTTTGGAGAGGCCTTAGTATTGTGTTGGGAAACAAATTTAAAGAAAAAAAAATACAAATGGATAAGATAATCTGTGGTTAAATGAATTTTAAGAAGATGAACTATTAAAATGTTTTGTTCAAATAATTTGGCCTAAGGGACAAGATAAACAAAAGAACAAGGCCTCTTAATTGTGAAAACCATGATAAAGTGGGGGATATAAGGAGAATCCAGGCTGGCTAAAGGGACGGAAGCAGCCAAAGACTCAGTCATGTGGGTGAGAGGACACCTAACATTCATGTAAGACCTTTTTCTCTTTGAAAAATCTTAGTTAGAGAAGAAAATAACTTGGCCTAAAAAACAAAATAAACTAAAAACAAGGCATCTTAATTGTAAAAACCATAATAAAGTAAAAAATATAAAAAAATCCAGGCTGGCTAAAGGGACGGAAGCAGCCAAAAACAAAAAAAAAAAGTTATTCAGCCATGTGGGTAAAAGGTTTCCGCCTAACATTCATGTAAAACCTTTTTTCTCTTTATAAAATCTTAGTTTAAAAAAATCTAAACCAAGTAAAATCTCTCGTGTATAATATTTTATAATTACTAAATTTACTTTATTTCAATATAATTTTATTGTGTTTTTTACATTTTCATATAATCTCTCTCAATGTTAATAAAGTTTGCTTACTTGAATATTCCTCCAAATTCTTTTACTTACTTCCACAAAAAAAATAAAAACCATTAATTTTTAAATTAACAACCAATACTCAAAAATGTTAAATTACCATTTTTATTAAACATGGCTCCCCGAAGAAAAAAAATAAAAAAAAATATGGATAAGACAGACACACACTAAACGGTGTTATTCGAATCCTATACTATTTCAGTGGGGGAATGTGTTGGGAAACAAATTTAAAGAAAAAAAATACAAATGGATAAGATAATCTGTGGTTAAATGAATTTTAAGAAGATGAACTATTAAAATGTTTTGTTCAAATAACTTGGCCTAAGGGACAAGATAAACAAAAGAACAAGGCCTCTTAATTGTGAAAACCATGATAAAGTGGGGGATATAAGGAGAATCCAGGCTGGCTAAAGGGACGGAAGCAGCCAAAGACTCAGTCATGTGGGTGAGAGGACACCTAACATTCATGTAAGACCTTTTTCTCTTTGAAAAATCTTAGTTAGAGAAGAAAATAACTTGGCCTAAAAAACAAAATAAACTAAAAACAAGGCATCTTAATTGTAAAAACCATAATAAAGTAAAAAATATAAAAAAATCCAGGCTGGCTAAAGGGACGGAAGCAGCCAAAAACAAAAAAAATAGTTATTCAGCCATGTGGGTAAAAGGTTTCCGCCTAACATTCATGTAAAACCTTTTTTCTCTTTATAAAATCTTAGTTTAAAAAAATCTAAACCAAGTAAAATCTCTCGTGTATAATATTTTATAATTACTAAATTTACTTTATTTCAATATAATTTTATTGTGTTTTTACATTTTCATATAATCTCTCTCAATGTTAATAAAGTTTGCTTACTTGAATATTCCTCCAAATTCTTTTACTTACTTCCACAAAAAAAATAAAAACCATTAATTTTTAAATTAACAACCAATACTCAAAAATGTTAAATTACCATTTTTATTAAACATGGCTCCCCGAAGAAAAAAATAAAAAAAAAATATGGATAAGACAGACACACACTAAACGGTGTTATTCGAATCCTATACTATTTCAGTGGGGGAATGTGTTGGGAAACAAATTTAAAGAAAAAAAATACAAATGGATAAGATGATCTGTGGTTAAATGAATTTTAAGAAGATGAACTATTAAAATGTTTTGTTCAAATAACTTGGCCTAAGGGACAAGATAAACAAAAGAACAAGGCCTCTTAATTGTAAAAACCATGATAAAGTGGGGGATATAAAAAGAATCGAGGCTGGCTAAAGGAGGACTTACTTCATCAGAGAAGAGATAAGAACCATTATTTTTAAATTAACTTTAGTAAAATACTAACTACCAATACTCAAAAATGTTAAATTAACATTTTTATTAATCAGTATTTAAAATCAATAGAAAGAAAGGCTATAATTGTAGCTGTAAATATGGTGACCTCGATATTCTTATTCTGTATTATTTTAATTTGATTTGATGTGATTTTATTTTATCATCATTTTTATAAATAGCAGTGAGGTGTGGGCTTACAGGTTAACATGGGACCCAAACCACATGAGATCCCGCCAAGAATCAAATCAGGGTATCTCACGCCAAAGGTGCGTACGCTAACCGCTTAGCCAAGACGGAGCTCCTGCACCATTTTAAAATATGAACTAATATCGTAATTAGACTTCTAATGCTTTTAATAGTTAAAAAAAAGCCTACCAGTATATTTGAAATGTCTGTAATACGTAATAGAATATTACTGATGGCTTGTAGTGTATTGTGAACTAACGGAACAGATGTTATTAACGTGTTCTTTCTATGTATAGTATTATGAAAGCACTATATCACTCATATTATTATTTTCTTTTTTATATTCCACTAAATTTATTCTTAATTTACAGCAAGAAATTGCAATATAAAACCATTTTCTGAAACTTCCTATCCACTGAGAGAAAAAAACATATGGCATACGTAAGGACGTAGGTTACATATGTAAATCCTGTAGTTTTTGGACTTAACTTACAACAAACGTATAACTGAAAATGCGCATTTTATACGTGCTTTTCGTATAAGTGTTCGGAAGAAATGTACTTTCCGTACATACGAAAAAACTGTATATAGGTAGTCACGATCTCACATACAGATAGACGTATGTTACATATAACTGATGTATGTAACAGAAAATACGTATGTGTATGTAATATACAGTAAACTGTTAGATGTCATAATCTTGCAACGGCATTATGTAAAATGTAAGGGCAGTGCGTATGTAGCATATGGGTAATGTATGCTCCGTATCGATTTCTGTAATAAACATAAGCATTCCGTATATTTGTACAATATACCGCTGTCCGGATAACGGACTTTTCTCAGTGTACAATTATCGACAAAGAACCATATATGTATATATGACGTCACGCCAATAGTAGGTCGTTCATTCGCCATTCCTCACCTAACTGCACTATTTAAAAAAATACATAGATAAGCTTGATATTTCGAGCTGAATAGCAGTTAGTTTGTAATTTTGAAAAAAATATAAACCCTTACTCTGTAGGTTTTTAGTTTATCAAAAATTTCTTTATATACAAGGTAACCCAATAAAACTTCACAAATTTGACTGACAGCAGAGCTATCAGTGGAGAAGGAAGGGAAATAGTGTTCGTCGGTTTGGTTCACCAATATACTGATGTTTTCTGTCGTCATCAGGGGTAAAAGTGAGTGATAACGCAAAGAAAACGCCGATCCTCCACTTCCAAAAATATCTATCGCGTTCCTCCACTTTGTAAAAAACTACAATGGGCAAAGATAGGAAGGGCGTGACGTCATGCATTCCTCTATCTTTTCAGATGCATTATCACCCCTGATCGTCATTATTGTTTAGGCATGAGCTCATCGTGTGTACGGAGTTTTTTTTTTTTTTTTTTTTTTTTTTTTCAGAAGCAGAAATTTTGTGACTGCAGTGCAACCTAAAGTTTGTTGTTCAATATAATGAAAATGTTCGTAACACTATCTTGCAGTTGGTTGAAAAGTGCTCGAACGCCTGGGAATATTAAGGCTTTGAGACAATTTGTTTTACAGTCTCCAAGACGTTCAGCGAGGAAGCATGCTGCAACTGTTTGGTTTCGTAGGAAGAGTGCAAGAAGAATTTTACAAGAAGACTGGCACTTTAACTCTCATTACAAACCGTTTTCAATAACATGTTGAATTTTTGAATCAATTACTTGCTATCTGCAATACTTTTTATTAGCTTTTAAGAAGTGGATGGTCTTATTGAGTCACCATGTATTTACTTTGTCCGTGAAGACAAAAATGTCAAGAACCATTTGAAGAATCATCACTAATTTTGAACAGCATGTAGAGAGTAAAATCAAGGAGTGTGGAGAGTTACGAATTAAGCTCATTGATGGAGATCTATCCAGTTGATCCCAAGTGTTGCATCACCGTATATAGAGTTGGTATGCACTGAAGGCAACCTAATACAGTAAGAAAATCGTTGCCCAACAGATTGGGGATGTTGTCTCCACCACCAGCTTTTATGAAAAGCTGGAAACATGAATAATTAAATTGTATAATTTTTTTATGTAATGCAAAAGATACTAAATTTTGGATGTAGCTTTAACAGGGTTAATATTGTAATAATAAATGAAATACACAAAATACATATTTCAAAAGATGCAGAAGAATTTGGGTAGGAAAACTAGAATGTTAGGTTTGTAAAATTGCAATGGTTTGAAATGTTAAGTTCCTTCAATATGTTAGCTGATTACAATACGTTTAAGTATTGAAGTAGCTCCATGACTTGTTGTTTAACGATGTTATTTTCGTTAGAATTTTATTCTCACTTCTCCGACAAACTCGGTGTTTGTGGTTTTATTTAAAGGCCGATTTTACAAAACATAGCCCCTTTTTTTCCTTTGTTTATAAAAGGTAACAAAACTTCAATTGTTCGGGAACACGCACAATCACGTTGTTTTGACGTAAAATCGAAAGTTTTAGAAGGTTTAGGATAAAAACCTCCAAAGTTTAGTACCACAAACATTACCCTTAATCAACCTTACAGGAGGTAACATTGTTTAACGTGAACTCACCAGTAAAGCTGATAACGTAGAAAATAAGTATTTCCACAATAAAATAATGTTTATGTTTGCGGATATACATGTAAATCACTTCACTCAGTAAAAAGAGCATTATCTGGCATGTTAGTTAATATCATGTAACACAAGATATGAACAATCAAAAATCGGATCCCAATGTATTCGCATTTGAACAATAATGAATATTATCTTGCTTGATAGACTACTACACGAGTACTGATGGTATTAGGGGGTTTGTATAGTGTTCAGGATGAAAAATGTTAACCTGTACGTCGAATATAATGTTAAAATGACTTTTCTACTCTATAAACCTTAATTCTTAAAATCTTTTCCGCTTTCAAACATTCTTTTATCACTTAATTCGAAGTAAAATGTTTGAGTTCGGCATGGAGAGTGAAGGGAAATGCAAAAAATCTAACTTTAATTTTCATATTGTGTACGATGTGATACCTGCGTACGCTGTATACACTATGGGCTTGCTACTTGGGTTTCATATGAATCCAAATCTCCATCTTATTTCACCTAAACACAGTATTTTATTTGCAACCGAGACTACCGGCCACCGCGGCGGTAGCCCTGGAAAAATAATTAATTTAAATTAATATGTTTACAGTTTATTGTCTTCTTTCCATGGCACAGGTTATCTTCTTTTCATGGCTATATTTTCGCAAATGTGAATATGTACTAATGCAGCCGTTTACGCTTAGAACGCAATCCCTCTCGCTTTCGTAGACACTGATAATTTGGCAACCCCTGGGTTACCACTGGAATTAGTGTTGTAAAAAAAAGTTTTTTTTCTGTGAAGTTTTTTTCAATAAAAAACTCTTTTTCATGTTTTTTTCAAATGTCTGTTTTTTTTTCTGGCAGCTATTATTTATTGATTTATGTTGAAGATTATTGAAATAATCAATAGAACTTGGGTCGAAGCCCTCGTAACTTACAAATCGTTTGTTTCCCTGCACCTATACGAGCAAATTCGTGTGATTATTCCTTTCGGACCCAGTCATTTTTGGCGTTTTCCTACCTTGTCAGTTAGTGACTTATTGCTCAAAAACCATTTACCCTATTGATATGGTTAAGACCTTGTTTTTTAGAAAAGGAATGTGGCTATGGTTTGGTGTACGTTACATTGCAGTCTTGCGAGCGGGTGGGAAATTACTGAGGGAAATGTAGGGGTGAAAATTTACAAAAAAAAATCCCTAACCGAATTTCAAGATTTTTTGTATCTAGCACCACTGTTGCCATATGGGTCCAAGTCACCTAAAAAACTTCTTTGGTGCGTTGACAAGGTACAGTGAAAACCTGAAGTCGCTCGCGTCCATTCAAAGAGAGAAAGAAAAAATTCTCTGTTTCCATACACATGAAATTTTGACCCTTTTTACGCCTCAGAAGCAAAAATCAACAGATATGCCGGGGCTACAGCTTCTCTAATTATCCTATTGAAACTTTTTATGGTGCGTTCTGTAGGCTAAAGAGAAGGCTTTCAGGTAGTGATACATTTGTTCCAACATAGTGAGCAAGAGGGAAATAATAGAGGGCAAAGGGAAATTTGCTGAAGTTTTCACTTAAAATCGGGAATTAATTGTTTTGGCTGGAAACACTGCCATAAAACAGACGTAAACTATCTGAAAGTAAACCTTTGTACCCTAAGAATATATCCTACAAGTATCATGGCCAGTTATTTACCATTTCTGATTCTCTTTCTGCCACTGTTTTGCTCAAACTCAATATTTGCACATTTTTTTTTTTTTTTTTTTTTTTTTTTTGCTATATTTCAAATTCATATATTGGGATAATTGGCAAATTAATATTAACCCTATGTTAGTCCATAAAAGGTTACAAACTCTTCCAAAATATAGTCATTCAGTTTAGAAATGTATACGGATAGGTATAATTAACTCCGCTTGTAGTTACGAAAGGTTTGACGATTGAAAGCAGCTCAAAGCTCACGTTTTACAAAGAGGTTTTTGAGGAATAGGAAACCGAGGAAATGGTGATTCACCAGAAGACGACGACGATATGGATTTCCATTTAGTAGATGATGATGGAGAAGAGGTTACATAATTCAATTTTTTGCACATTTGGATCCATTGTTTTCAATTTAGAACAAAATTAATGTACATTTATGTATCCATATTCATTTGTGCCAATCTTGTGCAATGTATAGTTGATAATACCCCCCCCCATATTTTAGTAGGCATAATACTGATTTCTGACTCTGACTCCCTTTCTTTTTTATAAGTTTTGTATCTTGAGCCTCAACAAAAATGGCCGCTCGTCCAGATGCAAAAGCTGTTATTCCCATTTACATACGCAAAACCTGTTAAATCCAAATTATTTTCTTCAATAACGCAATTCACAGACTAGTGTGATTATACAGCTTTCGACAGACCAACACTAACATTATTTTTAATTTTTTAATGTTCTCTAGTTTCTAATGTTATTTTACAATTATGACGTGTTTAAACAGTTTTTCTCGATTTGTTACACATTTTAAAATGTGAATTTAAGGGTTTTGCTATTCACCTACTCATATATATTCGTATATATCCATGGTCCTAGTAAATACATAAAGGAGTTTTGGTAATCTTAACTCCTCGAAAATAGTTAATATAATATTAATCTATATATTTTGCATTTCTTAATTCTTTATATACTAGGGAATTTTCTCTTATATAATTTCCCTCTAGTTGAATTTCCACGATTTTTTCTCACTGTCCGCCATTTTAGGCGTAACGAGGATTAGGCCAAACGAGGATCCTTTTTTCGCCTAAAATGGCGGACACAAATTTTACAATTTATCTGTCACAAAAGTGTCAGATAATTGGTTAGGCGAAACGAAGATTAGGCCAAACGTGGCGACACGCCATCTTTGCTACTTGCTCTTTCTAACGGCAGACAGAGGAAATAATGCATGGCATGCGTGTGTACAAAACTGTTTGAGTTGCTCTTTCATTTGATAATACTTATAATTGTAAGTTAATTGTAATAGATACTATAAAGTTTCAAACCCTAATATTCATTTTGAAACACCCTGCATTACTTCAAATTATGTCATCCTATATTCATGTCTTGTATGTACACTCATGTCCAAAATTATTGTCGCATGTCTATAAATATGTTGTTGTAGGGATATAGTTTGATAGCGAATCGGCCTGGGATTTCTTATAATGTCAGTATGTGTATAATCGGCAAAGACATGTATGTGGCAAATTTCATGTCAAAACAGCAGTAAATAAGAACAATAAAACGAAAAACAAAACTTTCTTGTCCATTTAGCAACATTTTCTTTTACTCTTTCTCATTTTCGTATTTATAATTCTTTTCCTTTGAAATTTACCACAAATATACATTTTCCGATTATACACACAGCATCAGTATTAAAAGTACCCTGCAAAATCATTATCAAATTATATTCTTACAAGAAGACAGTTATAGATATGCGACAATCATTTTGGACATGAGTGTACATATCATCAGGGCCGGCCCTAGGCAATTTGTCGCCCGTGCAATGACGTAATTTGCCGCCTCCCTCTTTCTCCAGAAAGAACAAATCTTAAAAGTCACGATTTTAAGTATGCTACTCCAGCATGAACAACGAAGGGGAGGGAAACTACACTCGCACTCAGAAAGGCTTAAATATTTACTACAAATACAGTATTGTTGTGTCTGTTTTTTAATTTAAATATTAATCTATTATGTTAGTGAAAGATGAAGCAAATACATCTGAAAGATGGTAATCCTTTTTATAGAATTCAATATCGAGTTTCAATCTCAACATATCAGTTTGCAATCATAGTGCAACTAGCTCTTTTACCTTTATTTCTTGATTTTCCTTCTACATCTGTTATTTTTTAAAAAGTTGTTTCCACCTTCAATGATAACGATCTAATTTGCGACAAAAACAAGAGAAGCTTTCATATCAGAACTCTGATAACTAACCAAAGGGGGCAGGCATTCGAGAATTGAGTTCTTGTATTTGACAACAATCAAGCAATTTGTGAAGGGATTTTTTTTTCACCATTTGCTTTAGCACTGACCATGTGACAAACTAATACGACCTAAAAATAATTTATGAATGTAGTATTCAAATAGAAGGTCAGCTTAGTAAATTTAGCTACCATGATCATGAAGCCTGTTTCCAACAAGAAATATTTATTTTAAATAAAATACTTATGACAGATATTGCAGCCCCGTGCAAATCCACATGTTGCACCCAGCAATGCATATCATATATCTAGTCGACAAATTATTTATATATGATATTCAGAAAAATATTAGTAGGCAAATTAGTATTAGTTTTTACCTCTAGACAAGTTATTTACATTTTATGCTGGTCGTGATGATATTTTCGTACTTATTAAAGGCCTACTTTTACCAAAAAAAAAAAAAAAAAAAAAAATGTTCATATATACTTTTATTTCTTCGTTGATATTGGCGAAACACTACAGAAACCCGGATTATTAGTAGGTACGCTACTCATATAAATTGTAAAATATTTGTACCGTATCAGTATCAAATGTTTAATTTATGTTGCATTTTATGGTAATTACACCTACATAAAAATACTTCAGACTTAAATGACGTAAGACACATTACAAATGACTATTTGAAAAAAAAACTAAATTTAGAGAAAAATGAGAGGCAATGTTTTTTTTTTCTAAAAAAAACGTACATTTCTGAAAAAATGCGAACGTTTTTTTTTTCTATTTACAACACTAACTGGAATAGTGGAAGCTGTGGAAAAATCTACTGATGTTATCTCCGTCTCTTCCGAACAACATGTTGACTTGCGAAAGTCTCGTCAAACTCGTGACGCCGAAAATGTCTCTGTTTCATCAACTGGCTCCGAGATCATAAACCATTCGAGAGATCATCCCAACTTACATCAATATCTACTGATTTGCTAGCTGATGAAAATGTAAATTGTGATAAAGCATTAGAAGTTAGACTTGGTGTGATGAAGAAGATTGAGGGAAAGCAATTCAGTGAAATTCATCTGAAACACAAGTCAAGTATGAGTCTTTGGGCAGCTTAACAAGATCAGTAACTATGCGTAATGAAGCAAACTTTGTAAACCCAAACTAACTTCTGCACTGCATGGTATGCACAGTTAGCTCTGAAGAACAGTTGTCTGAAAATATGCACTATCTGCGTATCCTTCCTCCTTATTTGATGAAGAAGGTCTAATGAGGAAAAGTACAAAATCATCGACAATATCCGTTTTGTCCTGAACTTCGACCCAGAAAACAACAAGTAGTGCCGCAAAATAGGCTGTATCCTACACAGTTGATGGTGGGCATCTCTTGTATCGTATTGTATGGCAGCGTCCAGGCACGTTCAAATAAATATGTCAGGAATATACTGCATACGTTGTTACACATTACGGAAAAACTCTGGTCGATTTTGATGGAAATAACGATGGTATAAGGACTAAAGATGAGGAGCATCAGCTACGTGCAAGAAAGACTTGCCACGTAGACGTATAATTAGAAGATATTACTGTTATTGTAGGGCAGACTGAATTTCTCCTAAATCACAGAAACAAAATGAGATTCAGCCATCTTTGGAATAAGTATCTCCAGAAATCAGGATGCAAGGTACTCCAGGCCAAGGCATATGTTGATATGCTGGTTGCAACCACGTCTATTACAGAGACCAAGAAATGCTTTAGAGTTAATTTGATTGGTGAAGACAAATATGTATTAGTTCTTCTAGTTGCCCTTGCTCCACCAGACACATCTTTGAAAATGATGAAGCCAGGAACGAAAACTTGCCCTGACAAGATTCACCATATTGGAACTATTCAAGATGATACAGGTGATATCCAGGACTTTCGTCTAATTGTACATTGCTTCACAGGATGCGATCCAGTTTCGTCAATTTACCAAAAAGGCAAAATTTCTGCCTACAAAAAGTTAAAGTAAGAAGGAACGTAGAGAGAAGCTAAGTATTTTCAATAATTCTCAAGTGTCAGCTGAAGCTGTGGCTTAAGCTGGTGAATCTTTCTATCTGTCGCTGTATGAGTCAAAAAATATCGGGAACTTGGACATTTTATGTCACCAAGAGCCATTTATATGAGAACAGAATTGCCAAACACCTACACATTTGCAGTTTAACTTAGCTGTACTTCCTAAGACAACAGGAGCCGCTCGTGAGCATTTACTTTGTGAGCTTCTTATCAAGTTCACCAATGGCATGGCATTAACATGGACACTTTACGCTAGAGTTTGAAGATAGTCAATAGTTATCTACGTTCCATACCAACTTCGAAGTCCGCTACTGCAGAAGACTTACTATATCTTATCTCTTGTTCCTGCACCGACGACTGCGAAGGAAGTTCTGAGTACCAGAGAGATATGTAAAAATGCTCAATCATGTGTGTGTACTGCGTATGGCATGGACGTACCAATAGGAACATAGAAGATGAAGTGGAAGTGGGTGGAGATTTGCTAGTTCCCGAAAAGGATATCGAAGTAGAGACATTCCAATATGCCAAACATCTTGTCTGGAATAGATTCAAGTAAACGTAAGTTACTTTCAAATCAAAATTATCTAAGTTTGAAACCTTTACCTAATAAAGAATTACTTTTTAGGCGTTTTCCTAGCTCAAACATTACGAATTTTTATACGTTACTAAACATTATTTTCTTCAACAATTTTGTGTATACATGTCAAATTTCTCCAACTAATTTGGCTTGCTAAGAATAGGGCATTTTTTTCAAACATCCCTCAAATTTTGAATTTTTTTTCTTTTCCCTTCCCCAAAACAGCCAACATTGGGGTTTGTAAGATATATTGAAGCCTTTTCAAATGCCTATTCATTGATAACTTCACTCAATACTTGTTGATACACTGGTGAAAATTTTACAATATTTGGACAAGAGGGAATGTAACGCATTACGTGAATCTAAGTTTAAAATCCCAGGTGTAGAAAGTATTAATGTTGTATATTTTTAAGCAGTTGCGGATTTAGCCCAGGACCGGGGGGTAAGGCCTCCCAGTTTTTGAGTGACAAAAATAATTTAAGCTATTATTTATATGTTTTTCAAAATTTATAGTAAACTCATGATATACTTATCATACCTGGGGTCTGCCTGGCCTACCAGTTTTTACCTTCTAAATCCGCCTTTGTTTTTAACGTTTTACTGAGAAAGGTTTAGCCAACAATTTGCACATATTTTATTTTTCTTCTTCCTACAATATTGTAATATGTATTTAAAAAAAAAAAAAATATCGCTCTTATTCTGAGGAAGTTTGGGGAATTTCCCTTTTTTCCTCCAGGGAAAGTGAAAATTTCCTCTGTTTTCATACAATAAGAACAACTGGTTAAAGATCTTTTCAATGAGATAAAGTTAATATCTCTGCTGTGTTTACAACCTGTGTTATAGTCAGTTAAAGTGAATGCTGTGGTTTCCACGAAAACTTTTGTCACTGGAAATAGGTACCCAATAAAGCGGACATAGTAACCAAATCCGACGCGGAATTTTTTGGGACTTCCTCTGAATTACTGAATACAGTATTATGATCATTTTAGAAAATGTTTCGGATTGTTTTTCTTTTCTTTTTTTCTTTCTTTTTTCTTCGCCCTAAAATGTAATATTTTTTAAAAAACAAACTTCATTTCTATTCTGAGAAATTTTGTAGAATTTCCCTTCTTTCCCTTTCGGGAAAATGTAAATTTCCTCAATTTTTAGACAATAAGAACAACTAGTTAAGTATCTTTTCAATGAGGTAAAGTTTATATCACTACTGTGTTTACAACCTGTATTATAGTCAGTTAACGTGAATGTTATAGTTTGCACGAAAACTTGGCGTTGGAAATAGGCTATCCAATATGGCGGTCACAGTGACCAAACCCGACGCGGGATTTTTTTGGGACTTTATCTGAGTTACCGAATAGAGTATAACAATCATTTTAGAAAAGGTTTCAGCTTGTTTTTTTTTTTTTTTTTTTTTTTTAATGTCCTGGTTCAAATCTAATTGCACTGTACCATTATAATGATTTTTTGCATTTTTGTTACGTTGGCATACTCTGAATTTTTGCGAAGACTGGTACGGAATGACAACCAACATCAGTAACAGAGGCGACTTTTGAGGTAAGTGACATTGGTAAGAAATTAACATTTTCCGAATGCAATCCACGAGAAGTTAACTGCGCAAATGTTTGATGGAATTTCATTTATGGTGGAAACACATTAATGATTTCAAAGCAAAAGTTCAAGCAAAACACACCAACCACTTTTTGTTCATTGTTATGCATATTTTGAATATGATTGTTATTACTACCTCTACTACTACTACTACTACGACGACGACGACTACTACTACTACTACTACTACTACTACTACTACTACTACTACTACTAATAATAATAATAATAATAATAATAATAATAATAATAATAATAATAATAAGGTCACTGGTAGCCCATGTCGTCAAACCTGTACATCCCACTGCCTAAACATACTGTAAAGTCAACATGAACTATCTAATGCCCCATTATAAATTTCGTTATCATTCATTTCAAAATGACACCCCCCAAAAATTATAAGTCAACTCTAAGAGTTTAGTCTCATATTAAAATTTTGCGACCCATGGGCATATCAGTGCGTCTCGAATACTAGGTTGAGAACCGCAGGTCAAGAAGAGATATTATGCTACAACAATAATGCCAGTACTAACAGCAAAATCTATATATTTCATATTTTACAGTCTTATGATCATATATTACAACAACAACAACAACAATCTTATTTTCATTGGTCTTCGAAAGAAACAACGCTGAGATGAATTATTCATACTTTTTCCACTTCAATTTGAATGAGTATAAGATATGAAACAATCAACAAAAGCATATAGTCTTTCTTCTAAACACTAAAGTATTCATGCATTTACGCTTTCTTTCAACGCACGTGCATTGTATTTAGTTAAACACCCACGACTAAATCTAAAATTCTCACATAGTGCCCTTTTCCCTAAGAAGGATTGCATCAAGTAGGATTTGCAACGAACAAAAACATATTTATGTCTGCAAAGACTTCGTAAACTTTCGTAATTCTACCAAATCCGTTTGTAAAAGGGAAAACGGACTAACACTTTCCTCGTTCTATAATGTGTTTTTCTCTTATGTAATTCACTGACCAAACTTCCTTCTTTATTTCAAAAAAGAATATTTATTAATGTATTAGAGTCATGTTCTTCAAACTACTGCAATAATTTAAAATTTTCTTCTATCTTGCGTAAGCTTTATAATAGTAAGTAAATAGTAATTAACAAATTAGTTTTGAATGCTAAGTGATTGTGGAGAAGTTCGTTGCAAAAGCGCATGACGATCTTTTGTTGAAAGTAGAGAACATTTAGAGAAAATTCATGATGAAGTCTGACTATAAATTATTCATCGACTATTAAAGAGAAATATTTCAAAAACTATTAATACAATATGTTTGTGATAACAATGAGACGAAAGGACACATTTGAAAGGTATATTCGTAATCTTAAATCGTAAGTACAGAAGGCAACACAAGCCCAGTTTCCAAAATGGCGTTTATGCAACAGAAAGCATATTGTATTTTGAAATACGAGAAGTGTTTTTCCGTTGTTGCAGCGTGCTTTCCATAGACAGTTCGCAATTGCAGCGTCAAGTCACCAACGAATCCCAGGATGATATCCAGTATTTAAGGGCACTGGCTGCTTGTGTGAAGGTAAAACCGCAGGACGTCCAAACATTTCTCATAAAACACTGGAGGGAGTGAGGGCGAGTTTCGTGAGTACCCAAAAGGAAATCAAGACGGTGCTCCAGTCGGCGCTTGATATTGTTTAATCAACTGTCTGTAAGTTTTTGCGATCCCGATTACGATTGAAACCGTACCACATACAGATATTCCAAATAGCCCAGTCAATAAAGGTTTTTGCAAGGAAAAAATTTGGGTAAAGCTGATTTTCTCCCAAGTGATAGACCACTATAAGGGGAACATTTTCCCAAAAGTCCCCGCCCCTCCCCCTGGAGCTTTCCCCACCACGCCCCCTCAAAGTTTAAAAATGGGCGTTTTAGAAAAAAGGCCATATCTTCAAAACTAATGGACATATTGACATGCTTCTTTTTTTCTCGTACTCTGTGAAATGTGCTCTACAATTTCGTATTCCTTAAAGTTTTTCATAAACCTAATAGTTTCTTGGCAATTTTAACCTAAAGAGTAAAAAATGAAAAAAATCGCCTGCGCCATTTTGTTTTTCCTCTTATATTTCCTTAGTGAGTTGTGATATGGAAAAATGTTTCAAATAAATCTTAAAGAGCATAAAATTATCTTTCCAACGGTGTATATATTGTGGGGGTTACTCTTCAAACTTGCCTCGCTACATGGCTAATTTTAAGACGAGCGGGCTCAAATTTTCGCCTCAAATATCATTTCGAAAGATACCAGTTCTTCCTCGGAATAGAAATGTGAATTTAGGGAAGACAGCCCATACAGTGCTCATACATTGCAGAGCAATCTATTTTAGTTATTTTACATTTACAGTATTGCCTACATCCTTGCTTACACGAACATGATATTATGTACAGAAGCTCGTCTGGTGCAAATGGCTTGGATGTGGGAATAGGTTTCAATGTCTTTTTGGAGCGTCCGTTTTCTTTAATTAATTCTATCCTCCAACCCCATTCTGTCAGGTAGTTTATTTCCTAACCATTTCTGTACTTGCAAAAATACTCTGAGCGAATGTTCATTACACGCTTCAGAAGTTGGAGGTAGTTTGGCCAGGTCTAAGTTAGATCTTAGTGAAATTTTCTTTGTGAAAGACAAAAATCTGTGGTATCGGGCTTCATTCAAATTTGAATATTTTCCCAAATCATACAAAGCCAAAACTAATTTTTCACCTGTAGATAATATTTCTCCTTTAGATTTTGAAATATCCAAAAACACTCTGGCCCAGTTTTGAAATTCCGGTGATTTGAGCATATCTATTACTTTTAATTTGCCCATACCATAAAAACACGATGTCGTGTCATATCCTGTAAACGCATGACAGAACAAAAGTAGTTGCCGGCAATCTCCAAACTTTTCAATCAATGTTTCGATCTTGAAGTAGCGTGTGTTCGGAGTCACACCACCTTTCTCTTTACAGAAGTAAACAGAAGCACTTTCTTTCTCAGGAGACAAAGCAGTAAGTAAGACTACCAGGTCAGTATCAGATCCTACAACAATAACTTTTGAAGCAGTTCTCAACTGTTGAATGACCGTCATTACAATGTCAACATCTGCGTCTTCCTCTGCTGTAATTACAGTTAATCCCCGTTTCACGAGTTCAGATCCCAGAGCCAACGATAATCTCTTCTTATTGTTTCTATTACCTAAGAACTCGTCTTTTCCCGTGGCAGTGATTGTGTTTTGACAAAAAAATTATGTCTTGTGAAGATTTTTCCGCCACTCTCCTGTTTTGTTCTTCATTTCTCGTGGTAGGCTCACTAGGGTAACCATCAAAAACAACGGTAGATTTTTTACCATATTTATTAAGAACATGTGTACAATAGTTCTCTAAGACAGCTCCAAAGGTACAATTTTTTGGCCATGGCAGATGGTGAAGAAGAAACCCTCCGTCTACAATATATGTTGCATCCTTTACATCTAGTTCTTCGATAATTCCTTCTTCAAAAACTTTCATCAAGGATGATTTTGTACCTTTTCGAAAAGAAACTTCGTCGAACAGAGCTGGTGGGCGTACTGCCAATTCATATTCGAAATATGTCTTTAATTTGCTGGCGCTATCACAGACACATAATATCCGATTAAAAAGCTGCTGAGAATTGATATTGACCTCTTTTGATCTTACTCTTGCTGACTTCTGTGCTACCTGTGTCTTCATCTTTTCTGTGCAGTTTGAGTTCTTGGAAATTTTTACCTTTAATTTTGTTCATGGTAGACAAACCAACATCGTATGCTTGATCACAGTTTATTGAATCATCACAAACAAACCCAGTGGCCAAAGAGACCAGTTCACCAGACAACTTTGTAAAAGGGTTGTGTTCTTGTAACCAAGCTGTAAACTTCTGTAAGTCTGACAAGTCTTTCTTCTTTCTGGATTCTCGTAGTTACACGTGCTGTTCGCTAAACTGCATTGCTGTTCCGAAAAAAATCTTCTACAGCCTCATGGACTTTGAGAAAGAATGGTGTTCCAAGTACCCACTTTGAAAGAGTATTGTCAGTAATGCCACGGCCATGTGTCAGTCCTCCAACAGATTTCATGGGTCGCATCAAATCTTGTTCTATGCACATATCACACCAAGTTCCGGACCAGTACTTGCCTTTCCGCCTAATAGTGAAGAATCCTTTCTCCTTAAAAAGAACTAGTTCTTGATTTGTGAGTTTTGATTCAAGTTTGTACACCTCTTGTGCATACAAGTGGGCGGATTTAGCATAGGGGAGATGTCCGGCAGCATGAAAATATGGGAGAATTTGAATTGTTGTATTGATATGTAAATCCCAGTTTCCTGATCTTTCTGCAAAGGTAAACAGCATTATAAGGTCAATGCACCTAAGGAGATTAACCCACAGCTTAATTGTTCTGCTTGAAGTTCTAATTTCCTGCAAGAAATCGTTAAATTTGCTCAAAGCTTCTTTAACAGCTGGTTCTTCTAGAACATCTTGTTCATTAAAGCTCTTTTCAAGAAGATCTTTAGAAATATTTTCCAAATATGCAAGAGAGCCATTTATTTCAGGAAAACTGCTTCATCACTTTAACAATCGCACAAGCAGTAAAGCTATATGCTCGGACAGCTCTTGCGTATGGGTGACCATTCAACATGTGATTCACAGTCAGTTTACCGTAAACTGTTGCCCATAGGTCTTCCAAACCACTCCCTTCCACTATCTTTCCAATAGCACCCATAAAAGACATTAATAGATGGAATCCTCCTAGCCTCAGAATAATTTTTGACACTACACTGTTGGGATTTGCTGACGCTACAATTTCAGCCGCCTTTAAAAACAATGGTTGATCGAACGTAACAATACAGGCACGGCGTTGCTTCTGACATTGTTCTGCAGCATAACTGAGAGCAGAGAAAATTGTTGATGGATTGCTAGGATCCATGTTTATAAAGGGAATTCCTAATATATATGTATCCTAACAATCTTCTCTTCCACTCATTACGGAGGTCATGAAACCATTCCACCCAGGCTGCATATCTGCGCCTGCAATCCACAAAACATTCATTGGAAATATGGGGTGTACCGTTCGACATTCAATTCCTCTGGTAACTTTCAAGTCATTAAAATCTTCAACAAAAATATTGGAGAGCCCACTACGGTGACTTTTTTTGGCATACGAAAGAATACGAATAGTTTCAGGATTAAATGTTCCCAACGGAGTTCGCTTCACCTCCACTTCTGTTTTAACACATTTACTTAGTGTTATGCATTTTATCCCTCCATGATATTTGAGCCCGCTCGTCTTCAAACGTACCTCACTACATGGCTAATTTTAAGAGTAACCCCCACAATATATACACCGTTGGAAAGATAATTTTATGCTCTTTAAGATTTATTTGAAACATTTTTCCATATCACAACTCACTAAGGAAATATAAGAGGAAAAACAAAATGGCGCGGGCGATTTTTTTATTTTTTACTCTTTAGGTTAAAATTGCCAAGAAACCATTAGGTTTATGAAAAACTTTAAGGAATACGAAATTATAGAGCACATTTTACAGATTACGAGAAAAAAAGAAGCATGTCAATATGTCCATTAGTTTTGAAGATATGGCCTTTTTTCTAAAACGCCCATTTTTGAACTTTGAGGGGGCGTGGTGGGGAAAGCTCCAGGGGGAGGGGCGGGGACTTTTGGGAAAATGTTCCTCTCATAGTGGTCTATCACTTGGGAGAAAATCAGCTTTACCCAAATTTTTTCCGAACTTTGATGTTTTTTGACCTTCATTGACTGGGCTAAAAGGTCACAACCGAACGACCTTGTCAAATTATATGAATTTTGTATTCTATTCGAAACGCTATGGGGATGATGATTTTCCTGATTTCTGTTGTTTAGTGAGACGCAATATACCATTTGAATGGTAAGGTTAATCGCCATAATGATCGCATCTAGGGTACTGAACAACCGCACACTACCGTGCGACATGAACGAGATTCCCCAAAAGTGAATTTGTGTTTACTGCACTGTCTAAATCAAAAGTGTGCAGTTTAGTTGTCTAAAACTTTAGCGATTTAGGACAGGGAGGACATGTTTTTCGTCTATAAAACCAAATTGACCCTCTCAATCGTCCTGGGGTTTTACAATTTGGATTCTGTGTGATCAAATACATTGAATTTATACCCAGGGATAGGCAGCACAGAACTTTTATTTTTGTGTGTGGCTGCTTGATACTATTAGAGTGAAGTTGGAACATATTTTTGGGACCCTTAATTGATTACAGAAAAGTATTTATCTATTATCAACGTTAAAACCTTAAGGGAAAATTTTTTCCCAATTCCGGTTTGAATAAAGGACTAATAAAGAAAGTGGGACCTACTCCTAGAACGTTAAATTGATTAGTTTTTTTTTTTTTTTTTTTTTTAAGAAACTTGCTATTTCTCGTCATTTTTTTATCTACATCATTGAAACAAAAAGTTACAGTAGATTTCTGTCACTTTCGGTCTTAGTAGTGTTTTAAAGATAGAAGTTAAATCTATTCTTGGGACACTTAATCGATTCCAGGAGACCATTTCTCGCTATAAACTACTGTTACTTTCGCTTTAACACTCCGGTACATCAACTATTTATTGATTTTATAAAAGGCCTACGACTCGGTTAGGTGAGAAACAGTATACAACGTTCTTACAGAACTTGGAATACCGAGAAAGCTAATTAGATTAATTAAGATATGTTTAAATGAATCCCAAAGTAAAGTCCGGGTAGGAAAATTTTTCTCCACGAGCTCACGTCGAAAATGGCCTGAAGCAAGGAGATGCGTTGTTGCCATTATTATTTAACTTTGTTCTGGAATACGCTATAAGGAAAATCAAGGATAGCAACCAGGGCCTAGAGTTGAACGGTATTCACCAGGTTACGGCATATGCTGATGATGTATATTTAATAGGGGATGATAGGAGAACAATAGAAAGAAATGCAGAGATCTTATTAAACGCTTGTAGGGGCATGGGTTTAGAAATAAATGCAGAGAAAACTAAATACATGGAGTGCGTCGGGACCGTAATACTACAAATTATGAACGCATTAAAATATTAAATAATATTTCTGATAAAGTGGATACTTTCAAATATCTAGGATCAATATTAACAGATGAAAATCATATTCACGAAGAAATTAAATGTCGACTAAAAGCAGGAAAATCGTGTTACTATTCGGTTCAAAATCTCAAGTCATTGCGAATTCTGTCGAGGAATTCGAAGCTTAAAATATATAAAACGATAATCATGCCTGTTGTTCTGTATGGTTGCGAAACATGGTCGCTTACTCTGCGGGCAGGACATAGACTGAAAGTATTTAAGAAAAAGATCCTGAGACGAATATTCGGACCCAGGAGGAACGGGAATGGGGAATGGCGGAAACTTAATAACGAGGAACTATATAATTAATACGGTTTACCCAACATTGTTAGGGTCATCAAGTCTAGGAGGCTTAGATGCGCAGGTCATGTAGCTAGAATGGAAGAAAGTAGAAACGCTTTCAAAGTCTTGACCAGGGATGAATTCAGGGGGTAGCCCGGAGGGAATCTCCCCCCGGAGAAACTCAAAAACTTTCAATCACAAAATGTAGAAATTACTTCACCCATTTATTTGTTTTTCTTTCCGTGCACGTGCAGACGAAATTCGATCTCTCAATATACATATAAATGACGCAGACCCATTCTACATAAATATTAAACATGTAATATCTAAGATGGAATACCAAATAGTCAATAAAACTTATAGTTTTAACTCCATGACCGAGTTTGGCAGAACATGAAATTGTTAACTGTTGAAGAAAGGACTGTATTTAAGTAGGTATTATACTCTCGCTCTATATTATATATTAGTAGGTAGCACTAGCACAGATTGAGATAGGAAAGGAAAGATAGGGAAGATCTTTCGATCATTCCATATGATCTCTGATGTCAGCAGACTTCAGTTCTTGAAAATATACAGTTCTTGCATTATTTGAAATAGAGCGCCTAAATCCCTTTCTCGCATCGGAAGTAAGAGACGTAAATATGTTTTACGATTGTTAAAGTAAACACACCTTTCTTTAATTAAAAATAAGTCAGTTAAAGGATGAGATTCAGGGGGCGTCATCTAGAGGGATCAGGGAGGAACAGTTATCCCTCCTGGGTTAGAGATTTATATAGAATTTATCAATATAATTGTAGTATATAAGTGAAAGATTGCTATTGAAGGTGCCTGCTCAGTGCCGTGCCATGGTGGAGGGGCAAGCGGGGCGACGGCCCCGGACGCCGAAGTAAGGAGCCCCCAGCTTCGGGAGGAAAAAAAAGAAAAGAAGGAAAGAAAAAAGAGGAATGAAACGCATATGCACATGTGGGCATGTGCACATATATAAAATGAAAGGAAAAAATTAATAAAAAGGGCTCAAAATCAAGGAAAAGCAGGGTTTACTTTTTAAAATTTTCTCACCTTTCGCGGCTGGTCTGTCTACCTCACTCATATATACGGGGGTGCCGTCGTATACTCTCGCGCCAAGCGCTGATTTTCCACGACACGGCACTAATCCTACTGAAGATTTCGTAAACTAAACTATGGCAGTGCAGAAACCAAGGCTAATATACTTGATTTAGAATCAGACGTGTGAGAAAGAATGATAACTTTTTTTGTTAAGATGTCCCTATGTATGTTTGTTTTAGGACAAAAAATATTTGAGTTAATTTAAATCTTTTTAAAAACTTCTACATTAGTAACAAACAGTAACTACTGAATCTAGGAAATAATAGTAAAAATAGCTACTGTAAATAGCAGTTGAAGTTTAGTCTATTACCTGACAAGTGCGGTTTTGGAGGGATTGCGCTGCTGTTGTGTTTACATGAGTTCCTGGCTAGCGCGATGGGACAGGGTAGCAGAAAGTTTTACCCTGCAGTGTATCCAACGGTTTTTAAAAGTTGCAGTACATAGCCTAATTTGTTTACGCTTAATAAAGAAACCCATAAGTTATGTAGTTATAGTGAACCATTCCTGCAGTAACGCAGATGTATTGCGAATAGTGATATATGAATGGACATTACCAATTTAAGAACAACATAGTATAATTGACAATTCAGTGAGCTTCTACCGTGCATTAAGCAGATTGTATAAAAATTAATTACGTTTTATTCGATTTCATTATAAAACAGGAATGCCTGCAGCCTGTAAAATGCAGGAATGACAATGTCAATGACTACAGGTAAAAGGTTCGTTTAAGGTTGATAGCTTAGTGCGAAGTACCTTGTAATTGTAAGTTTAAATCAAGTCAAGGTTAAGGCTCACGATGCTTGTGTTTGTTTTAAGTATATGCTTATCGGTTCACAAATAAATTATTTTCTCGAGTTCTGGCCAAGAAAGAATTCCAATATATTTCCACTCGAGAACTGTGAAAGTCCACTCCGTTAGTCAATTGGCTAGTGCATATGCTTTTACTGCACGTGGTTCTGGATTTGATTCCCAGTGAGAGACCAAAATTTATTTTTACAATCCTTTACTTTCATTAATCACCTGTGTCCTCTAGCATAAACAACATAATCATGGGGCATTAAAGTAAAGATTTTTTGTTTTAAAGAGAAGTGAATCCTTTGGGGGGAAAAGAAAGAGAAAAGTTTTTTTCCCTTCATTTTTTAAAGATTTATGGGATTGGATAGCTTGCCTTTCGGGGTTGATTTGTAAACTTTGATTAAGTGCATCCTTCTTTTAGGATCATTATAGAAATCCAGCCCTTTGGTAGAGTTTGAATAAAAGTATTGATAAAACATCAGCGTATGGATAGTGTAAGCGTAAGTATCATTGCTTCAGTACATAATAAATTCACAACTTCTATTTATGAAGAAAGAAATTTTCAATGGATTCCCTCGGAATTTCTCTCAGGTTCAAGCTATCATGTGACAAGGTATTAAATCTACTAACTGTTTTCACACACAATATAATTTTGAAACTTGGGAGCCTAGTGGTATCTTTGTGTGTGCGTGTATAATAATGCTGATACGTTGTTCTCTTGAACATCTTAATGGCATTTGTGGATTGACTTCAGAAGACTGAGTTTAGCTTATAAGAACAAGTTGCCTATAGTTAAAACATATCAGATGTACGGTCTTATTTAATAAAACCTGCCCCTCCCCCTCTTCTATCTGAAAAGCCCTATATTGTTATTCATACATGAAATTCAAATTAAAATCGTCTTTATCCAGTTGTATTTTTATTTCAAGTGTAAGTATTAAAATGTGCTAGGCATGGTTACAAGAGGTTCGGTGCTTTTTTTTTTAAATACTGAAATTAGGTACCTAATATTGGGACTCATCTTCTTCATGAATTGATGTAAGAAGCGGTCTCGTGATTTCCGGCCAATTATTTCATCACTGGTCAGTATGAGCAATGAGATAACAACAGTGGAAGAAACTTCGTTCTTTTCAAACTTGATACTTTGAAAAACTTATGAAAGTGGTTTCGTTATTCAAATACATATTCACTCTAATCAGTTTCAGAAGTTGTATTAATCTCATAATAACTGTAAAAGTTACCCTGAAAATGTATCTTGTAGTTTTCTTTTAGGTAATGCAGAGATTTTTTTCTGAATTTCACTGGAGTTATAAGGAACCTTCAATCATCATTTACCCCACTTTAATCGCTACCCCCTCCGCCCCCAATGCAAAATTGGGTATATTTGCAGCTTAGTGCAACTTAAATGAACCATGATCGTGCATATTTGATTTCTAACTCGCTTGCTCATAGCGTTGCCCTCAAGAGAATTCAGGTTTTCTCGTCTCGTGTTGTAAATGTTGGTAAAAGTCTCGTCTCGAATCAAAATTTTCTCGTCTCGTTTTGTAAATTTATGTACAAAATGTGTCCTGATTTCCGTCTTAGTTTTAATTTATCAGAATTCTTCCAGGTTACGATGGGTCCAAGAAAGATTGATATAACAACATTTAAATCATATTTATTGTTGAAGTAAATTGTGTAATGACTTGCGTATCTTTAAACGTTGATAAATGCTCTTTATTTTGTTCATACAATCACCTTATCAAATTAAGTATATATATATATATATATATATCTTAATTATTAATCATACAACACTAAACAGTGTTTGAAATTCAGATGTAAGATTTGGGTGAACTAGTCATGCCTATAAGACTCGACAATTTTCTCGCCTCTTCTCACTTCATATTTACGAAAGAAGGAGCGTATACATGGATAAGCACACCCTATATTTTTGAAAACGGGAGATCGTATGTCTACCGAAAGTTCTAGTGTTTCTTGTGAGTACTCTATCATTTGTTTTCTCCGATGACTTTTTTTTTTTTTTTTTTTTTGGCCCGAGCTTTCCTTAAATTTGTCCCTATGCATATTTTATAGATTTAAAAATACTAGAGACAGTCACCAGTAAATAATGAGTACACATGCTACATATCGTCTCGTCAAAAACTTTGGAACGAATCGAATCGACCAATTTTAATTCGTTTTCTTTGCCACAGAGAGCATCTAATCCTTTGTACAATACGAAGATTAGTTTCTTTGCAAGTTAATATGGAGAATGTATGTTTTTTTTTTTTTTTTTTTTTTTTGCTTGTTACTTAAAATGTTCTGTAAATAACTTCAGAACTTTTGAAGCTGTTTGTCTTCACTTGAGCATATGCGTGAAGTGGTTTATTACGAACAGGATAAAAAGAACTGTGACAGATTAATTACAAGTAATCCGGTTAGAAACACTGCTGCTTGCATTTTAGTACCAAAACCCGGCCGCCCGCACTCGTTCCCTGGTCAGGTAATAACAATCAGTAACTACTGAGTATAGGAAATTATAACAAAAATAGCTACTGTAAATAGCAGTTGAAGTTTAGTCTAAAATATTTTTGCCAGTCTTTATTTAATGTTTTCGATAAAATTAAATGATTGCTTTTTTAAAAACATTATAATCTCACATTGAATATTTATTAGCAATTAGTCTCAATATTAGGTGAGATTGCATGTGAATGGAATTGTTAAATATGCTGCTTTCTTGCAAAAATACAGAAAAACAACCCTCCCCCCGAGGACTTGACATTCCCCCCGGGTGAAAATGTCTGAATTCAACACTGGTATTGACTGTAAGACCAATCGGAAAACCACCATTAGGAAGACCAAGGCGCAGATGGGAGGACAATATTAAGATGGATCTCGCAGAGATAGGAATACAAAGTAGAAACTAGATCCAATTGGCTAAAGATAGAAGTCAGTGGAGAGCTTTTGCGAACGCGGCATTGAACCTCCGGTTTCGATAGGCCATAGAGCTAGTTAGTTAGTTAGTGATGAACGTTGAAACTGGAAATAGTTCATTTCTGTCACTTCCAGTCAATGGATTACCTCGATCAACGAAATCGATGCCTAACATCTGACCATCTATATCCTGGCCAAAATTAATTCTGATTCATCAAGCAGTTCTTGAGACCTTTTTTCTTTTTCTTTTTTTTATTTTGTGTGTGTCTAACAGACGGACAGACAGGATAAATATAACCAAGCTTCTTAAAAATTGATAATGTATAACAACCACGCCACCTATTAAGAGGAACTGATACTAAAAGTATAATCTTATGAAATTTTCAATACCACAATAACAAGATGTCAGTACACAATATGGTTAATGACACAATCAAAAATTATCAGTAACTCTTAACTTTTAATATCTGTTTAACTACTGTAGAATATTGTGGACAGATGATACATAATATTGGTTTATTAATATTGATGTGAACAAAATGAGATTCACATACGTACTATTCAAAACAATCGAGAAAAAATGGATTTTTTGGAGTTAAAATGTTTGTTACCAATAATAATTCATAGTTTTAGCTTTCTGGAAAAGATGATTTATTTATTTGTATACTAAATATGTAAAAACAAATACATTGTTAAATAGATTTATCGTTGTATTTCTTCATCCAACGCTGACACGTATTCCCCTAATACTGACACTCCTATACTAGTTGTAAAGGAAAATAAGTGAAAGTCAAAGGAACACAACAGAAACATTATCTTTCTTCTACTCAAAGACCCGCCCTCCGCAATTCGAGTTCGATTTCCGTAGGGAGGACGTTAAAAGAAATATATATCATATTTCTTAATTACAATTAATTATTGTTCAAACATGTGTTACAAACTTTCAAGTAAGGATATGTTTACATTAGATGTTCAAAATGTTGGCCGTTGGGGGCCAAACAGCTAACAGAACGACGAGCGGTCGTTGCAGGTACAGTGGTCAATGGAGACCGATGCACATGCCTCTGTAATCTTCTGGCGAAGGTTCTCGAGCGTGCGCGGCTTACTTCGATAGAATTCATCCTTCACAGTTCCCTATGAAAAAAAGTCCATGGATGTATGATCTGGAGAACAGGTAGGGAACTCAATGGACCCTCTTCGTCCAATCAAATGTCCCTGCACATTGTCATACAGCAAATCTCGTACTTCTAGGTGGTAGTGGGGTGGATCCCCGTCCTGTTGGTAGAAAACTTCATCGTCTTCATAAAGCGCACGTACAACTGCTAGCAGACTTCTGTGGTGACTTTTCAATCTTTTCCTCACGAGAGCTGACGAAGCAGAACTTATCGCTGTAGGCGTTCTTCCCGATCTTCCTTTGTGAATATCGAAAATCGTTCCAAGCGCCCCAAACTTGTCAACAATGCATATGGTTATTAGGCGGGTTGATGGTTCAGTACCAAACTGCCCTTTCCACTGACGCTGTATTCGATGGAATTCCCAAACCTGATAAAACATTTCAAAACGTACTTGCGCTGCTCGAACGTCAAGCGTGCTCCTGACATTCTATCTCATCAACCTGTGATGACAGTAAAGACATCTGTTGAGCGAAAACTGCACTGTATAATATTGTGTGTTCTTTGAAATTAACTGTAATTTTAATGGATTGGTTTTACGATTACTTCTTCAAAGGTATTTGAATGTCACTTATTTTTTAAAAAATAAATTTTGTGTGTATATAGTTTTAGTATTTAATAATCAAATTTAATTTATATGTTATTTAAATGTGTGTAATTCAAACTCATTTTCTAAAAGAAGAAGAGAAGTACATGAAAACAAATAAAACCAGATATTAAAATTCTAGTTTATTTCAAGGGAAACAGAAAAATTCTGCAAATAAATCAATGAGCTAAAAAAAAAATCAAAGCTGACGTAGGTATTTCTACTCAAAACCGTTATTAATTTGTTTATTTATTTTAAATTTAAGGTTTCATAATCATGCAACGAAGCTTAGGGAGACGGTAATGATGAAATGCATGTGAAGGGTGGAATGAAGTAACTGAGAGAAAACGGGATAACCCTAAGAAAATCCACGCACACAGTGTTTGTTTATCACAAACTTCACTTAGCTCAAACTGGGAACGAACCAGGGACCCTCGCATCAGAGATGAAGATTAAACTACTGAGCAACCGCAGCCCTTCAATACCGAGAAGTCTACGTATTAATTAATATCGGTGCTTGAAAGGGAAGTTAATCTACAATTAATTATTTTTCTTTGACCCTAGTTTAAAATATGATACACCTAGATACACGCATATGAACTACGGAAAAAATATATTATTATATAATCTATTCCTTAAAGATGATCATCTTGTTCTTTAAAGTGTTTCTGTATTCTCACAATACGCGTAGAATATCTTGCTATGGAAGTGTTGGACAAGCCTTCTAACACGAACTCCTTTATTCTTTTTTATTGGGTTACGTAGAGAGCGTGATAAGCACCCATATTTCGCTCTTAGAATCTGTGCTCCTTCCAAACAAAAGTATTATGTTCACATGTATCGGAAAAGTTCCAGCACAACAGGTGTAATAAAAGTATCTCTCACGTTCTCTTCATTGTGCACTAGCAATAGGCAATACTTTTTTCTTGGCTTGTATTGGTGTTTGTGAAAACTGCAATTCGAAATACACTGGATTACTGGATAATTATGGAAATATGGTAAAGGAACTTGAATAGTTATTAAAAAGGTGATTCATATTCGAAGGTTATTACTTGAGGATCGTTTCTGAAATGATCCTGAAGAGACACATGTTCCATTATACTACCCCGATCTGGATCCAGACAACTGCACAAGTGGGAGTTGCCCTAACCCAGCTCAGGTGACGAGAAGTTTTAATTTAATTGTTTGTCTATTATTTCGAAATGTTAAATAACCTATATCCAGTATCTGAATTTTCATAATGGAGATCCAACACACCTTTGAATCAGCCAAGAAAAAAATTAAAGTAATATACACATTTTCCACAAATTGAAGTTTTTTGAGATTTCTGAAAAAACGGTCGTTATTTGAGCTAATCCCGTTATTTTGGCTTTCCTCCCAGAGCCGATTTAGACTACTTTAGGATTAGTTATCTTTCATGACTTTCATCATACACTAATACATATAACATGCTATTACACACTTATTATAAACACTATCATAGTAAATCAATATTAAATACTATCACTTAAAAACTAAATTTATCATTCATTTACACACACACGCACATACATACTGGACAGTGTATCGAGTGGGTGAAAATAGTTTAAAAGAAACCATCTAACTACTATTTGGTGAACATTTATTACATCTACTGGAAAATTAAACACAAGATTTTATGAATATGCGGTAAGTATACGTATAAATGTATCAATCCACATATGAAATTGAATAACAGTAATGTAATAGTATATCTATTAACAGACAGATGAAATATTACAGTAAGATTAAGATGACCTACCTTAATCCCTTGCTACATGCAATTAGAGTAATACAGACGATGTTAACTGTTACATATGTCACATAATAATATTACAAAGATTAGAGAGAATATCTAACATGCGGCGGTATTTTCTAACATTTACATTTTACATTTATCAGATATTTTGGAACTATGCCAACCAAGAACCGTTCGGGGTAGGTACCAAGACCCTTTACATATATTTGTTTACTCAATTCACCATTACACTTTTTATTTTAATATCATATTAATATTCCACACATATGTATATCTTAATATACATATACTCAAAAATCATTTAAACTTTCAAATTAATATCTCCGACAAATTAAATTTTTAGGTTGCAACGCTTCACATAAAAAAATCCGAATATATCACAAATTTAACTAACTGACCGCACATAATGATAAAATTAATATTCTTAAGCATTTTATTTAGACTAGTAGACATTTAATTCATATGGCAGGACCGTAAATACAGAATATGTATAAATATATGATTCCAAAATGTTGATACTATCTTTGGGCCCAAACGGCTACAAAACATACACGTTTATGGTTACCAAAGGAAGAGGAGTAGAAATGACTGATAATCCAACGGAGAATTCCGAACGGATAATGATAAAAAAAAAAGTAAAGTTTAACCTGTACAGAACCATCGCTCGCTATTGCAGTGGGTCGAAATATGATTGAAAAATGTTACTTTAATATTCCACATCAACGAATACCTCCAGAAATCGTGTCTCGCGACATCTCAGTTGGTAATTCAGGTTTCAAAGATGTATGTCAAATGGTTGATATATGTCAAGTTCAAAACTTGGGGAGGGGAGAAGGATGAAAAATTTTAAAAATCTTGAAGTAGAGAATAGAGTGATAGAGAAAAGAAAGAAAAAGTGGCGTGCCAAAAGAATAAGGTAGGACACTAAAACTACAAAAATAAATGGTCCAATTAAGACATACAACAATCCACAGCCAAATATACTTTCATATGCCGTAAAAGGTGGCCTACTAAAACACAACCCAGCATAAAAAATCAGAAGTGGCTAAATTAAATAGAAATAGTTGACCAAGAAGTACCTAACGCACTTAATAAATATTTCACAAATGTAGGAATAGACTTGGTATCTCAAATCTCTAAAGTACATGACCAAGAGTACGGTAATCAAAGCAGAGTTAATTCATTTTACTTCGAGCCTGTAACTGCTGATGAAGTTTTAGCTGTTATTAACTCACTAAAGATGAAAAGAAATACGGTAAAAGATAATCTTACCAACGAAATTTTAAAAAATGTAAAAATACATTAAAGTACTGTTTAGCTGATTTCATTAATCTTTCTTTTGAGCTTGGTTCATTTCCGGCTTTGTGTAAAGTAGCAAAAGTTGTACCAGTTTTTAAAGGGGGTGATAAATTACAACCAGGTAACTACAGACCTATTTCCATTCTAAACTGTATGTCAAAAATAATAGAAAAGTGTGTATACAATAAGGTAATTAGGTATCTGGAGTCATTTAACTTCTTTTACGAACACCAATATGGATTCAGGAAAAAGTGCCGTACATTAAATGCAACTGTTGATTTAGTAATTGAAGTAGAAGAGGCTTTAGACAACAATAAACTAGCAGCAGGGTTATTTATTGACTTAAGAAAGGCCTTCGATACAGTTGACCATGCAATCTTGCTTAAAAAATTGAAAAAAAAAAAAACTGGAATAAGAGGAGTGACTCTGAAATGGTTTAAAAGTTACCTGAACAATAGAACACAATATGTGTATGTTAATGGTCAAGAGAGCACTGCATTACCAGTTCTTCATGGTGTGCCAAGGGTCAGTTTTAGGTCCACTATTATTTTTGATTTATATAAATGACATAAAGGAGTTAAACCTCAAAGGTAAAGTTGCCTTATTTACAGATGACAAAACAATACTTTATGTTGAAAACTCTGTCCAAGAACTATTGTGTAATATAAAATACGATTTAAACATTTTAAGTCGGTGGCTTTGCGAAAACAAATTGGTGCTTAATCCCTCCAAAACAGTGTTTCTAGTGTTTCATAAGCCTTCATTTAAAACACGGATCCCTGACAAACTACAGGTAGATGAATTGACTATACTCAGAGCACGTACTGTAAAATACTTAGGTCTGGTACTGGATGAAAATATGAAATGGGACAAACATATATTAATGTTAACACAGAAGATATCACCAGTTGTGGGAGTTCTCAGTCGTTTACGTAATATCGTACCAAATTCAAGTGTTAGAGCAGTATACTATTCACTCATTCAATCCCACCTATCTTACTTATCAGTAATCTGGCAGAATGGTAGGCAATCAGATACAAAGAGATTAGCAATTCTCCAAAAGAAAGCAATAAATTCCATGTATGGATTACCTCCCAGATATTCCAGCAATAGTTTGTCCATGGCCTCAGGAATATTACCACTAAATTTAATTACAAAAGTTCAAACAAGTATTTTAATCAACAAAATTATAAATTCCCAGACACATATTAATCTTAAACTTCAAAAAAATAACGATATTCATGAATACAATACTAGACGTAGAAATGCACTACATATAAGAAGAATGAACTCAACTAACTATGGCACAAAGAGTGTCAAATACAGGCTACTCAAAACGTATAACGACCTTCCAGATAAACTTAAAAATTGTTGTAGTGAGTATATATTTAAGAAACAGGTGACACAGCATTACTGGGAGCAGTTTATAGCTCATTGTAAATAACTGTCACGCTATATGATATTTCCCTAAATTTGTTGTTAATGTAAATTACATATATAATCCATAACTATAAAAGTTTCTGTTCATATATTTCATATATTGTTATTCAAGTTAACATCTTATGCAATATTTTGAATTTCTATTATTGTTCCGTGTATTTAGTAGTTACCATGTATTTCCTTTTATTATATATATATATATATATATATATATATATATATATATATATATATATATATGTGTGTGTGTGTGTGTGTGTGTGTATAATGTACTTTATTTCCATTATTGTTTATTTTTTTCTTTATTTTATTTGTCTCTTTTTAGTCTATGACAAACATATATTGTCATGTTATATTATTATTGAAGTATGTACGTATTGGATTGTACTGCCCCTTAATGTGAGCATTAGCTCGTTGGGGCCAAAGGAAAGTGAATAAATAATAATAATAATAATAATAATAATAATAATAATAATAATAATAATAATAAATGCGTGGCCCAACGGGGACTCTGAGTGACTAAGAATGAATCCGTGACTTCTAGGCAACTACCTCACAAGGGGAAAGCTCTGTGGATTGATTGACTATTAACCGTTTACGGTACCAATTCACTCAGATGACTGCAGGTCCAGCCAGAAGGTCAGTGTGGTCTGATAATTTAGAATTTCTAAATAAAAAAATATCCGACCCCTCAAAAACTGAGAAAAGTTACAAGTGAAGTATGGAAACTAGACTAAAGTTAATAAAACAGAAGAAATCCTAACAGGGATTTTCCAAAATAATAAAAAAATAAATAACATAAATTTTGCAGTAGTAAATGCCAAATCTTACTGGTAGCTCCCAAATCCGGAAGGTTGCCAACCTTAAGGCATCAACTAATTTCCAAACTCTGTATCTACTAGAAGCAAAAGAAATGAAAATCCATGGACATTGGGAATTTTGGACGCCCTTGTACGGTATAACGATATTTTACTGTAACAAATTTTCTATATTATTCAACCCTATCCACCTCATCACCTCTGCGAACAGCAATGAACCTAGCTCAATCAGGTGACGTGAAAAAAATCAGAGTTGCAGCGTAGTATCGCAAATGTAGGCTGAACGCGTATATTTGAACTGTACCAATTCTGAAACATCGATTCCGTTCTCTGATTAACTGGAAAATATCCGGAATCATTTGCTATATGATCACTATTCGTATCGTCAGGCCGGATGATCAGTTAGTATGTCCGTTTACCATTAAGGTCAAGCCACAAAGTGAAAATACAATCGATCGTTTTTTCCATGACACACTATCCTCCCACAATCTTCTAACGTAATGGCTAGTGTACTAAGTATTTATCATTATATAAATACATTCAATACCTCGTATTACCTGACCAGGATATTAGTGCGATTTCTAAGGGAGGGCGCTGCTGTTGTATTTACATCAGTTTCTTGGTAAGGGACAGGGGAGCGGAGAGCGTCAATCTGCAGTGTATCCAACAATTTTTAAAAGTTGCAGTTTACATGTTATAAGTAACGGTTAGGAGTGTAGCGATGAAAGATTATCAGTTTCTTTCTGACCGGACTTTTGCAGCACATCCGAAAACGATCTCATTGCAAAATAATTTTGTTACTCAAGACCAGGGTTGGCAAGGTAATTTACTTGTTACGTATTTTACGTAAATTACGCGTAATTTACTAGTAATATACGTCATGTAGAAAACCAGTTTTTTACGCAGACGTAGAAAACTATATTTCTTTCATTAAAACAAAGATCATTTTGAATAGTCGGTTATATTGTAAGCTTAGTTTTCTTATTTAAGCATTAAAACATTATTATCTTCTAAACATTATATTTAAAAGTAATGATTTCATGCCAAATCATAGTAATAAAAGATAATTTTGGATAGCCCCTCGCCGGCCCACTACTACTTTCCACCTAGTAGCGCACACCCAAGCACATCCACCCAACATATAAGCACACACATTAAAAATATGTGTTGGTTCGGATATGTTTGAAAGTATCAAATAACCTTTTGATTATAACAATTTATTGTTATACCTTTGCAGCTTTTAATATAAAACTCGAAACATTTCAGTATACTTTGAAACTTCTATTAGAAAAGAAAAAGAGATTGACTGTTAGGCTCATTTCACCTTCATATTACACACTAACACACGCACATAACTGATACGAAAAGTACTGATCAGAATATTGAAATAATGAAATTTTAGAATAAACTGATTTGTTTTTCTTCCACGTCTGAACGATACTATACATACCACTTCACTTAGCAGTGGGACATATTGAATTTTCGATGTAAAAGTTGTTAGATTCTCATTTTAAACACACACAACTGAAAAAGTATAAAAGCACCCAACAGAACATTATACTAAATTTTTCGGAATGAACTCATTTATTTTGCTCTTTTCTTCCAAGTCCAACAACAACACTAAATATATTACTTCCCTTAGCACTTGACTATCATTTGAACATTTAATGTAGACATTTTTCATGCTCATAATAAATAGACAAAACTGAAGAAAATACTCAACAGAATATTGAACTACTTGTTTCTTCGTGGCTTTTTGTCTTTTTGTCTTTAAACAATTTGTCTTTCTTCCTAGTTCGAATACTAAATATATTTCACTTGGTTCCAATAAAACTGCGTATATCATTTCATTTAAAACTTAGCCATTATTTTAATTCTAAAAAAGATGTTACATGCCATTTCCATTACAGTTTAGTACAATTCGAACACAATACTCTTAATCACACTAATATTCATAACTTGAGTGGTCTTGTAATTTGAGGGTGTAGTATATTTGAAGTAGTTTCTTCGAACGTTCGAAGCTGAGCCGGTTTCTTGTGACGTTATGGACAAAGGACCAATTTGAGAAAAAAGTCTTTCAATTTGCGCTGAAGATGCTAGGATGTTCAGTAACTTCATAGCAAATTCCGACAACTCCTTATGTTGCCGAGTAGCGAAATACCAGAATGTGCGTGGTGTTGTAATTCCCTTCTTCATAAGTTCTTCAAATTTTCCACATTTTCCCCGATATTGCTGGTAGCTAGTTATTCCTGAAGAGCCGAGGTTTTCCAACAGAAACTCCTCTACTTGTTCGTGATGCTTTTCTCAGACATTGCAGAAAGTCGTCACAAATGGAGACCACGAAGGCTTACCATTGTTGTTATATTGCACAATAGTTTCTTCCATGGCTTCTCTGGCATAAACTTTTCTCGATTACAGAGGGTTTAAAACATGAAACATGATGAAATGTGTTTTGAACAGTCACGCGTGGAAACCGTATTATACAATGCTACTTTCCAAAGCCAATACAAAATTCTTATTTTATGCTTACGGATTAAGTTTTGCAAAATCCAGCTAGATTCCACACAATTTTAGGAAGAATTTTTTTAAAGCTCAGCGCGTAGAACGTTTTCTTTTAATTTGTAGACCTGTTTCTAATTTTTTACGTATTTTACGTATTTTACGTAAATTATGCGTTTTTTACGCGTATTTTACACGTCACGTAGAAAACCTTTTTTTACGCGTAATTACCCAACCCTGCTCAAGACCTGCTTAGACAATCGAAAGGAGATCACATGATACAAGTTGGTCGCAATTTCAAAGACATCTTATCTCAAAACTACACAATAAAACTTGCTTTAAGCAATGAAAGACCAGTTGCCAAAGTACAACTTTGATTCACAAAGATTAAGTTCGAGATTTTGTTAATAGGAGAAGAAGGAATTCCTTATACTCGAATGTTACGAAGTTCTTAGTGTTTCTTTGTACAACGCTAAAGTTAGTTTATTCGCAAGTTTTGCCAAATTAATATGGAGGGTGTAAGTACTTTTTTGGAGGTCCCTCAAAATGTTCTGGAAATAACGTATATAACTTTTCAAACTGTTTGTCTTAACTTGAACATAGGGCTATGCGTGAAGTTTATTATTATGAACAGGACAAAAAGAACTGTACAAAACACTTGAATAGATTTATTACAGCTAATCCGGTTAGAAACTCTGTTGCTTGTTCCAAAACCGCCCGCCCGCACTCGTTCGCTGGTCAGGTAATAGTAAAATTTACAACTGGGTACATATATGCATGGGTGTACCATTATGCAGTCTTACTACTATATATATGAATATATATACAGGGTGGTTCAGTAATGTTGGACAGCCCTGAATAAATCGAAAACCAGAAGAGATATTAGCAAGAGTGTGGTGGATCCAGATACTTGTGGAAGGGGGACGTCTTTTGAGGTACCACACAATGTTACCAGGTCAACAGTGTTGCCAGCTCAGTGCAAAGTTGTATTTTTTTAAATGGAACATATAGAAGTTTATGCCATCAAAAGAAATAGTACAGAATGTGAATACCAACAAGCGAAACCGCACCTGTCAGTGTTGCCAAATAAGGAAGTTATAAAGCTTCAAAGATCAAGAAATTAAAGTGTCCGTAGAGCAAAACTAGCAAAAAGGCAAGAAAAATAATACTACGGAATGAAAAGAAGTAACCGAAAGAGTAAACCAAAGAACGCACAGCATCCAGTGAGTAACAGGGTTGCCACAGTAAAGGGGGGAAAAATTGAAAATTTTGCAGTTGCTATAGGAGGAAAAGTGCCCATATGACATAATGCTGGAAACACCATAGAAAGTCTATGTAAGATTCAGGAATCCTAATAGCGTTTGTTCGAAAGCGATATCTCTAACCGTTTTCGAGATACACCAAAGGTGTGCGGTGTTTGCAACACTGCATAATTGATTTGACGATTAGACACGTGTAGTTCTTACATTTTGTTGGGCGTATCATTTTCGTTACTCGTTCCTGTAGTTTGGAGGGCGAGGGAATTATTATGCAGTGTTGCAAACTCCGCACACCTTTGGTGTATCTCGAAAACGGTTAGAGATATCGCTTTCGAACAAACGCTATTAGGATTCCTGAATCTTACATAGACTTTCTATGGTGTTTCCAGCATTATGTCATATGGGCACTTTTCCTCCTATAGCAACTGCAAAATTTTCAATTTTCCCCCCCTTTACTGTGGCAACCCTGTTACTCACTGGATGCTGTGCGTTCTTTGGTTTACTCTTTCGGTTACTTCTTTTCATTCCGTAGTATTATTTTTCTTGCCTTTTTGCTAGTTTTGCTCTACGGACACTTTAATTTCTTGATCTTTGAAGCTTTATAACTTCCTTATTTGGCAACACTGACAGGTGCGGTTTCGCTTGTTGGTATTCACATTCTGTACTATTTCTTTTGATGGCATAAACTTCTATATGTTCCATTTAAAAACATATAACTTTGTACTGAGCTGGCAACACTGTTGACCTGGTAACATTGTGTGGTACCTCAAAAGACGTCCCCCTTCCACAAGTATCTGGATCCACCACACTCTTGCTAATATCTCTTCTGGTTTTCGATTTATTCAGGGCTGTCCAACATTACTGAACCACCCTGTATATATATATGAATATATATATATATATATGAATATATATATATATATATGAATACATATATATCATTAATATTATCATTTCTCACATATACTTACTAATTTCTCTATAACACCCTATACTCTACAATTACGCCCAAGACTGTAGAAAGTAGTCTTATTATATATTAAAAGCAACAAATTATTATAGTACACTAATCGGAGCTCATCCGTGGCTAAGCGGTTAGCGTACGCGCCTTTGGCGTTGGAGACCCGGGTTCGACTCCCGGCGGGAGCCCATGTGGTTCGGATTCCACGTTAATCAGTAGGTCCACGTCTCATATAGCCTCGCTGCTGAAAGGGACGCTAAACTAAAATCAACTCAACTATAGTACACTAATCAATACGGGTGAGCTGACATTAGATTCTTTCAAAACAAATTACAGTATATTTCACTTTACGGCTTCGAATTATATTTTATGCAACGAAAATTCAATATCATTAACTACATGCGATTATATTTTCAGGAAATGTCAACAATGCGATCGTTCACAGAAAGCAATGGAGAAAGAAAATTTGAAAAACCAGCCTGATAACAAAATAAAGCCATATAGTCAAACTTCAAGTTAAGGGAAAAAGCAAAGTTTACTATTATTAATAATTCAATTACTGTACTATATAAATGATTGTACTTTTCAGAAAAGCTAATTTATAATGTAATTTGTCTAAATACCTATTCATGTGGGCCGGAACTACTATTTAGGCATCAATAATTAAAAAGAAGGGTAATTTTCAGGTTGACCAGATCGTTAAGTTTTGGAGTAAAAATAAACTAGCGGCGAACAGTTCTCAACCAGACATGAGATGGCATTAATAGTACGAAATCTAACTTTGTAATATTAAATAAACTTTGCACTCTGTCATCGTTAACTATAAGCAATCTATTATGTAATTGCGGTATAGGATTACTATGAATTTGCGTGGCCAATTAAATTTTATCAATTTAAACTGACCACAAGAGATAACTAATTAAAGACTACACTGTCCGTAAAGAAATAAATCATACTTTCAATCACCCATCACTTCTACTGTCAAAGTACTAAATTACACACATATACATGTTACATCACACATAAACTAAAAAACCAAATATTAATACATATTACTACATATATTAAATCATATTATCATACCATTCGAATAAACATAAATCAAACAATTTACTGAACTTCACCATCATAACCGGCTCTATGGACTATGAAAAGGAGAAGGAATAATTATTGCCCAATGGCCGTACTACTAATTAAATCATAGGTTTTGAATTACAGAATTACTTTCATTGCCCCTGTAAGGAAATATTGAAACTCCTAATGGTAGAGTCCCTTCCTGAAGGGAAAAGAACTCTTTTTGATTCTTTATTTAGCCCATAATCTGTTGGAAGCTGTGATCAACTCAGGAATAAGGGAGAGTCCCTGTTTTAACCTACACTGACATTATAGTAATAAATTCAAGTCCGAAGAAATCTACACCTACCGCCATGTTACAATAAAAAATCACATTTACTCCGTCCACAGATAAAAGCTATGTTAGAACAGGCCTATCGCAACCTAAATGAATTGAAAAGGTCAAGGAGGAATATCCTAAATGTTTTAAAATCCACAGATATTCGTTTGAAGCGATTACACAATTCAGCAATAAGATCATTAGCACTGTCAACCTGCCCTTGAAATTAAACATGGCGATCCTGATACTTGAATTGGGTATCCATATTTTAGCAATTCTAGTCTATTTTCAAATGAGATTTCAACACCCTTGGAACTCCGGATACTTCTAACGGATTTATTTATAAAAAAACGGTTTTCCCTTATACTACTGCACTTTTGTCGAAAAATCCCAATATATATCTGGATCAAACCAGCGTGGTGTTGCTTGATGCTTTTCCAGATAAAGAATAACAAGAAACGCGCCTTAATACTAGAGCGTCGGAAATAGTTCCAATCAAAACAAACAGTTTTGGCGGCGGAAAATATACAGCGAATAGAAAATAGTAAAAACTGGATGAAACCGGATTTTGGGAGGATATGGGTATCTCAGAGGGACGAGGGGGGTCTAAATTATTCTGCCAAATATCAGATTGGTGGATAATTTCAAGAATGTCTGTCCAATTGCGGGTCTATGTTTCCGTATGGCATTAAGGTGTATAATTTCAATACTCATTCATTTGAAATGCCCATATACAGGGTTTACAATAAAATAATGTATAAATAAAGATATTATTCCCCGAAATATAATTTCTACTAAATTATTCCAAAGCTTCCACATTAATTTTGATTTGAATAAAGAACAACTGAATTTACGACATGGACCGAAAATTATGTGCGCGAAAAAAAATACAATAGTTGGGACGTTCGAAAAGTATTGGATCCCTCCAAACAAAAATTTCATTACCTTGATTGTAATGGCACATTACAGAGTGTCCATCTCTGAGTCTGCTGTTGTATTTTGATTGTTGAGAAGAGAAAAAGATTTGCTCCCTAATTCTTCGGACGCGACTGTCACACAACTGTACAGAAAATTGTACAGAAAACAGACAAAGGACGTTTAACAACATCTTCTAGGGGTGCTGGAAAGTAATATATCTAAAAGCTACCTTGAATAATTTATACGCAGTAGTTTAATGTCTCCAGAAGTACGATCTGTAGCCACTACATCATATAGGTACGAGTCATATGCATAGGCCTTTAGTAGGCGTTTCTTAGTTGAAATTTTGAGTTCCTTTCCACCAATAAGGCCAGGGACATAGGTTTAGAGTGGAATCCGAATTACCGCAATGTGTATAATACAGAGTCCGCCAGAAAAAATGTACACACTTTTTGTTATCCTGTATCAGGATACTCGCATTGACAATTGTTCAGAAATTTGTAGCAGGCCTGTATCCAAGGGGGTCTAGGGGGGCCGGGTGCCACTAAAGTTTTCACGGTAGGCTTGCAAATGAACTATAATATGGTGATCAAATATAATATGGTTCTGTCGGGCCGCCCTAACTTCTACCGCCCCCCCTACATTTTTGGGCTGGCTACCGGTCTGTGTTGTAGTATGGTTTTTCGCCCAAATGATATCAGTGTTGTTAATTGTTTTCAGTTACGGCATGAAACAATACGTTCCTATAGGGGGATGTCTCGAATCACCTACTGAATAGTATTTCAATGTCAATATTATATCGAATAAGAACTTAGCGTGATAGGTAACAGTTGTCATAAGGTTCATATGTAAGTAGAAACGTCATCATCTATCTTTCCTCAAATGCTGAGTAAATACATGTAAGAATGCAATAAAAAAAACGAAGATTCAAGAAATAAACTAAATGAATCAGTTGGTCCCAAGAGTACGTGCCATGGCAACCCACAACACTCTACCAAAAATGGAAATGGCTGATATTTACTATTATTTCCAGTTTCAATACTGGTATCTCCTAAGCAAAAATGGTAAGCGAAATCGAGATATGGCTTTTGCAAACGATTAACATTTCCAAGAGTAGGTTCCATTTCCTCCCTTAACCTCTATTCAGTCTGGAAGTGGTTCAAATTGAGGATTTTAGTTTTCACTTTTATCATCATAGAACAAAATTAGTAAGGTATAGCAAGTAATGGGTATTTTATAAGGGTTAAACATTCGAGGAACAGGTCTTCAAGCTTATTAATCTATTGCGACCAGTAGGTATAAATGTACTGTGATGTAACTGTGTATTAAATGTGAAGTGACCATGAGATAATTGTGTAAACTCCTAACTCAATTCGCTAAATTCCATTATTTTATTAAATTACATTATTAACGACAGAATAATGAACTTTTGAAAATTCATCGGAAGAAAACTTTGATAAAGATTGTACATTCTCTGACAGCTTTTGTAAACGCATATTTGTTAATAAACACGACTAGTTTTCTCATTGCCTTTCCGCATACCTTCAAGTATAGCCTGATACTTCCCGATTCTTTGAACTCCAAAGTCATCATTCTTCAGCCGTACAAAACCACGGAGGACACAACAAGGCGTATTCGTCACGAAGTTGAGGAAGGTGCAGGATCATCGGAGACAAGCAGATCCCAGTATTGGAGGACGACCGACTCCATGTCTAAAGAATATTATTCTGCCGGTTCATCACCGCAGACACTTTTGAGTTTGTCAGTTAAGACTAATGGAATGAAGGTGTAAGAGAACAGCGTAAAGACGTGTTATCGCAGAGATGTATCAGAGAGAGAGAGAGTTCGACACCCCTAGCAGTCCAGCAGGATTGAGTTCCAGTTGTTGACTGTTACCAGAACATCCAGATTTCTCCAGGGCAAACCCTTCATCGTTCCAGATGACCAGGAGGACGCCAGCCTCATTGGAATTATCAGGCTAGTGCTCTTCCTTTATTTCTTAATTATATCCTTCTTCTCTCTCACCTATTTCCCACAACTAGTCAATTTCAAAATTAGAAACATTTGAATTTCATTAAATTCAACCATAATTTTACAGTTAAGTACCGTGTTGTGCATCAGTTCCATCCCCATTTGGTTGCATTTATTTATTACGTACTCTGAGCTACAACTGATGGCACTGGCCCAGTACTACTTTGAGAGTTGAATTTCCATATTTTAAAAGTCTATTGTAGTTTCACAGTGTGAAACTAAACTAACTTGTTTCTAAAATCAAAATCTTCCTCCTCCCTTTTACTTGACCTTATTATATACCGTGTTCTCTCTCTTACACAACTTAGATGCACACCACCTCCACGACACTGAGCACTCAATCAGAGTGCGGCTTCTCTGTTTGCTATGATTAAGCAAGTACGATTGACAATCATGCTTTCATCCTCTGCAAACGCAGGGTACAGCAGATAATTCGCATTATTAACCAATCTTATAAATTGATTCACTAACCTTTATTTACGTAAAAATGTGTGTATGTTCCGCCGTAATTCTGGAATGCCTGGAACAAATTTAAACAACTTGGTATATACAGGGTGATACAATAAGAACATACCAAGCCTATATCGCAGCTAGTACTGCACGTAGAGACTTCAAACAAAAAATTGCATTACCAAATCGTATGTGTAGAATGCAATAAAAATAGTAGCGACATCAGTGGCATTTCGTGAATACCTCCAACGGGGAGGCAACTTCAAAATTTGAAAAGGAAAGTGGTATAACTGTTGGGATCGTTTGAAAGGACATTAAATGTCATGCAACTTTTAGAGGACAAACTTTGTCATATCCTTTCGCATTTAACCGCTAGAGGCGTTGTTGCAGAGTTGTATCTGACTACCCGTAGCATGCCTTTATCTCAGCTAATAATGCACATAGAGCCGTCAAACAAACAATTGAACTACCAAATCGTATGTATAGAATGCAATAAAAATAGTAGCGACACCAGTGGCATATCGTGAATATCTCCAACGGGGGTCATCTGCAAAATTTGACATGGAAACAGGGGTTGGTTGTGCCTCCATTGAAACAAGCGCACAATGGGAGAAACGTCGAGAAGAAACACGTTGGCATATTTCGTCCTCTGTAGCAGCAACAGGATCGCATTACGAGGTCAAAGTCAGATGATGCGAGGGTTTCTGCATGCGGAACCAAAGGGAAAAGTAAATACTGCTCTGAAACGAACGGGACGTGCAATTGTACATACGCGGAATCATACCGTGTAAGTGGTGACAACAATAGCGTCAGCAAGAGACAGCTTCCAACTCGGCCACGTTGATGGTCCGGAATGTGGTTGTAATGCTGTCTTGCATGTTGCGAATTGTAGTTGGTCGATTGACATATACAAGGTCATTAATTCGACCCCAGAAAAGATAGTTCATACAAGTAAGTTCCGCGCAGAAAACTGTGGATTGGAACCTCTTCCGATCCAGCGTTGCAGAAATAGAACATTTAGCTCTTCCCTACACATGACAGCATTATGGGCTGAAAAGCCATCTAATTGAAACCACAACGTCTCACGTATATAGAGCGGTACGTTTTTCAATAACGGCTGTAGATGGTGTCGGAAGAAATCACGAAACATTGCACGTGTTAAATACCAACAAAAAACCATGACCCAATGACCTGATTCCCTACAATGCCACCCCACACATTAATGCGCCATTGGTGTTGCCGATTGACTTCTCTCATCCAGTGAGGGTTCTCCGCTGCCCAGTAATGTGTATTATGGAGATTCACTTTGCTATCACTGCAGAATGTCACTTCATCCGTCCATAAAATGAAGTGAATGAAATTCGGATGTTCTCTCACGCGATTGACCACCTAATTGCAGAACAGAAGCCGTAAATTACAGTCCGCACCACTTAGTTCTTGGTGCAGAGAGAGGTGGTACGGGTGAAAATGTGATTTCCACAGAATACACTACCTCGAATCTGATATCACGATCTCGTGCTATCTGCCGCGAAGATACATGAGGATTTACTGGAATTGCGGAAAGTATATCAATGGTAACGTCTTCATTTTGTACGACTCTTCTCCGGACACCATAGCGTTCACGCATGTTGCCTGTCTGACGCAAACGTACTGCTAATCTCCGCAGCAGATTGTGGGAAATAGCTTGTCGCTGTGGATAGCGTTCAGCGTATAATAGAGCTGCAGCCCTATAATTTTCCCGGCATTCCCCTAAAATCATGAGCATTTGAAATGCCTCCAAATTCGTATACCGCATGAATGTTACTTACTACCGACACTTCCTACTGGAATCACTCAAACATCAACTCAATCAAAGAGGTTTCATTGCTTGTGGAAGTTTTCTATTCGTCGCGTCACGAGCTTGTAATGCACAGGGGTAGTAGAACTCAATGCACGACACCTTGTCCAGTACACGGACCACTTTAACTCACTGCAGAGGTTAATCACTCTCGGAATCTACACGCTTGTGTTACCTGTTTTAGTTACAGCATCGCTCCTTCTGCCCTCTGTCTGACATAGCAGCAATCGCCTGTTCGAGACCGCATAGTCTTGAGCAAGGTCATGTACGTGTTAGCTACTGGATCTACAGGAGTACCACCACACAATCACTAGCAACGATAAATGAATGTGGTGTTCGAAACAACGACTAACAAGCCCACAACACATGCTCCCGGATTTGGGAGATATTTCATATTGTACGTACGCACACAAGATACATCACACGTCCACGTCATTGTGGGTCTGGGCTACCCTTGGCTTAGGCCCCGAGTTAACCCATATATTCCCAAGATAAGTTTTTATCTAGTTTTTAATTCTTCTTTGGTTTTATCTATTCATCAGGTCTCATGTTACATGAAAAATTTTGTTATTTATTTTTCTGACCATAAACTTTTGCGCGGTCAGGCCGCCCCAAAAATGGGGCAGTGGGAACTGCAGGGTACGTGTCACCTGATACAATATGGCTCCAGAAATGGGGCAGTGGGAAGTGGAGGGTAGGATAAAATTAATACCAGATAGACAAATGTTTCTGTGAACTCAATTTGTGTTATGCATAATATGTGCTTTATTAAATTTAGTGTTAATATTATCCTTAAAGATCTAATGAAGTGCTTTAGTATTAACTTATACAATGTTAGAACATCTAAGCCTTAAGAAAATATAAGAATTAACAATTTTAGACATACAGACATGAAATCTGCCTTTAAACAAACACAATTAAACATTTTTCAGACATTCAAAAATGTCTGCAAATAAAAAAGAATATCTAAAAGTCAGACAACGCTTTGTGCTACGATCAAAATGAGTGGAATGCAAGAAAACACTTAGCATGAAGTCCAACTTCACATTTCACTCATATTTTTGTTGTATTCTTGTGACATTGTCCACATCTTTTCTGTGTTTCACTGGAACCAATACCATGTCGTTTTCCGTCCAGTCGAGCTCTTTCCGAAACACGTTTCTTTGCTGACACGAGGTGTTCTACCCATTGGTAGGTGTACAGTATACATTGCCAGATATGATTGAACTACTATTCTAGTAAAATACAAAAATAAATAAATAAATAAATAATAATAAAAAAACTCATGCAATTTTTTGCCTACGACTCGAAGTTACCCTATAAAGGTGATATGCGTTGCACATTGATGCATTCAAAGGTCACGACAGTAGCTGCCAATACCATTTCTTCATTCGAATAGACACCCTATATGCGGCAATATTTTCATTTAACCTATCCACGCCACCCATATACATATTGCACTCTGCCACGCACCCCAGCGTTTAGCTTTCCCTAGCGGAGTTACACCTACCTTGTTTGAAGGAATAGTTACAACATTATTTTCTTTGTACCTGACAATAGTTACACCTGACGAAATGTCTGTAACTTGATCATACGATCCATGAGGCAGTTTCTTCATTTATTCCGGTTGTTTTAGAGGTGCCTTTTCCACTCTGTTCATCCGCACAGTCCCTGTTCCTTCATGATCTTTAATTCCCAGTGTTTCCAACAGACGCACGGATGTAAAAAAAAGTTATCCATGTAAATGCTGTATTCTTCTCCTGCTGGGAGCCTTTCAATTAGATTTAAAACAACTGAACCCCCACCCCGACTTCAGGATTTGTGTTTCCCGTTGAAGCACCCTGATAAGGTTCTGCAGAAATTAAATATCCTAAACGTGTACACATGACCCATATTTTAAACCCAAATCTTATCGGTTTCCCTTGAAGATGTTGCTTACAACCATGGTGCCCGAAGTATGGTACCATGGATTCATCAATGCTCATATATGAATCTTCAGGAAAATACTTTAACCAACGTTCGTTTAACATGGTCCATAGTGGGCGAATTTTACTGAATTTATCACTGCAAGCTTAGTATTATCACAAACATGTAGATAATGCAATATTTCTTCAAATCAATTTCTATTCCAACATGATGGGTATCTAGACCCAGGTCCCAATACAAGCGATACCTGGAAACCGTACAATAACCACTAAGCAAAAGAATCGCGAAAAATAGTCGCAGTTTGTTAGGAGTAACATCAAATTGTTTCCCATCTTTCTGAACAGCGTAAAGTCTCGAATAGTTAACGAAGAGAGAAATAACGTCATCGCCGAAGAATAGTTCGAAAAGATCAACATGAGACACATTTTCTTCTAATAATTCTGGCCTTTCCCAGGTACGTGGAGGTTTCGTAGGAATATCGAGCCTCTCCAATTTCCTAATTGGAAGTAAATTACGTTTTACTTATTTTGAGCGCTGTGAGCTGCTGACACTAGCAGTAGGTGGTTCAGGTTTACTTTCCTCTTCCAACCCTCTTCTGTCCACAACAATTCCGTTGCCCGTAATTCTTCTAATTTCAAGCTCAGCGCTTGCACTAAGCTGGTTACCAGATAGGTTGTTTATTGTTGCACTTTGGCAATCCTCGTACCCGCTGTCTTCGTCACTCAATTGTGAGTTCTCAGGAGGAGTGATATAAATATTCGCAACTAGGAGGTTGTCCTATGCTTCAAGTATGGCAGCAATTTCGTTGACAATCAACCTGAAGAAAAACATTATATAAAGGATATATTTCAGTGTGAGTTGAAAATATCGTTCAAAAATTTCTAAAACATTTTATACACTTAAAAAAGAATATGTTCTATAAGTTAAACTTTAAAACAAGTAAAACACCATAACAGCCCATAATGTTTGCAGAGCTGAATCACAATGTGATCAATAATCTATAATTCATATGGGACTGTCGTACTCGAAGAAACAAAAAGAAGGTAGTCTTTTACACATCCGGTTTTGAAATCTGAATTGTTTCATACGCTAGAAAAATTACTATATGAATTACTTATTGTGCACATTACAAAAAATGAATGTTTTAACCTAAATAGCAGAAAGAAAATACCATACTTGAAAGATTATAAATGTATTACTTTTTTATGTAGAATATTTTAAAAGCTTATGTAACTAAAATGTGTTAGTTGATGAAAATATTCATTTTAGACTGTTATTGTATCATTTAAGTTTCTGTCGCATGCTTAGGAACATATATTTTAGCTAAAAGCCCTATTTCTGTTTGACTGTCCTACATTTTCCCTAAACTTATCCGTACAACTGATAATTATATATATATAATATCCTTACCACCTGTTGAAGCTGATAGAAGCGAGAGAAGGTTCGGTAGAAATAGGAATAGTGATAGTTCTTTCGCTTATATCAGTCCTACCTGACAGAACTAGGAATATACCCACAGTGTAATATGCCCAAATGTTAGCCATCTCTGGTGGTCCCAATGCCCAACTGTTAACCATCTCTGGTGTTCCCAGTGCCCCAACAATTGGGCAGCATGCTTCTTACAGTAGGCCTGTCTACAGTTCCCACTGCCCAATTTTTGGGGCACCAAAGTTTTGGTTGAAAAACAGTGGATTATAATAATAATCGCCAAATATATTATTATACCCAAATTACAGAAGTTCGAAAACAACAAATGAATAAAAACAAATAAAAAATCAAAATATTAGTACTTCAATATCTTACCTTTTCTGGTCTGACATCGCGTCTTGTTCTTGAGAAAAGTCCTCACTATAAAACACACAAAGGAAGCAAAAGACAGTCACTAACCGAATGTTGCAATGTAGCCAGACACTCCAACTAATGATCCATAAATAATATAGTTTTAAAAAGTTTGTACATTTGTTATTAAAAAATCGGAAATATATCGCCCAATTTTTGGGGCAGTGGGAATATATGGGTTAATCCTGTAAAGGCGTCGGCGGTTGTTTGCCCGGGCATGGATGGCACGTACCCTTCCGGCATTCGCCTGGTGTGACTGTGGACATCCTCGCACCATCTGACTTTCACCTACTAATGCGACTGTGTTGCTGCCGACGAGGAAGAAATATGCCAACGTGCTTCCTTTCGACGTTTCTCCCATTGTGCGCTTGTTTCGGCTGAATGGGAAAGGATATGACAAAGTTTGTCCTCTAAAAGTTGCATGACATTTAATGTCCTTTCAAACGATCCCAACAGTTATACCACTTTCCTTTTCAAATTTTGAAGTTGCCTCCCCGTTGGAGGTATTCACGAGATGCCACTGATGTCGCTACTATTTTTATTGCATTCTACACATACGATTTGGTAATGCAATTTTTTGTTTGAAGTCTTTACTTGCAGTACTAGCTGCGATATAGGCTTGGTATGTTCTTATTGAATCACCCTGTATATTACTTGCAGTCTGGAAACGAATACAGTCAGGGTAAGGCCTCTTAGCTGCATTACGTTGATAGGAGGGGGAAGACATACATGTTCGAAACCAACCGGTATTAGGGCCAAATAAATAATTTTTGGGGTCCATGAGCTGATTAGTGACAGTTTCGATGAACTTTAGGTACAAATGCACCTCCCGCTTTCACACCTAGGGGGAGGTGAGAGAAATACATATAAGAATGATTTAAAATGGCTTATATTAGTATCGAGTCCGTAGTTTTCGGGGTCTCTGCCATGAACACTGACGCTTTCGATGCTGTTTAATCCAAATTAAAATCCCATTAGTACTTCTGAGTGGAGATTGTGACATAAAAATAACTGAAAATGACTGATATTAGTGTCGCATCCAGTTTTCTGGGTCACTATGTTGATTGGTGACTGTTTGATACCCTTTAGTTCCAAGGTTAGCTTCCAGTTGAGGTAAGACCCCTGGCACTCTCAGGGGGAGTAGATAAAAAAAATGACTAATATTAGTATCGAATTCATAGTTTTCAGGTTCGCTTAGATAGAGTAACACTCCGGATGCCCTTTAAGTTCATGTTTAGTTTCCATTGGCACACGACCCGGGTTCGATTCCGGGCGGGAGCTCATGTGGTTCGGATTCCACGTTAATCAGTAGGTCCACGTCTCATATAGCCTCGCTGCTGAATGGGACGTTACACTCAAAATCAACAACAATCCATTGGCACACAAGAGGTGGATATTATGACATGTAAACATAATTGAAAATGACCAATGTTAGTGTTGAATGCATAGCTTTCGGGGTCACTAAGTTGATTGGTGGTAGTTCTAATGTTCTGCAAATTCAGCCTCCATTAGGAGTAAGATCACCTAGCACACCTAGAAAGAGTGAAATGGGGTAACATATAAAACGATAGAAAACCACTGATATTGGTATGGAGTTCATAGTTGTCAGGGTCGCTTAGATGAATAGCGACTCTCCAGATCCCGTTTTAATCCAAGTACAGTCCGCCCCCTGGAGGAGGAATAATAACATAGAAAAAAGGCTATCAATATTAATTTCGAATCAATAATTTTCAGGGTCATAAAGTTGATTGGTGACACTTCCTGTAGCATTTAAGCCTTAATTTAAGGCCCATTAGCACTCCTAGGGTGGCAGAAAGAATTATCTGTTAAAATAATTGGAAACGACCGATATTAATGTTAAACCCATAGTTCTCGATGTCACTGAGGTTAATTATTACACTACCGATAGCATTAAACTTCAAGTTCAGCCTCGATCAGTATGGAGGTAAGGAGGAGTGAAAAAAGTATGTCTCAAATGTCTGAGCTTTAATGTCGAATCCATATTTTGAGTTCGTCAAGCAATTACCAAATTGCAGTCGCGATGACATTTAATCCCAAGTTTAGGCATGAACGAGCATATCAGCTGGATTGGGAATTCGCAGTGGGAGTAAGATACCATGAGGGATGGGATTTGGAAGGAGTGACATGTAAAATTAATACAAAAAAATTATATTAGTGTAAGATGGGTTCGATCCATAGTTTTCGAGGTAGCTGAAATAAACAATGACGTTTCCAACGTTGTTTAAGTACAAGTTCATCCCCATCAGCACAGAGTGGGGTAGGTAAAAAAATAAAATGTTAAAAATGACTAAGGTTTGTGTCGAATCCATAGTTTTTGAGATCGGGAAAAAGGCTGACCCCTTTTGAAATTACTTTTGAAAGATAGTACTTCAAGCTGGAGTTTTTATTCGTATCAATTTGATTAAAGGCATATTCTGTGGGTTTTAGGATATTTCAATATTTATGCAAAAAATAGATTATCTTCTGTATTTTTATAATTACATTTTTATTGAAGTAAATATTCGAATTAGAAGGGAATTTAAATATTTTACATAAACCTATTCCACCCGTGCAAAGAACGAGCATTTCAACTAGTATTAAATATATTAATAATAGTAAATAATGAATAAATAAGAATAACTTGAATAAACCTTTGTAACTTTGTACTGGTAAAATAGATTGACATATCAAATTGCTGTAAACGACACTGTGTTTTCCACATCTACTGAAAATCACCATTCAAGTGGGTGACATATTTACTTAAGTAGTTTATCGAAATAAATGGTTTTGATAAAAGTCAAATTTTCAATTCCTTATAACTTTGTTTCTACTCCTTCAATGTTCACTCATGTCCAAAATTGTTGTCGCATGTAGGTAAATATATTGTTGTAGGAATATAATTTGATAACGAATTCGCCCTGTATTTCTTACAATGTTAGTATATGTACAATATTCACGTATGTGGTAATTACATGTAGCACGTGGCACATACGCCATGCATGTGGCAAATTTCATGTCAAAAGAACAGTAAATAAGAACAATAAAACGAAAATAAAACTTTCTTGCCCATTTACGAATATTTTGTTTTACTCATTCTCATTTTCGTATTTATAATTCTTTTTCGTATGGAATTTACCACAAATATACATTTCCCGATTATACACATAATATCAATATTAAAAGTGCCCTTCAAAATCATTATCTAATTATATTCTTACAAGAAGACAGTTATAGATATGCGACAATCATTTTGGACATGAGTGTACATCACATGATGACCGTAGTATTCGACACTAAAGTATTTGAAATACGCGTTGCCTCTTTCGACTCACTTTAGTTGTTACTATTGTATGCCTTCAAAATTCCGCTGTTTTTCGACCATTAAAATACTGTAATTTCATAATGGCAACACTGAGTACGAAGTGTGACATTGTACGTTTTCATTTCATACGTAATTTGAAATAATGTCCTGAAGTATTGCTATTAAAAAAAAAAAAAAAATCCCCGTTAATATGTTGAAATGCAGTCTATGTCAAACTATGTCTATCTGTCGATGTTTGTATGGTAAGAAATTTCAGTATATTGTATCTATTAATTTCAAAGTTACAAGGGCATATGAAGATAAATAATCCACAATGTATAAGTAACATTCTAGTTGGTTCTCTTTGTTACATTATTGATCCATAATGGGTACATATTAGAGGGAAAAAATGACAGTTTACGACTACTGCATTTCTGTAGAGTATTTTCCTAATTCCAAGTGCAAACATATGTAGGCTGACAAAAAGTGATGTGTGTATATAAAATTATATTTCGTAAATTCGTAAAGGATTCATGTGTTACTCACTGATACAATGTGACTCTTCAAATTACTTTTACAGTATGCAACACTACTACATGATATACTCATTTTCTTATTCACCGTTCACCTATATCTATCAAGATCTATCTATCTATCTATCTATCTATATACATTATATATATATATATATATATATATATATATATATATATATATATATATATATGTGTGTGTGTGTGTGTGTGTGTGTGTGTACATCAATTTTATTCTTGCTATAGGCTAAAGATAGTCCAATGTCGTATTAGGCAAATAGAATTTCGTTAAGGTATTTCTAGTATTTTCATTGTTATCTGTATGTAGCCTCAATGATACACAATCGTTGGTCAAAATGGCAGCTAAGAAGGAATGATAGCAATGTCTAATAACGCAGGATTCTCTGGAGGAAAGTATTATATAGAACAACACCGACAACGTTTGGGAGGTGATTCCTGACACCAAGATAAGGTAAAAGGTATAGGCCAACCTGGGTGCACATATGCTTCCTTTCGGAGTTATAGGCTGTCGACAATATGAAAAATAAATAAATAAATAAATAAAAGTCCATAGTTCCAAAACTATGGGATCTACCGTAGTCGGATCAAGACTTCATTTAGGAACTAGTATGTGCCCTATCCAAATATCCAAGTCTCAGAATTCTGCGATACTTCTGCAACAATTTTTATACAGGTAGTTGGTGAGTACTTCAAATTATATTACCGTAGCCAAACTCCATTTATAAAATTTTGTTGCGCTAGTACCTTAGGATTCTGAAACATGGATTTTAGGATAGGGCACACATTAGTTCCTAAGTGAAGTCTTGACCCGACTGCGGTAGATCCCATAGTTTTGAAGCTATGGACCTTTAAAATTCATTTTCCTTTTTATGTTTTCGGCAGCCTATAATTCCGAAAGGAAGCATTTGTGCATCCAGATTCGTCTATACTTTTGGTCTTATCTTGGTGTCAGGAATTACCTCCCAAACGTTGTCACTATTGTTTTGCAACACATTGTATATAAAATTCATGAAAGCTTTTCGTTTATAAAACAAGGTACCGTTTTTCTTGTAGTGAAACACTCAGACTGTGTGTGGAAGAGGAGGTGATAGAAGAGGAAATATTACTCTCAGTAAATAACTGTAAAAATGATGCATAATATTGCTCTGGCAAAAACAATTTTCAACCTATATGCTTTCATTTCATGGGCGATACAAGAATTGTTCATCAGATTATCTGTGATCCAACGTCAAATTAGCAGATAAGTAGCATTTTTTCAGAAATTTTCATTATTATAATATATAAAATCTACGTTATAATGAATAATAATAAATATTAAAAAGTATAATAATCAACATCTAGTTTCGTAGTATTTGAAGGTCAAAAGAACAAATGCAATTACAAATTGTGGTTGTATCGATTCTATTGCAATTTAACTGGACAATGCAGACTAGACAACATGGTCTGTATTGACAATTTAAAGAGAATCGTTCATTTCATAGCAACTAACCGCGTTCAATTCAAATGAGTTCGTTCAAAAGTTTTGTTTTCTCTCTTGGGAATGAAAACATCCCCTGCCTTGATGGCCTAGAAAGCTCAGTCAGAGAATTGGTCTGGTATTTCAGCCAGGATAACGAAATTACTATGCTTTCTATTTGCTGCAGAGTGTCAATCAACCTGGCAATTTAGAAGCACAACGAAAATTTGCAACATATGTAGAAATGCAAATTGTTCTAGTGTAATTACGTAACGTTGGAAACTAACTGAATCCAATAGAGCTTCAAAGCAATCTATGTATCTAGTATATGCAGTTTCACTGTATTTCAGTTTCAATCTTTTCAAAGTTTTGTATTTGAGCTCTTTTTGTGTTTTAGATACTTTTATCTGTTTACGTCTTGTTAAGTGATTCAGTTTGATAAATAACTTAGCACGTGTGGGTCAGGGTAGTAACTTAGGTCTTGGGTAGTCAAGCGGTTTAGGCTGTCGGTCGTTAGGCAAAATCCATGAGAAGTTGGAATTCCTCTGTAAATCATGATTGGATTTTAATTATTATCAACATTTCTGTTTTTGTTCGTGTTTAGGAATGAACTGAAGTGAGAGTCTAGATCCCCGCGGAGTAGAATCGCTCGTCACATGGTGATAGAGATCTCACTTCATCAGTTAGTGTGATACTTGTGGGTAGAATGGGGAAGTTTGGTGATATATCAAAGTTTGATAGGGACGGCTAGGAACGAATACCTCGACTTGTCGAATGTTCGCGAGCTGCCATGGTGAGTGTCTTCCAAAGGCAGGAAAAGAACAATGAAACCAGCACCAAACCACAAGACGCGGGGAAACCACATTTATTAAAGATGTGGGACGTATGGACTGTCGATATTGGTACAACAAGATAGGGCGCAAACCATGCAACAGTAAACCTTAATAGATTTTAACGGTGGACGAAACACGAATGTTTTCGAGCACAGTTTGCCCTACACTGCTAGATATTAGCCTCCACAGCCGACGTTCCATCGTGAATCAATTTTAACCGCAGAGCGCAGTCGATTATGACTGCAATGGGTACATGTCCACCGTTATTGGACAGCCGAACAACTGTACAACGTTCCATAGTGCAATGAATCAAGATGCTTCCTTTATCACATAGATTGCTGGGTTGGAATTCACAGTTTTTCGGGAAAACAACTATCCGAGACGTGTACAGTAAGACAATGACAGGCCAGTGGTTACTTTACTGTGATTAGGGTAGTCCATGGGCCCAGTTGTGCATGTGGAAGGCATCACGACGGTTCCTAGCTATCGCCAAGTCACTGCTGATCATGTACAGACTTGTCCAAAATGATTGTCATATATCTATAAATATGCTGTTCTAGGAATATAATTTGATAACGATTTCGCTCGGTATTTCTTATAATGTTAGTATGTGTATAATCGGTAAAGACATGTGTAGAATTTCATGTTAAAAGAGCAGTAAGTAAGAACAATATAACGAAAAAAACTTTCTTGTCCATTTAGCAACATTTTGTATTACTTATTTTAATTTATTTTTATCCCAGCTCGCGCCGTGTGGACTTTGTGGTGGACAAACACCGTGCTTGTGAGTTTTCTCGGGGTTCTCCCGTTTCCTCCCACTTTCTTCATTCCACCAATTTCATTCATTTCTCATAATCACCGTCTCCTTTAGCCTGACCGGCATAATCGTGGGACGTAAAACTCAAAGATTTCATTTCATTTCAGTTTTCATTTTAATTTTCGTATTTATAATTCTTTTCCTATGAAATTTACCGTAATATCCATTTCCCGATTATATACATAGTAACAGTATTAGAAGTACAATGGAAAGTCACTGTCAAATTATATCTCCACAAGAAGACTATTATAAATATACGACAATCATTTTGGGCATGAGTGTACATTCTTTCATGTCGGCCATATTTCTATCTGGTAATGGCATTTTTCAGAATTGTAATATTCCTTGTAACAAGACCGACGTTGTGTTGCAATGGGTTCATGAGCACAGTGTGAATTTTAATTGCTGCAGTGGTCCGAAAACTAAGTCGATCTTAACCCAACAATTGCCTCATTGTTCCATGCCAAACCACATTGTTGTTGTCCTGCGAGTCAAAGGTGTACATACCAGATACAAGATGTTCATAATGTTTTCACTGGTTAGTGTATGTATAAAGTGTAAAGTAAGTAACACACTCACTTCAGAATCTAGATAATTTGTTTTGTTTTCTTTAAGTCTTTCAAAATCATTGAACCATATTGTGCTCGAGATTATTAATGTCCTACTTAATTTGATTAAAAGTGCTTCTTTCACAACTTGTTTTACTGATAAGGATTTATGTTGATGATTGGATATGAAAAGCAATAACAATAACACCATGCTGTAAACGTCGCCAACACCTAGCGCCCCACTTGCTGGTAAATGTCGATTGTCGACATAGCGACGCATCGAAGGATTATCGCTAGTTTGCCACTAGCGGTAGGGCTTCGTTGAGTCAAAACAGATGTCTAGAGTCGGGGTGTTGAAGTTACCACCGCGTAGATCAAGGACTTCATTTTGGTCCGCGCTCCTTCGATTCGTCGCGGAGAATCGCGAAGGAATCAATGCGAACTATCGACAGTCCTCGACATGTGGTTATTATTATATATTATTTTTCCCTGACTTATTGTCCCTGAAGGGAGCTCTAGGGATCAAGAGTAACCCCTGCCTCTACATCATGAAGTGAAAAATCTTGAGCTAAGTGAGTATAACTGTATGAGTTTAGATGACAACTGTCACTGATCATTAGAAAGTGAATACGGGTGAACAATAAAATAAAGTACATAGTGAACGCATTTGTCTCATCCCAAACGGTTATCGCAGAACATACACGGTCAAAGGAACACATTGATTAGTCAAATTATAAAGATCACAACGATTTATTCCTCTGTAAGGATGTTTTCTTCAATGTCTCTGTGGCAAAGTTGGAAGAACACGCGCCTAGTAATCTTAAAGTTGGTGGTTCATGCTCACCCCAGGTTCGCTTTTTTTAAAACTTTTTTTTAGTGTTTTAGAACCATCTTAATATAAACAAATCACACATATTAGAGATTTAAAATATTTTAGGGAGAGTAATTTTGTGTCTTGTTGGCGTTTCGTTGCGTTTCTGCCACTGGTGGTAAAATTTTGAAAACGCAAGCGGGGCCACGGCGAAACATTGCTGCGGGGTCACCAATTTCTGGTAAGATGCCGCTAGTTACCCACCGGTGGTTCACCGACACTTACGGCATGGTGAACTTTCACTCTATCTATTACCTTCTCTTTCTCCAGAGTCCTTTTAGCTATATTTATTGAATTTGTTTGGAAAAGCTTTTTTCTCTTTATACCCACTAGCCACACTTTAATGAAACTTGGCAAATATATATATATATAGCCTAGGGTATGCACTATTTTAGGTGATAACAATCATGCAGGTACCTTAACATGATATCCCGGTATGGGTGCGAAAATTCGAAAGGAAAACTCATAAAAGTTTCAAGAAGTTTTCCAGAATTTCGTGCCAATTCATAAACCGTGATAATGAAATAATGTCTTTCAAAAATATCATTTTAAAGACAATGACGCACGAACCATGAGCCTCAGGTAATTAGGGTTCGAGTAGGAACTCCTTAAAGATTATTAGTATATTAATGTATGCAGACAACTCAAAATTGTATGGAATAATTAACATGAATATGATCAGTATTTGTTATAAAAAGATATAGACGCAATAATTAGTACTAAAAATTTATTAGAAATCATTTAAGAGAAAACTAAATTTATGACGTTTGCTAATAAAACTCAGTATTTTTTCAGCTCATACATAGTCAATTAATAATAAATAAAGAAATACACATCAAAGATCGGGATATTGCACATGAAAAACGACTGACATTTGGTAGATATATAAGTGATATAGCAAAAGGAAGGAGAAAAAATATGTTTTATGTTTGATCAATGTCCTGATTTTAAGAAAGGTAGTTCATTTGTGTATTTATATAAAACACTTGTTACCGTAAGACGGGGTTACTTTGCACATCAGGGGTTACTTTGCACAAAATATGAAAAGAGTTTCGCAATTCTCTATCGGTAAAACCATGAACAGTAAAGAGAATGCTTCAACTGCCACCGTAAGATAGAGTATCTAACTGTATTTTGGCTATAATGTTTGATGTTAACATCAATTCTAGTTACCGGGAGGATTTGTTATTGTAAAGGTATGGGAAGCAATCACTGTAAAGGCCGCCAAAATTTAAAAGATATCACGTACAAGAACTTCAGCCGAAGCTAAGTCAGTTTTTTAGAATACTACAGTGAAGCGATAATTTGAATTGACTTGACATACATGAGACTTTGAAGCGATAATTGAAATTGAAATCTGAAACGTTTTAAAGTCATAAAAGGAATAAAACTGGGAGAAGGCGGTTTCAGCTTCTAATCGGGGTTACTTTGCACCAGTTCAAAATACCGCTTAGATAGGAAATTATTACTACTGGAACCTATTTAGGTAGATGCCGGAATGAATTTCTTGTTGGAAAATAAATTATAAGCAGTGGCGGATTCAGAAAAGTAGTTTGAGAGGGGCTTCACTCACAAAAAAGCGTTTTTAAAAAAAAAAAAAAGAAAGAAAAGAAATTACTAGACTTTCGTACAACGATATTATCTATCTTTGTAAAAACTTTCTAAGTACCGTAGATGCGGGCTACTTGGACCCAATTTTGCAATAAATTCGCTCCTCCCTAACGAAATTAAAGCTGGCGTCGTCACTGCTACTTAACCATAAAAGTGTGCCACTTACCTTTATTTGTATATGATCTCCATTCTCCTCTTCTTCATAGCAACAAACTTCTTTATGTCTTTTTTGGCTAAAATACAAAAGACTTGTTGGTTAGGTATCATTTCTTTCTATTTTCTTTTTTCTTTTTTTTTCACAAATTAGAACTACCAAAAATATTCTTTTACGCACACACACTCTCCACTTCCTTATATTTTTTCCGTCACAACTCTCGTTCGCAACAGAGCTGTGAACTTGCTTCTATGCGTATTTCAGAAGCAAAGTGAACAACATTCAGCACTGAGTCTAGCGTAAGGAATGTGGATATCCAATCCGCCAGAATCATTTGCACAAGCAATCGTAGCCCGTAGTATGAAGCGGTCGTTGGAATCTGACGTGTCGCTGCCTAGCAGTGTGCCTAGGTTCCCTTAAGAAAATTTCCCTCGACAGCAACAAGATTTTCTCTTTTTAATTAAATTTTCCGTAGTTTGTTGATTGAGTTGATTTTGAGTTTAACGTCCCGTTTAGCAGCGGGGTTAAATGAGACCGTGGACCTACTGATTAACGTGGAATCCGAACTACACTGTAAAAAATTTCATAAGTAAATTTACAAAAAACGGTGGCAATCTGTTTGTCACTCCTCTATGTAAATCACTAATATGAAATGGTGTAAAATTAAATTTTTATCAAGAAAAATATATTTTCTTATAAATTTACTTTTAACAACAACAGCAAATTTTGTAATTTAATTTAAGGAAATATATATCAACTTACAAAATGAAGGGTAAATGATTTTACATTGATGTTTGGCAATTTAATTACATTGTTTTTCAGTATATATGAGCTTCCGCCGGGAATCGAAGTCAGGTCTCCCAAGCCAAAGGCGCATACGCTAACCGTTAGCCACGAAGGAGCTCTTTCCCTAATTTGTTGAGTGTTTAATACCTATGACGGAAGTTACGTTATAAGATTGATTTAGCTATATTGAAGGAAGTATCAACAACATTCGTTTTATCCATTTGCTTTTTGTTTATAATTTATTTTACTTTTTCCTTCACTATTTTAAATAAAAATACAAGCAGCCAACAAATTATGTGGGTGCAAATTATGCTACTTTGAATACACACCTACACTTCTGCTATTGCATTGGTTTATTTCTTAAGAACAAAGATAAAATTGGCTGGTTCCAGTGAATAACCGGCTAAGTCGGGAAAAGTAAATTTTACAGATCAGTTTAAAGGTACATTTTACAGCCGTTACCTGGCAAAGTTTGACAACCAAATCCTGTAACTTCCTCAATTTTATGAATTCGCCTTAGCCGCTTCTACACAATGTAGAACTCACCAAAAGAAGCTAATACCTGTAAAATCTCAATTTTCATAAATAGTCGACTTAGCCGGTTATTCACTGGAACCAGCCAATTAAATATTTATATTGATCAATAAGTAAGCTAGAGAATTTCCCTGGATTTTGACGTTTTAACATAAAAATTCCCTTTTTCCTTTTTCAATAAATTTACTTAAGAAATTTCCCTAGATTTGGGAAATTTCCATCAAACTACAAACACTGCTGCCTAGTGCATTCGTGGAGCCATCGAGTTTATAAGCGTTGCACTATGACAGCATTTTGTTTAATATGGGCACTAATGTCACAAAGTGATAAACCACACTCACGATAGTCGAAACCTGCAGAAAGGTCTGCTGCATTCGACGATGGGGTAGCATCTTCATACCACTCGTGGCTCTCTGGCTGGCCTCCGCTTGCTGGCACTAGATTGCATGCCCGGCCTCTGTTGCTTTACTGCGCTGTCTTGCTAATCAGTGTTTGCATACTGTAGATATTGTACAATTTTCCGACAATATCCCTTTCTTCGTGTTCCATTTGTAATGGCGAGTACTGTATGAAAAAGATACAAATTTTAACTGCAGATTAAATAATTTAGAAAAATGTGGACTGGTTTCCTTCAAGGATTCAGTGAACAACTTTTAGGCAACAAAGATTCTGGCAAAGGGATGGTATCGATACGAGACGAGACGAGACTTGGCATAGCCTCGGTCTCATCTCGGATGATAAATAGCGGTCTCGGTCTCGATCTCGTCTCGAGTCAAAAATCGCCGTCTCGGTTTAAGTCTTGTCTCTGTCAAGAGATACTTGTCTCGGTCTTGTTCGGTCTCCTCTCGGTCTCGTCTCGAAAGTCTCGAAATAAATTGTGAAAGTATTATTATCATACAGTCTGTCATTTAAGCTTTTTATTTTTTGCCTTCATTCTCGACTTAGAATTATGGTATGGTGTGCTTCTTAATTGCTAATTTGCTAGCGCTAATGCTTTCCATGCGTTTCAGGTTCATATCAGTGGGTATATCATGCCTGGGATAAAACCCTAATAGTAACCCATATTTCAGTTTCAGCAATAGACTTTGTCTCATATAGTCTCACTACTGCCTATACAATTAAACTCTATCGAATTAACTACAGTGCTATACAGTAGTTTATCAGAATTGTTCAATACCTCCTAACGGATAACGCAACACATAGCAGCACGAATGTATTTAATCGTACCGAAATTGAAATTTTACAATTTCTCATTTATTACCCAATATATTCTGCTTTGATTGTCATTTTAAAAACAGAATGTAACGATCATTATCTTAACAAATAGGATAAATTATTACTACAATATATTTTGTTTCAAGTTGATCAAATGCTTTATTACTGTTTCACATCTCCGTGTTTAATCGACACCTTAAAACACGAACTACCTTAACCTTGTGGTGGGAGCTACGGCACTCATCTTTTCTGTGTGTGATCTCGGGTTAGATTACCAAACAAGTTATATTCAAAGTCTGATGTTTCGCATAGTTCGTGTCTCATTTTAAGAACATTCTGTTTCTTATACAAGTTCATAAGGTCGTAATGCATTACATAAGCATATCCGTTACTGTAATACAGATTAACCTTATTCCTGAGCTCTCAGCGGTGCATGAGATCTTTATTCGAGAAAACTAGTCGTGCTTTCATTACGATTACCTAGTAAAAGTTATATATATCTGAACTTTAAAGGTATACTATGCTAAGTCATTTTTTGTTCGAAATTGAGTTAAGAATACTTCTTTAATAGACTATGTTCTTTCTAGTGATGTACTAATGTGAGTCTGATAGCATCCTACTACTTTCTAACTACTTAGTAATCTTATAGTTTAAAAAACAATACTATAAGTCTCACTTAAGGAAACGATTTTCGCTTCTCTTGTAAAATTACGAAGTTATGACTTGCTTTAGTTTACCTCTGAGATTCAGGTATAATAAAATAAACACGATCGTCATAATCAACCATTATCAATCCACTGCTGGATGAATGTCTTTCCAAGTCTTCTCCACAACTATTTTATATTGGGCAATTCTTTTTCAGGTTAGTCCCAGTGGTTCTTGATTTCGTCACGCCTTCTTGTGTGCGGGCGTTTCCTAGGCTGTTTTTGTCTCGCAGTATCCAGTATAGAATTGTTTTCGTCCATCGATCATAATTTCTTCTTGCAATATGACCAACACATTTTCCAGTTCATGTTATTTCCATTAGTACCAAATTATTTCATTAGTACCAGTTATTAGTTGCCAAATAATTAATTTCTATATATTTGGGCTACAAATAAGGGTGAGTCATAAGTCTCCATACAAGATGACTAATGTTTATTTTTGATTTTCCAGGTAGTAAGTCTCCATACAAGATGACTAATGTTTATTTTTTTATTTTCCAGGTAGGAAGTCTCAAAACTTGATGACTAATGTTTGTTTTTCATATTCCAGGTAGTAAGTTTCCATACAAGATGACTAATGTTTATGTTTTACGTATTATGTACCAGGAGAAAATTCGGGATTTGGATAATCTTAAACAAAGAATCAATGCAGCTTGCAAACAAGTAACAAGTGCAACATTGACAAATGTTAGTCGGAATTGGTTGGAGTGCTCGTCATTTTGTCTCGACATGCAAGGGAAACATGTGGAGCATATTTTATAACTGTAGTGTAGTATTATCGTCATTTGTATGGAGACTTATGACTCACCCTGTAGTTTAAATCCGCTACTTTTGGAGCACAGACACATTACTTTTTGATCTTCGAATCTGGCAACACTGACTCAATGATTTAAATCAACATAATGTGAGGATCCTCATTTGGTCTAGCGGCTAGCACGCTTGACTTCGGTTCTCGAGTTCGATTTCCGGTGGGGGTGCAGTTGAACGACCGAAGTGGTTCGGATTCCACTATAATCAATAGCTCTACCTCTCCATTAGCTGTCCTAGCATAAACGTGGGACGTTAGACTAAAACAAACTAAACCAAAAATCAACAATGTGTATTACTAACTGTAAGTCCTTGAATAATTGCACATTGTTATATGGTATGGATCGAGTTTGAGGAGATCGGTGGTCAAACTAAAGCAAGTTAAATGTAATTAGGGTGTAATTAAAATTTTTAACTAATCACAGTTTTAATCTAAAGTGTACACCAGGTCTAAAGTTTAGAGGAAACAACTAGTGTTACTGAAAAGTTTTCAGTGACATTTAATTTCAGTTTCAATTTGCATTTGCATGTATTACTGGAACTAAAACTTTGATATTAATATTATAAGTAGCCCAAAGACTGTGAAAAACGTCGTCTTTTTAAAACATTCTTGCACCATAAAACGAATTAAGAGTAATTTTGAAATATTTTACAGTTTAGCTACGTTATTTGCACTATATTTAGAATAATACTAATCAATTTTGGCAACACTGCTTAAAATAATGTAACTGCGACTTGTAATTCAAACCACCAAAAACTATATAGTTGTAATGCCATAAAAGCAAAGGAAAGCAACAATCATCATAAAAAATCAGGCTCGGACTGGCCCTGGTGGCTAGGCGGCGATTGCCACCCAGACAGGAAGCAAATCAAAAGGGAGCCAAATGAAAATTTTAATAAAGAGAGGTCAGGAGAAAGAGAAAAAATGTGGAAAACGTGTGCGACAACTAAATTCTTATGAACAGTCACGGCGGCAATTTGCATACATCAAGCTCTTTGAGTGTTTCATTAAAATCTTGTTGCGACTCACGTCCCCTATAAAGTAAGAATGTTCAATGCCAGCTTCAGAGTCATGTCAGTGCAAGCAAAAACACTAGTGTAATCAAACACGCTTCTTATCGCGAAATATAAAACAAAGTCCAAATTATAGTGGCCTCACAATACAATTCTTGAGAGTTTAGATTCTTGGCCCACGAAAAATAACAATTTGGAATCCAACAGAAAGAGATCTGTGATCATTTTCAAGATTTATAGTACAGGGTGTCCAATATACAATGCAACCCTGAGTTTGGGATAGTAGAACTTTTGAACCTGAAGCGATACACAAACAATGGTTATACCAAAATGAAGCCTTGTTCTTGCATATATTTTTAAACTAGGAAGCAACGATTGAAGTACACAGTATTGCCAGATGTAACGAAGGATGTAAATCTTTTTTTTTTTTTTTTTTTTTTTTTTTTCAAAACATGTAAATTGACTTATAACTCATACGTATGAATGTTCTGTCATTAATTTACCGTTTGTTTAGTTGGAGTAGCTTGGAAACTATGGGGCAGAAAAAAAATCATCATCACCGATAACTAATCGGATGAGGCCTCTGTAAGGGGGAACTAGGGTAATCGTAGTTTTCATAAATTAACACTCTGAATTGGCGACCCTGCTGATGTTTCAGTGCATCAAAAGGTGTGTTAAGAATCTGTCTACATTATGCAATTCCTGAAATCAATGTAAAACAAACTTTGAAATTATCATGAAAAAATGTTTACTTACTATTCATTTCTATGGGGCTATTTAAAGAAAGAGGTATACAAGAACAATTCTCGAACTATTCAAGACCTGGAAACGAACATTTCCAGTGCCATTGAGAACATTAACACTTCTTATCTTCGTAAAGTTGCTGCCAACCTGGTGAAACGTGTGAACTAGTGTTTGAACCAAAACAGGGGACACTCCAGTCTCCGCCGTAAAGCTGGTAACTCATTTCTTATAGTAGCAGTGTTGCCGGGTGCATGTAAGTAAACGTTTTATCATGATAATTTCAAAGTTTGTTTTTCATTGTTTCCAGGAATTTCATAATGTAAACAGATTCTTAACACACCTTTTGATGCACTGAAACATCAGAAAAGTTGCCAATTCAGAATGTTAATTTATGAAAACTACGATTTCCCTAGTTCCCCCTTACTACTAATAATTTCTTTTCTGGGCTCCTCCGTGGCTAAGCGATTAGCGTACGCGCCTTTGGCGTGAGAGACCCGGGTTCGATTCCCGGCGGGAGCTCGCGTGGTTCGGATTCCACGTTAATCAGTAGGTCTACTCTCATATAGCCTCGCTGCTGAACGGGACGTTAAACTCAAAATCAACTCAATTCAATTTTTTTCCTGATCTTTTACCACGTCGCAACCATAGTATATATAATTTCATTACCACCATCCTATAGGCCTACATATCCACACGATTTGCATAAATACACACGATCTGAGTACTTGACATATTTCGGAGACCACAAGTACTTGCTGATATAAATGATCTTCCGAGAAGATTTTGTCGTCCTTGTTTCGGGAGGTATATTCCTCCCGAAAAAATATGTCAGTCTACGTACAGTGGGCGTTCCTTTATAGCTTATCGTACCCCTTGTTCACGAATACTGAAACCGCAGTAGTAACTTTAAATTAATTTATTCATAGTTCTTTATTAACAAATTACAACTTTCAGCCATACCAAGGCGAGATAAAAAAAAAAAAAAAGGTATGCTAATGATTAGTCTGTGTTATTCACATAAATATTATTACATAACATGTACACTGATTTTATATTACAATCTTTCTGGTATAATGTACGATGTAGCTACTAAATAATAGTGTGCCTTATCTAAGATAATAGTGTGCTTTTAAGGTGGGAAAACATTGGGCAGTTGGGTTAATGGTAGTTGGAGTGATTGAGAATTCGGGGCCAACACAATATACCAGCCGCCGGGGCCAACTAGTAGCCAGTCCGCTCCTGAAAAAAAAAAATTAACATAAATACGTCATTTTAAGCAGCATAACAATCACTACTCATATGTTTGGTATCTCTGAAACGATTTGAAATAACAGTTGTTATAAATGGCAATAAGATCATTTAAGTCTTTTGGAAGCTCCTACATGACGAGATGTGATATGTAAGCACGTTTTTCGAAGTAAAGTCTTCAGAAAAAGTTAAATATTTCATTTTTTATAGCTTTGTTCCTTCCTTTATTCAAAATACGTTATACCATGGTCGTACTATTTGACACTAGGATCCAATTAATGCGCATTACACCGTCCATGCCATTTGAGTTATTAGAGATCTCCAAAATGTTGATGTTAGTGATATTATATTGTCCTTTGTTACACTGAATAATGTGTGTGGGGTTGTGGTTTTATTTAATATCTAAATGAGAAATATGTAATACCTTACGTGGTGCAATTTGAGAAAATACAATTTTATGTTGTGTTAAAAAAAACTGCTTGTTTTTCTACTGGTAATGCAGAGCATCTAGAAGAATTTTCTCTTCAATATTTCACATAACTTGATACAAAATTTCAGCATTTTAAATATATATATACAGGCGCGGACCCAAGGGGGGCTATTAAAGCTGCGAACTATGGTTCAGTCCCTCCCTTGATCACATCCTGGATCCACCACTGTATATATAAATGTATATGTATATGTATATCGCTGATCCAATGAGAGGGCTATAGGGGCTATAGCCCCCTTGACGCTCAGATATACACTGGATAAAATGAGCTTCAATCCTACTTTCTTTACACTGGATAAAGCGGCAAACTATGGTTTAACCCCTCCCTTGATCATATCCTGGATTCGCGGCGGTGGATTTTCTTTCAGGAGAGGTTTGAGGAACGAGTAAGAAACATTTGTGTTGTACGTGCAATATGAAAAAATTATCACAAATTTATTTCGGGAGAGACTTCAGCCCGATAGCCACTGTACTCCAGTCAACCGTTCCAATATTATCTAACACAGGAACGAAACAAATTTTGAGTAAACAATTTTAATAGCTATCAAGATCAATATTCGAGACAAGACTGAGACTTTCGAGACTGACCTAAGTCTCGTCTCGGTCTCGTCTTGACTTATATAGATCTGTCTCGGTTTCGGTTTCGGTCTCGTCTCGATATATAAAAGTTCTTCTCGGTATTAAAAGTCCGTCTCGGTTTCGGTATCATCCCTACTGACAAGTAGAAATCTAGTAAAGAAGTGGAATAAATGTGTGTCAGAAGTGTGTCTTTCAAACTTCCCTTTTTCACTCTCACTTGGATTTCTTTCCAGAAGACCTTAGGGCTGTAAGCGACGAAGATGGTTAACGATTACATCACAGTACTTTAGTCATTAAAAATGAACCAAGAACAACAATGTTGGTAACCGATTGCTGGACTCTGAAAGTGTGTGTTCCTGGAGGAAAATATTCAAGGAAACCATTAATTAATACTTTTTAGAACTTTTTAAAATGTTTTTAGTGAAAAGCTTGTGACTCTAAAATATTTACCTGTTACGGAAAACGTATCATCGTAGAAAACATTTTTAAATTTACTTTTTGTGCACCAATGTTATTAAAGGTTATTAAAGTGAGATCCTATCTATTAGATCTAGGGGGGCTGTCGGGGAGATCGCCAACCAAGAAGAGGAAATTTTCTTATTTTAGATATCCGGACCTTAAAGGCAGAGGGGAGTAAGTCTTTTTTTTCTGAAAATGAGTTATTGCCAGATTTGAAACGCGTGTTCTGATATCTCTTATTCTTAGAAAGCTTGTAGTTGTATTATGAATACTTTATCAAATAGCAACAATAAAATTGGATATAAGTCCGAAGGCAAGGTAAGTGGTAAAAGGAAGTAAGTCACTGTTTTCTGTCTTTCCTGAAAATGACTTACTCCCCTCTACCTTTAAGGTCCGGATATAAACAAAAACATCCCAGAGTTTGGAGCCCTTTAAAAGTAGCTGTAAGTAGCAGTATTACAACCCACCGCCCCACAGAAGTCCGTCCTAGATCCGCCCCTGAATGGGAATGTACCTGAGATATCTCGGGTTCTGATTCCTGGTGGGATCTCATGTCGTTTCAATCCCACGTCACGTTTTGGGTTTACGTATCCCTAGCCTCTGTGCTGAAATAGGACATTAAGTTTAAGCCATAATCGCATTACGTTACAAATATTTCTATGTTAAATCTCTGTATGCTGCTGCAATTTGTATTCTACATTTACGTGAGCGAATACTATGAAACAAAATGTATTAATATGTATTTTCTTTGAATGTTAAATTATTCAGTCTTCAAGCTATTCGTTTACTTTATACTGGTTTATGTTACGATTTTACAATCTAGCACAAACTAAAATATAACATTTTCGTTACTTTGCCCTTTTGTATACCGTACTTGTTTGCACAGGTGATGAGGAAACAAGATTTCAATATTATATATACTGTAATTTTCTTCACAGAATTGTGCATATGAGCAACCATATCATATGAATCAGTCTTTAAGTACTCTGTTATTTTGTTCGCTGTGTCTTAGTCAAAAGCTTCTATCGTGCATCGTCAGCGTAATTATCCATTTCTGTCAACATATCTAACTCCTTTTTTAATACAAATATCGTCTATTGCTTCCAGAGGTTCTACAAACAGTGGGGAATTAGAACAGCTGACTTAGTTACTGAAGAAAATAAGTGCAAATAAAGGAAAGGTTTCATGCTGTATAAAATGTCTTCAAAATAGGAACATTTTGCTTAAATAAACATGAATGAAGTTGCTTTAGAGGAACCAGAAATAAGCAACAGAAAAGACAGCTTTTTTGTTTTAAATCAAACGTTTTGCGCAGTTTCAAAATGAATTCAAATATTGTATAGTTGAATAAGGACTTCCACCTCGTTTCTTCCGTTTCTCACATACGTTTTTGGTAGTACATTAAATGAGCAGTGCGAGAAGATAAATACTCTTTGATGATTGAAAGCTTCTGTGCCCAACAAAGTTAAAATAATGTGCTTCCCATTTATTTTATTTTAACGTCGTCAGTCAAAACGCTTGAGTGATAGATATCTTTAATTGAAACGGAGGGAAAACTTTTTATTACCTCTTCCTTTCAGCAACATGAACAGAAGTTACAGAACAAGATACTGCAAATTGTATTAAATATTAAACTTCAATATTTGAAACGAAACTATTCAAACGAAAATCTAAACTGGAAACATTCAAACGGCGAACCAAGTAGTCATATTTGCTATAAGACTTATAAAAAAATACCCAGCAGGTTTAGTCGGTATTTACCCTTCTCTTTTAGCAATCAGGTGATCCAGGTTAGAGTTTCGTGACCAACTATCGTGATTGAGATTTTTCCAGATGGAAGTTTTCTCGATCTGCTAGAAGAATACTGAGACTCTTGAAATCTTCCGTTGTTCTTTTCTTTTCTTTAATACTGTCCCATATATCACAATCAATTGTTTTCAATTAAAATACCTTCATAACTACTATCGAGTTAGTCTAATAAATTTAATATAAACAAAATAAGATTTTGTTTAACTGTCTGCCTGTGTGCGGCCTGGGGACCAGACGAGTAGACCAAGAGTTACCAAATTTTGGTCACGGGTAGGTCCTACTTTGGTCCAGGCCCCAGACCAAGATTAAGCTTTCTTTCAAAATTCGAACCAGGGGGGTCTCAGGGGCGGAGGCATTTACCTGGACATGAAAAATTAGTAGAAAATGACCGATATTCATAGTGTTTTCGGTCGCTGAGATCAATGGTGAAACTACGATCGCACTAACTTCCAAATTTGCCCCATTTTGCTGCGGGTCGGAGGTCTCCGGGGGGTGTGATACCCAGACATGTAAAAATAATCCAAAATGCCGATATTAGTATCAAATCCATGGTTTTCGCGGTTGCTGAGATGAATGGTGATACTCTTACAGGCATTGACTTCCAAATACAGCCCCGCCATCGGCTGGGGGTCATACTTCGAACAAAGGGGTCTCAGCAGACGTTTACCGGAATATGTAAAAGTAGTAGAAAATAGCCGATATTTTTTTCTTTCGTTGTTCAGTTTGTTTACATAGATATTTTATCTGACCCAGCAATTTTTTTTTTATTTCAGTTTGTAATAAATAAATAACGGAACGCCAATTTAGTGTAACCTTCTTTAATCTAGGACTTTTCAAAAACGGGTCTCATATTATTTGTCATGGCACTGAAAATCAATTTTCTTCTAACATTTAGAAAACACTTGTGTAAATGATTATATCAATCGACAAGAAAACAATATCAGAAGTGAAATTTTATATCTAATATATATTTTATTTTTAACAGTAGATCCGCATCAGACTAGAAATAGGACATTAAAGTGTCAGAACAAAATACAGGGTGCTCCATAAATTTTAGTACAATGGATTATTTTGGAAACAAACATGAACTCAGGTTTCCGCGTGTGCGGACAGTGTACAAAGCATACTTTCGACCATGTTTATGTTTTGGTTTCTGTACTGATTAAATTTCTTCTGAGACGAAGCATTATGTAAAATTTTATGAATGAATACATAGAATAGACAATTTCCTAGAGGAAAAAAATCTTCCTTATGTAATGGAAATAACTTGGCTAAATGCAAACTCATTGCTGTCCATCGTAATCTATAAAATCGGATTATTTGGCTATCGAGAAGGAAATTTCCTTCATAATATTCCATTTTTCAAATCTCGATGCAAACTTTCAGTAACTCTACTGGAGAATATAGTAGTGCTCTCAATACAGAATCTGTTCTACATCCAGACTCTTATCAAGGTTATGAACGAGTTTTCAAGAAGGACTTAACCGATAGAAGAGAACAAAAGATGGCCAACGTACAATTAACCCCTAAAGCTAGCCATATTTCTAAACTTTTCCCAAACCCATTCTCTACTATTCCTAATTTTTCTGTTTTCTTTCATTTTAATTTTGTCTACCTCAGCCTATTTCTTTCTTTTTAACGAGCATTACTTGTTTCCAGTACCAACAAATCTTATACCTGACTTGGCAACGCAACACCTAATTAAAGTCCAAATCCTTTTAAAGCTACGATTAAGCTTCCTTAAAATTCATTTTCTTACAAATTCCTAATTTTTTCCTAGTATTGAAGAAAATGTACAAGTGTTTTCTACTTCAAACAAAGGCAAGCGAATGCGATGAGACGAACAAAAAACTTTCGTTTTTCTCGAAGGAAAATGAATCTTTGAATGTTTAGCAAGAGAAGTTGGATGACTGAAAGTTTCTCAAACTTAGAAACTAAAGTTCTAAGAAGAAAACTTGGAACATTATTGAATTTCAATGTCTTTCTTTCACCCTGTGATTTATTTTTATTCAGTAGCTTCGGTTTTCATTATATATATACATATACAAGATTTAAAGTACGAATTTTATGTTTAGTGGCAGATCACCATTTGTAACGTAATCAATGGGTAGTCTAGCAGCTAGGAGAGTCCTGTTGGGAGTTTGAGAGCCAGAAGGTTTGTTTGTTTTACCGAGTTCTACTATCTTTAGTGTTCTAAAAAAAATTGGTCACATGTTCTGAATCATGGTCATTATTGCGCAATGGCCGCCATCTTGAATATTCCTTTCGTATTCACTACATTTTTCTTAAATACATCTAGCTCAAGCTGTAATTGTCACAAAGTTATCAGTTATACCTCGTTCGATTTGCAATAGTATAGGCTTTTAGGTGACGTTATTCACTTGTCAGTAATACACACAAGAGGGAAGTAAAGGAGGGAAATTTTGAAAATTTCCCTCAAAATTTTCCCTTTTACCGATTTTTTGCTATTGTTATATGGCAACGCTGGGTTCTAGGCGAGAAAGAAAAATTACATACATTTCCTGTAATGTGATAAATATATGCCGAAAGTTTTGTCTTGATTGATTCACTAGCAGAGGAGCAATAAAATATTTTCTATTTTATGATTTTGGTCGCTCTAACAATCTTTGGATTTAATGAAAGTACTTTTGTCACATAGAAAGACCTCCAGCTCAGACTGTAATTGCCGCAGAGGTACAAATAATATTTCGTTTTATAATTTGTCTGATTAGAGTAATAAATGGTGTGGATTAATCTAACATATGTACCATTATAACTTATGACAAGGAAGTATAAGGGAAATAAATATAAAATTCATACGAAATATTTTCCTTTAATGATGTGGAAACACTAAAAGATAGAAGTGGAACTACTAGAAATTAACTAAACATTAATACCCAATATTTAATTCACAAGTGAAGACATAGATTTTTTAAAAATCGTAAGATTTCATGTTTCGTAATTAAGAAATGTGTTCCAAATTTGATAACAAGTGATATTTTCAAACAGCAATTTATTCTTCTTCTTACATAACAATCCACAAATGTCTGATAAACTGACACTTTCATCCCACATTTACACACATATTCTTCACTTTACATTTACAGAATGGACAAAACGGTACTTGTTTCACTCTGGAAGGACAAACATTAACTTTTGCACATGTCTTGCACATACAAGGAGAGACAAATTCAGGAGGTCTGAAATATCCAGTCGTTATTATTGGCTTAGGATATCCTGCTTCTTCTATGTAACCATACTCTAGTGGATTCAGTGGTTGGGCTTCATCCAGCACAGTCATCCATATGTAGCACCGAAGATATGCACGTTGTACATGAAAGACTATCGTTGATGATGGTGGACATAGTTGAGAAAAGTTGATAGCTTTTGCTTTGTGGTATTGTTCAAATCGTACCATATCACAGTTTGTTTTTGATGAACCAAGTACTTTTGCGATAAAAAGTTCGGCATTTTGTATCATTCCTTCATCCAAGGGAGCAACCCCAAAATTGTTCAACAGGGTTCCTGATGTCATTGCTGTTTTAAGTGCCATAAGTTTTGTCCCAACCTTACTTGTTGTATCGCAACCACTTAAACTGTGAACAGCAGGAAGAACATATAAAAGTGTGTCGTCCATGTTCTCCGTCATTTTGTGAAGTGGTATGTACTTCATAGATGGTCGTGTGTCTTTGACAACCCACAGTTCTTTCAGGCCATATTTTTCATAACTCTGTTTGAAATGATATAGTGCGGAAATCATAACATCTGTATCTACTGAGGCAATCATAACTCTTTCAATGGAATCAGTTTCGACCACGTGTTGGATGTGTTTCATAATTCTATTATCAGCTTCCTCACATTCACAGTAAAGATCTGGAACCAAACTAACAGATCCTTCGGTTAATTTCAGGCATAGCTTTGGGTTATGTTTGTGACCTCCTCCCAAATACAAAGATTTTATAGAATTTCCTTGATCGACAATCCACTCAATGAAGAGTTCTTGCAAACGTGCTTTGTTCTGGCTTGAAGCCCAAAAAGAATCCATGTTGACAGGAAGGGGTGCATTTGGGTTACTAGGAATCACATCAATAGGATCAACATTTTTTTGTCGCCTCAGTCGCTCCCAGTTTTTGATACTTTTATCTTGATACAAGTCAAACACTATGTTAGTGCGCAAACAACCTTCGGAGAGTTTTAAAAATATTTTCCACAAATAGTCAAAGTAGTCTCCAAACGTATTACACATAAGTCGTTTGACATAGACTTTTCGCGCGTACACCATAAAGTCAATCACCATTGCTGCTCTCGTTTCCTGCGTTGGTAGATGACTAACTACATCATTCTTATTTTAAAATGTTTTTCAAGTTCTTTGCTGAGTTGTGCTTTATCTGCTTTCTTTAAGAACCCATCATCTGTTAGATAATACGATGTAGATGTAAACTCGTATTTTAGTACTGTCTCAATATCGAAATTTCTTGAACATGCTATTTCTATGAACCAAATAACATTATTTGTTTCTTAAAGTGCCGTCTCGGTTGCAGACATGTGTTTCTTTGCCTTTGGAAATTGTTTATGTATGGGATCTAGAATACCTTTGGATTTGTCAATAAGCCTTTCTTGAACGAAGTTTTTGTAGCTAGTATCTCCTTTACCTTGTATAGAGAGTAAGTACGCAGCTATTACTTGATCAATTTTTGTTCCACTTATAATGTTAGAAATTTCACAACTATCAACTTTCGAAAATGGATTTCCTCTCTCAAGCACAAGAGTTATCATCTCTGAAATATTTTGCTGCTCTTGAATTGTTAAAAACTTCGAAAACTCATGATGAAGAGCATATTCATCGTCTTCATTAAGGCCACAAAACCGTCTCAAAAAGTATGTTATATTTTCTTTCTCATGTTTGATAAGATCGTGTTTTGTCACGGCTTCTTTTCGTCTGGTTACTCCGATTATACGTCCAGATCCGTTGGCTGGCTTATTGTAGTGTTGATCCAATGCAACGCTCTAGTGCTTGATCCAATGCAACGCTGCTAAGTCTATTGTTACTATGTTGAACTGTGAAATGACCGTTCTTAAACTCATTATAGATCAGAGGATGTTCTTGTTCTAGTTTTAAGCAATCGTGGTAATATAGAGTACACCACCGTGCATAATTTGTTCTGTCAAATGAGAAGAAAAGTGGCAAACACTCTCTCAGGCTCAACACATGCAAGTCCCAGTTATTTTCTCTGTCTGCTCGAATTAAGTCTCGGAGAAGAGGAGCAAGTGTGGAGACAAACTGATCCCAATAAGCAAACATTTCACTTTTTTGTACTCCACTTTCTCTAAATTTCTCAAAAAGTCCATTCTGATGGCACTCAGGTTTTCGATAGCACATTTAGTTTCTTTAGATAAACTTTGTTCTTCATACACTGATAACTGTATGTGTTTTACTATTGAGAACAATTTGGAGTATTTAGTTATGTTAATCTGTTCCATGAACGCCTTCCACTCCAGTTTTTCCATTACTTCACAAAGCATTCCTATTCCTCTAACTCCCCTGCTATAGTGGTTTCCTTTTAAAGCGCTTTCAGCAGTGTGTGGACCCATGGTTTCAGTCTGAACAATAATTTCCAAAGCTCCACTGCTCTTGAGGTATAGACCAATACATGCAAGCACGACTTTATGAAGATGAAATCCTCCAATGCCAAGAAATATGTTGGAAAACTTTTCGGATTGAAGAAGCTGAATTTCTTAAGCTATATGATATACGCCTTCGTCACACCACAGTGAACTCTCTTCGACATTTAACTGGTGCAAGATATCTTGGAAATTACACATTGTTGTATAAATAGAGTCATACTGAGTTGCAGGATAGGTAGTATTGGAGTATATCCCGTAATGGTCCTGTGAGATGGATGTTCAGACAGTGCACTCATAAAAGCGTTTCTAGAGGGAATCTCAACTTCCTGAGGGAAATCAAATTGAGGTTCGTTGAATTTTTTAAGAAATCTTGAAAGAAACCATATGAGATCTAAATTTCTGCCTGGCTGTTTTATTTCATTTGCTGTAATTGTCATTGCTAGGAACGAAAGTACTGATGATACTGCACCTTGTTTTTGGCTTTGTGTAGTACAATAGTTTTTGGGCATCTATATCTTTAGAGAGCGTTCGTGAAGTGACATCAATGCCAAACCTTCCCAGATATCTTTCTGGAGTATCAGGTTCTTCTAACGAGACGTTAAGTTTATCACTCAGATGATGGTCTTGAAACAAGACAAGTACTGTGTCGTGTGTTCCATGCATTCCTGAAAATGTAGTTTCTTCTCTGTCGAAATTGTCCATAGCACCTCGAACAGGAATGTTGGGTTTTATTGATGGAGGTATGGGAACACGGTGTCCTTTAGCCCTAATAATAGTCCTGTTTGCTAGCATTTGATCTTGACGTAGTACATCATCATAACTGCGTAGTACATCACTTTGAGATATAAACCGTATTTAAGCTATCTTTCGTAAATTTTGGACTTCGGTCAATGTGTTATATTCTATAGATTAAGGGTAACAACCAGTACTTTATAAGGAAGAAAATCTGGAATCACTTACCTTTAAATCATTAATCTTCGCTTTACTGAAGGCTTCGACGTTAACCTCGACTTTTGGTCATAGTCAAGACTCCAACAATGCTGCCAATCTACGCACCAAGAAATTTCCTCTTGTATTTACTGTGCTACAGAGAAAAATAGAAACTTTTAAGCGTATTTTCCACTTTTTTGATCCTTCCCATACACACTTCTGGCAAGCCACCTAAAGGCCTATATCATTAAAAGTAGATCTTGATATTATTTGTATCTCTGCGGCAATTACAGTCTGAGCTGGAGGTCTTTCTATGTGACAAAAGTACTTTCATTAAATCCAAAGATTGTTAGAGCGACCAAAATCATAAAATAGAAAATATTTTATTGCTCCTCTGCTAGTGAATCAATCAAGACAAAACTTTCGGCATATATTTATCACATTACAGGAAATGTATGTAATTTTTCTTTCTCGCCTAGAACCCAGCGTTGCCATATAACAATAGCAAAAAATCGGTAAAAGGGAAAATTTTGAGGGAAATTTTCAAAATTTCCCTCCTTTACTTCCCTCTTGTGTGTATTACTGACAAGTGAATAACGTCACCTAAAAGCCTATACTATTGCGAATCGAACGAGGTATAACTGATAACTTTGTGACAATTACAGCTTGAGCTAGATGTATTTAAGAAAAATGTAGTGAATACGAAAGGAATATTCAAGATGGCGGCCATTGCGCAATAATGACCATGATTCAGAACATGTGACCAATTTTTTTTAGAACACTAAAGATAGTAGAACTCGGTAAAACAAACAAACCTTCTGGCTCTCAAACTCCCAACAGGACTTTCCTAGCTGCTGGATTAGGGTGGTCTAAGGCCACACCTACGTCACAAACCGCTTATAGTTTAGAAAACAGGCTTGAGTGCCCAACCAGCCAGTAGATAATGCATTGTTTAGTAGGATGGTGAAGAATGTGCATCGTGGAGAACACAATTGCGAGTGATTTTCCTTTCTCTGGGACATTCTTCATATCTAGCTGTAAAAAATCATACTGTATTTGGCTAGAAGTCATGAATGAACGGCGTTGATTTGTGAAATGTCGTGCCAGCAGCCAACAACCAAAACCATGTTTTGATAGGCTCCCCAAGAACACCGTTAAAGAAGACTCTCTGGAAAGTGTTTGTGTAATTGTAGATATGTTAGGCAAACATAATGGCACTATTGTTCGGTATCCAACCGTAATTTGTAAGGAATAAAGGTTGAACTTACGGGTTACGTGAGTATAAACTAGGGAATAACGATAGACGTCTGGAGATGTGAAGTTCTCTGAGTGTATGGAATAAACAAAAGGGTTTCCTACATGGGATTGCCACTTCTGATGTAAAAATGAATATGCTACGACAATAATAACCATCCATTACAATGTTAAGATCGAGCTCAGTGTTTAGAAAATTTTCCGAAGCCATCTCACTACATAGGGAAGGTATTGTTGATTGTATGGTGGCGGTGATCCATCATGTCTTTTTCCGCCAAGGCGAAACCATCATTGAGGATGCCAAGATTTCGCACGATTGTATTTACTTACAGTTCTTTTTTCGAAAGCAGATTTATAATAAGAAAATCGTAAAGTCGATAATACCGTTCCTGTAAATTTATCTCTTTTATCTACATCTCTTTTTTAAATATGTAATCTCATTACTTATGACAATAATCGTCTTTGTCTAGAACAGAACAAAAGAAAAATATCACCCCAAACACAGATAAATCATATTACTTCTTCTTGTTTATTACAATAAGTCTTTGAGAGCAAACAAACAATCTAGGAAACACGATTTTGTTCTACTGGTTATTTACTCCAAAAATATAACTACATTTTCATACACAGTATTAATAATTAATAGCGCTTAGATGAATGGATATCCGCATCTACACAGACTTGTTATGTAGAAATCTCATCACTGCTCATTGGTATAATATAAAGAGTGAAACCATTAGGTGTTCTATTGGCAACCAACTTTGATACACATGGTGCCGGGTTCGATTTCCGGTAGAAGAGCATTGAAATTTGAATAAATTACGTTTTTTAAAAATTCTACGCTAAGCTGTAGCCCCACGTCCCATATAGCCTTGGTACTAAAAAGGGACGGCAAATTCAATTAAGAAATAAACAAAAAATATGTATAATGTGAAGTTTCGAGAAAACTTTATTTATTGTATTTATTCTGTTCTAATGAGGAAGTTACATGTTGCAACGATGAAGATGCTACGGTGGATGTGTAGAGTGACGCTGAAGGACAAAATATTGAATGAAATTTTCCAGGGAACAGTAAAGGTGAGACCAATAGTAGAAAAACAAAAAAAAAAAAAACAAAAAAAAAGCAGACTGAGATGGCTTGGGCATGTAAGAAGACCTTTGGAATACGTAAGTCACAGAATAGATACTGTAGAAGTGAGTAGGAAACAAGCCCGAGGCCGGCCAAAGAGGAGTTGAGAAGATTGTGTTAAGAATTATATTGTGCAGTTTGGTGTCATAGCGGATATGATAGAAGATAAAAACAGGTAGATGAAAGGGATCCGGAAAGCTATTAACAGCTAACTGAAAAAAAAAAAGGCTTACAACAAGAAGAAGATTGTGTTCTGAAGAGGCTTAGATAGATTCGTTAAATGCTACATTTGTAACAAGAGAATAAATGTAACAAGAGAATAATAGAATTTTTAAAATTTCCTTTTCTTTCCTTGACTGATGTTTTGCAATACTAATATGCCTACGGAATCATAATGATAGATAAAATAAATATATATATTGAATTGGGACGAAATTGCAAATGAAACATGAAATGAATTTTTTTAGTTTTACGTCCCACGTTTATGCCGATTAGGCTAAAGGAGACCATGATGATGAGAGATGAGTGAAATGGTGGAATGAAGAAAGTGGGAGAACCCCGAGAAAACCCACGCACACGGTGTTTGTCCACCACAAAGTTCACTTGGCGGGAGCAGAGACGAAATTGCAAATTTACATGTATAATCCACTTGTACGGTACTGGCCCATTATTAAATCCACACAAAGATGCTAAGAAGTTCGCTTGAGCATTCAGATTAGAAGCTTTGTATAACAATCTTGTTTGGTTTTTGATTGAGTGCCTGAAGAAGGCAATGTTAAGTTGTTGAAGCTCTAACACTTTAGTTTTAATGAATAAGTGTGTTGCTCTGGTCAGAAGTGTTAGTCATTGATCTCAAGATATGGGCAATCTAAAATCGGATCGCTATATATGTATATAAAAAAGCTCTTTGTAGTACGTAATTCTACTCTATTTACACTTCAGGTTAGTTGCATACTATTCAAAGCGAACTTCTTCAATTAGTGACATGTGACACTGCTAAACGTTAATTAACAAGCATCAGAGAAATTATGAGTACCTGATTGCAGAAAATAATTACTTATTCAATTAGGTTTCTTGTCTCTTTCAATGTCGGAAGTTCAGTACAATACAAGTTTGAACTAATTGACGAAGAAGTGAGAATATTTACATAAGTATCTAAATTTGTTAGGATATACAGCACCATCTCTATTAGAACAAAACGAGAATTATTTACGTTTATTGTCAAGAGTAGCCACACTACGCGGCTCAATGGAAAGCTTTTGTTTTCACCGAAGTCTACAGCGACACTCACTGCTTCGCCGAGTGGTATATAGATACTGAAAACAAACGAGAAAGTGGTAAGTTTAAGGTGGATAATCTTAAACGTCAAAATCAGTAAATCGACGAAATATAAAAGTGGATACAACATTCACAATTCGCATAACAAGATCTGACTAAGATGGCGGAATTCTTAAGATGATGTGAAGAAAAAGTCATTGACATCAGTACATAATACATAAAATATAAATTATATTAGAGACATTTTTCGAGATGAGAATCACAATATTTCTGAAGTGTTCTTATCCTAATGGCGGACGCCTTCGGAGATTGTCTATTTAAAATTCATCTTAACACAAAAATCGCTTGTTCTCCACTGATTGACACTGACTCGCATGCAAAATACTAACAATACGCTGAACATAATTCACCTTGATGAACCAATGCCCACGTAAAACATTTAGATTGAAGGTAGAATTGTAGATTCAATCTCCGTCCACGTTATGTAAACGAAATACTGCTTTTGATGGCAGCTTCTAGAATGAATAAGTTAGTGCTAATTTCCTATAAGGCACAAAACTTAAGCTAAAGTGATCAAACAAAAGACGTGGCAGATAAGGAATGCATCATTTGAGAACAAAACGGGTATGTACTAGCATATTTGCGTTCTTTCGTCTCATAGACCAATGGTATTGGATCTTCAGAGGATTTTAAGTACAATGCAAAAATATCTAAAGCAATTATAAACGTATGTAATGCAGTTCTTCTGACGTTGCACACATTTTCTACACATGTTATATTGGATCATGATTATGCAATTGTTGTGTGCATCAAGAAAAGTTGTAATTCATTAGAAAGGATTGTTTTCTTCAGTATGTAAATTTTTTCAGAGTTACAAATTTTCAGGTAGTGGAAAATTAAACAAAAATTTTAAACTAAAGTTTTAAAAATTAACAAGTGTTAACAATTTTCAAATTAAAAAAAAAAATGCTTTCAAAAATTAAAACTTATCAATGACTAGAAATTTTCAAATTTGAAAAAAATTAAACGAAGATGCTGAAAGAAAATTTAGGAAAACAATACTCAAAAAATATTTAGGTAAAGTTTTGGATTTTTTTTTTAATTTTTAAATCTAATAATTTGAAACTGATAATTAAAACCTTTTATATGACTGCAAGAATATTTAATCATAAACTTTGAATGAAGATATTTTTTTAACCCAAGAACGTTTAAAAATAAAAATAACACGTCTCAATATCAAATTCCATGACTCTATCCTCAAGAGATTTTGAGATGTGGTCATTTTATTTTAACAATTGCAATTCTGTCCTTCCTTTTCCTTGCCTTCATTCTTCAATTATAGGGGATATATATATATATATATATATATATATATATATATATATATATATATATATATATATATGAAAGTAATGATATTAAGTAGTAATAAACACGTTAGGTGTTCAAAAATGCTCCTCTAACCTATGCAGTATTCTTATTACTTTATCATTAACTTTGGTGCAGACTGATCATTTTGTTGATTTTGGTGTGCAGAAAATGCAGAAAATCGGAACAGTACCAAAAATTCCTTATTGACCACTTTGTTCGGAAGTTATTTACAACAACCACATACGGTATCTGAACGTATTTTTTACTGAACAGCGTACATTAATACCATAGTCTTTTTTATTAACAGATTGGTTACCATGGTCTCAGCGATGGTATCATGTTCCTATTCAATCCTTATCGTAGGACTCATCTCTGTGATACCTTTAGTAAAAACTATCTAGTCTGATTTTATATATATATATATATATATATATATATAGAGAGAGAGAGAGAGAGAGAGAGAGAGAGAGAGAGAGAGAGGGAGAGAGAGAGAGAGAGAGATTACTCTTAACTACGGGAAGAGTGCAGAAGACGGGCCTGGAAGCCAACCTGTTAAAATGTTAATATAAGTTATGGTTCTTGAGGGAAATTATACCCAGAAAACAAATAAATAAATGTTATCGCTACAAGCTAAAGAAAATTAAACTTCGTACAGGTTTATAAATTTGTTTACATGAATTATTGCATTAAATTGAACTTCTTTCCCTCAGCTTCTACAGACAAAATTTTAATTTTTACCGACATAATTTCCCTCAAGAGTTACTACTAGTTAATAATGAGAACCTGTTGTAAGTATAATGTATTCTTATTCAAATGGAATAATCAGTAATTGCACCCAGGTAAATTGTGTTACACAATAAATCAACGTCAGTATGTGTACAGTGCTTGATATCAATGCATTTTAATATATATACTTAATTGTATTAGTGATTACCTAATAACCAAATATCTGTTCCTGTCCATAATCCATTTCAGAATTTAAAAAAAAAAGTTTTAAATTTCTTTTGTCTCCCTATTGGAACAGAACGTGACTATCCAAGGACTGCGTGTGGAGATAAAGGCTCCATACTTTCTTTACTGGAAGTAGTACATGTATAACTTCTACTTGAATTAGAGGGATAATATCAAAGATGGAACATGCTCCTGGGACGATGAATTCATCTCAAAAAGCTTTAATTTCTGTCTGTTATATTATTAATTCTATTTTCGGTGTCACCAAATAGATAAAAAAAAATCGAGACGAATCCAAGTCTTCGAACGCTAAATCAGTGTCAAAGAATCGCTTTTCGACATCTCTTATCGTATTTTCTCTATGGAAACAGACACTTGCTTATCTAGTACTGTTATTATATACGATTAAATGAACAATTAGTTATCAACATTATTATGTAATGTCAGTTTCACAGAAGATTGAGCACAAATCCAGATACTGAGCATGGGTCAAAGCTACCTGGATATTTTTTTAAATCACGAATAAATTATCTCAGTTCTCGCATCCGCCTCTTATACGTAATCAGATTACATAGGTTATGTGCACCTTCCTAATCTTGATTCCTTATAAATATCACATTCATGCTTTCTTCTTCCGATTTGAGGTAAGAAACCAAGTCCTTCGGATGGGTTTAATGAGTAATTCATTTATCTTATTCCATACTGTATCATTAGTCCTGTGTTACCGTTGTTAGTGTATTCATTTATCAACAAGAATATCTTCGTTTTCAGCCAGTGTTTTACAAAATAATTCAAGAATTCTTCCAACTTCCCATTATCTGGAGCTTCACAGCTAAAGAATGACCAGCTCTCATCCTATTCGTACTGAAAATATATTTGTTTCAACTTTGGCGCCCTCAAATCAGAGCACTGAACTGGACCGGGCCGGCTCGGCTCAGCCCGGAAACTCTGAAGGACGGATCGGAAACTATTGTTAGCCTATGCTAATCGTAATGTGTTTGGGAAACTGACTCTTTATTCAAGACTGCAAAGTACTGTAACACTACTACTATTACTATTTCTTCTACTAATGCTACTACTTCTACTATTACTACTACGACCACTGCTAATACTACTACAACTGCTACGACTTCGCGTCCGAGTTGACATGTCTGGTGGTACAGAATTTACCTTCTAAGTACAGAAAAAAAGAAGTACTAGTTATTATGGCCGGTATGCGTAGAATGTGAACCGATGTTTGATCTACAAGGGACAACGGTGACTCATTAGGAAAAGCACTCATATCTGGTGCTAGAGGTCGTTGGATCAATCCCTGCTCGTGCTATGTGAGCTTTGTAATGGACAAACATCGTGTGCATGGGAGTTTCCGGAGTGGTCCCGCTTCCTCCCACTGTTTTCATTCCACCAATTCATTCCATCATCATCCATACTCCCTGAGCCGTAGTTACCTAAAGAACGTATGATAAAGTCAAGTACTTGACCTACTAAGTAGAATTTGGTACGCTACCATTAGACCACGGAGGCCAAAACCGTGAACTGACGTGCTGATAAGATCAGCGCAATTTGTAGTAATGTTCAATTAGCAAGGGAAATACCAAATGGTGTTACATGTTCCTGTATTGTTTATAGTATGATACTACAAATAAAACAAAATATAGTGATCAAATAAATCACCAAGACGCCAGGGTCGATTAGGTGTTCCTGCAACGGTGGTTCAGTGGTTGAGCGTTCACCTCTGGTGCATGGGGTCCCTGGTTCGATCTCAGCTCTCGCCTAGTTATCTTTGTGGTGGACAAACACAGTGTGGGAGGGAGGTTCTCGGCGTTCTCCCGTTTCCTCCCACTTTATTCATTCACCATTTCTCCTTTAGCCTAGCCGGCATAACTGTCGGACGTAGAACTCAAAGATTTCATTTTCATTGCTTTGTTTTCGTATTACTAGTAATAGCAGTAGTGGTATTCGTTGTCATATTAGTATAGTAATGAGTAGTTGCAGTAGTGGTAGTAGTAAAAGTAATAGCAGTGGCAGCAATAGTGGAATTAGCACTAGCATTCGTATTCGTAATAGTAATAGTAGTATTAGCAGTAGTAGTTGTAGTATTAGTATCACATATTGTGTAGCAGTTTTACATATCTTCTCTGTTACTCACAATGCACTAATGAGTGTAGTATAAGACTTTTACGTCCATGAGCTGTATTATTGTACCTACGTATAATAAACATGGCTGGACAGAGCAAGCACAGATAACACACAAACAGACAGAATAGGGATATAGAAAACAAACTTTGGGTAACCTTTCACACGATTTTCCCATTCCAGAAGGACAAATAGACATTGCAATATTATGACGACATATTTCCCATTTTCCATTGCATATTGAAGGATTGACTTGACTTATCAGACTTGGTTGTTCTCAGGCGGGTTTTGCCCGGCCCATTTGTGCCCGGCCCGGTTACAGCCCAGCCCGTTGTCCGCCCGGCTCGAGATTCGAGCCGGACCGGGCAGGGCCGGGTCGAGCCGGGCACAGAATGCAGATCCATCTGGACCGGGCCGGGCCGTCTTCGGGCCTGGGTTTGCAGAGCTCTGCCTCAAAATTAACATAAATAATATAAAATCATGTAAATTGCTTACTTTTGCAACTCTTAAATGAATTGCGAACCATTTGATGATTCTATTGGTCACTGATTGACGGCTTCTTCAAAATACCGTCTTTGATTTTGTAAACACAACACACAACAAATATTGTCCTGTCGAATTCTTATTACCTAGGTATCAATTAGTCATATTACCTATATGTGAGTAAATTTCTCACTCGACAGTCTTCAGGTACTTTTTAGCTAAAAATATTAATCCTAAATTTTGTACAAACTTAAAGAAGGTGATGGCAATTATCAGAGCTCATATTTTTCAAATGACCATTATAAGAAAGTCGTCGAATTTGTCTTCAGTTTTCAGATAATCGTAATTGACGAAGATCGCAATTGTCGTATATTCATTTTAAAGAGACTGGGTGAACCTCAGAGCAGCAAAAATTTCCCACTCCCACCAGGAATCGAACCCGAATCGCCTCTTTGTTACACCTACATCTTACGCTATAACCGCTTCACTTTTGAATAAACAATCGTAAAGTCTAATCAGTGAAATGATTTCTTTTAAGTATTTATCGAAGATCAGAAGGTAATCTTTGCTTTCATAAACTTAATTACATGGTAACATCGTATTTATTAACAGTTTGCACATATTTAGTTAATAATCATTTGAGAATGGAAATTTAGGTATTGTAATTTTGACGTAACTACTCGTGTAATGATATCCGAAACGCACTATTATGTTCTAGTAATCAGATTATACTTATGTACTGAAATTCTGCTTTAGAACATATGGCAATTTTACATAATGATCAAACAGCTGAAATTCTCTTAATTATCGAACATATGTGTTCACTGTGCGCTTCTTCAATAATATTGATTTGTCGTACAAAAAGGGTCTGTGTAGCTGTGTTGTAATTGCATGTCACAACCACATCGCTTTGACTGTAATGTTATACATGACAAATCTCATCACACATGTGTATCTCTAACTGCAATATTACTCTATTGCTTCGCAGAACCAGAGTTCTGTGAAGCACAAGCAAAGCAAAACATATGCGGGAAGTACCTCAGGCAGTTGACTCTATTCCAGAAATTGTTTACTTACTTATGAAGTTGTTGGGTAGCAGAAGGGTATATGGGCTTGCTCCTTCTGCTATGTTAGTTTCAGTTGAGTATGTATTAAAAGTAAATACAGTATTAGTATAACTAGGCAATTTAACTAGGATGGACGTGACTCCTTCTAATATCTGCAAGAAGCTTTCAAAAGAGATGTTTATTATGTTTTTACATTACATCTGGAGCACTATTACTTCGTAATTGCACTTACACTCTACTTGGTGACTTACTAACGGTGAGATCTTACTTCATTTTATTTATCACCTCTTCAAAATATTTCTCCTCACTTCTATTTAGTTATAGAGTGTCTAAATTAGATAGTGTGAAGACGATTCCATTTAGGATTGGTTTAGTTTATTAATTCTTTTTTTTATTATTAATTTTCCCTATAGTTTGTAAAATACAGATTGTATGTACCTTACCTGTACACTGTCATGTAACAGTGGAAATATATTATTTCAGAGATTTGTTTAACATTATATATTTCCTATAGTCTATTGCTGCAAAGTAAATACTGAAAAATCTTTTCTGCCTTGGTTACAAATAACTGTAATTTACCTATTAGTTGTGTAGACAATTTACGCTACTATTCCGAGCGAAAACGAAAAGATTCCTGCACTTAATTATCTCATAATATAGTTTATGGTTTAATTCTTGAGAAACAGAAGAAATAGTTCTACATTGAATAATAGCTGTTGTAATTGAACAATTTTAAGTATGAATGCCGATAGAGTTACCTAAATTGCAGTTTATTACATATTTCTACATAATTTCTTCTTACGGGATTGGTGTACATTTGCTCAAAAATTAAAACACTTATTAACTCTCAATGTTAAGTCTACCAATGTTCGAAAATCTAGTTTTTATCATTTTACTCTTGGGGATGTTTGGATGCGTCGCATAACACAGAAACTAATTTAATAACCAGCTTAACTCACAAATAGTTCTATAGGAACTTGAAATACTTTATATAGGTGTATATTGAGGAATTTTCCTTCTTAATGTCTGTTTTAAAATTCTCCAACCAATTTCCAAGCTCCCGTGTTTCAAAATATTCCTAACGACCACAGTTTCAGCCTATGTGTATACCAAGTGTTCAGCGCGAAGACAGGTTCTAACTCGCATACATACCCTAACGTAGTTAGGCGGGGCCACTAATAAGCCAGTTAGACAGAGATGAAATGATCAGTTTCTTCTAACGTAACTAGGCAGGACCACTACCGGTTAGACAAGGGTACGATAGCTAATATTTTCCTCCTGTGATCCAAGAAAGCGGATTTCAAACTGGAAATGTAAGACCTTAAGTGGATGTATCGGATGAGGACCAAGATTAAAGATACCACGGATACAAACAGCGGTGTCACATGCAGATATTTTACGTTAAGGAATTTTGTTTGTATGGTGTGATGTTTTCTCAGTTATATTGAAACTGAAAGTGGCCTTAGATTTCTACCACTTCCGGCTTTATAGAGAGATTAAAGCAGAGATGGAATGTATTCTTGAGACACTTAGTTGATTACATAAAACCGCTTCTCGTTATCCATTAGTGTATTTACTCTACAGCAATAAAGTTAAAGCTGAAAGTGGTTCGTTTCTATTACTTTCTAGTTTTTGTTAGAACTCTAAATTGATTAAAAAAAACAACTTTTGCCTACCTCTTACTGTTTTTCTCTGTGTAGAGCGATATTAAGACCAGAAGCTGTAATGGATTTCTATCAGTTCCGGTATAAGTAGAGACTTGAGGATGGAGATGAAATGTGTTCTTAATCGATTGCAAGAAACCGCTTCTCGGTATTTGTTACAACTTTTGCTGTACAGTGATCAACGTTAAAAGCGGGAATGATTAATTTCTAACTTTTCCGAAGGAAGAGTGACCTCCATCGACGGACTCGATTCCTGATTTTTGACTCTCTATGTCCTGGCTAAAATTTATAGTGATCATCTACTAGTTCTTGAGATGTTTCTTCCGGATGGACACGTGGACATACATGGTAGAATGTATAAAGGCGCTTTGGTAAACTAAACTCCTTTAAAACATTATTATTATAGTTTCATTACACAGACAGACATTTATAAATGTTAATCAGTATTCCTCCCATAGAAAGGGCTCTGACTTTTTAGGACAGGGTTCAAAATTTCCGATCGCCTGATCGCCATTGGCGACTAGAAATTTGGAACTGGCGACCAGTGTTCAGTAGGAATAAAAATCACAATTTCCATTAATTGACCTTAACTTAAGGACTTTGATCCGAAAACTGTGATCGACAACTGGTAGTTCAGTGCAGAGAGAGAGCGTTACACAAACGTGAAGTCTTAAGGTAAAATATTTTTAGACATGTGTATGAATTATCGAATTCAAAATTGATTATCCTGAATCTAATTGTCTGGTTTTCAAATTTTATGACCTGGTGTAATCTCTTTCTTTGTCAAACCAAAGGCCATAGAGGGGGACGGGGGCTCTCATAAATTGTACGTGACAGATATTGGCGACCATCATTTTTGGATTGGCGAGTGCATCTGACTTTGAAATTTTGCGCCTTGTTCTAGGGTGTCAAGGTGCCGAAATTTTCACACATAGATTCAACCTATGGTCCAATGTACACAGTGTCCATAATGATGGAACACATTTTAAATATAAATATCTGGAGTTATAATAATAAATTTTAACGCAAACTACAATGAATACATTAGAGTGAGTGAGCCAAAAACAATTGAAGGTGGTATTCTCGTCGTAATACCGCTGAAACGTTGTGAATTGGAAAGACTGGAAAGGAATAAAAATGAAATAAAGTCGGTTTATAATTTCTGGTCGTGCTTGTGCTCTAAAGTTTGCCGAAATTTGGATAACTTTGCATTTTTACGATAATTTATAACATGTTTAAAGTAGCCTTTTCCCGAACGTAATAGCTCAAATTTTTATGTATTTAAAACACAGAAAACAATGTCTAAATATTAATTAAATATATCAACATCTTTTGGTCGCGCATTGCCTTCAAATTTAATAAAAGTTTGGAGAATAATTTACAAAGATAGATCACAGTTCAAGGACAAAAGATACTAAACACTTACATACTTTTTATTCATTGAATACACATTTAATATATTTAAAAACAAATTATTTCAGACCATTAGTAATATAAAAATTTTGCGTAGAAATGTGAATTTTTCCAAAACTGGTCTAGTGATTACCTAAATGAGCTCGAACACAGAAGACAAACGAAATAAAACATTTCAGTTTTCTGTCCTACGGTTATGACAACAAATCTAAAGTAAATGGTGATGATGATAAATGAATGCAATGGTGGAATGAATAAAGTGGTAGAAAACGGGAGAACCACGAGAAAGCCAACGAACACGCTGTTTTTCAAGCAGGGAAGAAAATGGATAACAAGACATCCCTTTTTTTATTGGAGATGTGATTCTAATCAGAGAAGACAATAATCTACCAGTGTAATGATGACATTCAAGAAATGTTTCCCGCAGAAGATGTGCTTAAATATATTATACCCAGAGGCGGATGTAGAAGATGAAAACTAGGGAGCAACCAGAACCCAGACTATGATAGGTATATCAAGTGTTTACTATAAACTTTCAAAAATTAACAGCTTAAATTAATTCTGTCACTGAAAAAGTGGAGGACCTAGGGCCCCTGGTCCTGGGCTATATCCGCCACTGATTAGAGCCCAAATAGTTTTAGTTTCCAATAAAAAAAAATAATGATTTATGTCTGCGTAAATAACGGGTTTTCTACGTGTTGTAAATTACTATTATATTACATGTAGTTTACATAAAGATCGTAACGAGTAAATTATCTTGTCATCCTTGGAGACATAAATTATCTTGTTCAAAGAAGAATTACCAGAATTGTATCTTTACCTAAAAATGATGATCCTCATTTTGTATATGCTTCATTACTATAGCTTTGGGGAAGTTCAACAAGTATTAGTACTGACCTAAGCACTAGATATATAATAATAACACTTGTGTAATGGTTTTGATGATGTACCATAGCTCTCATCAGGCACACTATGGAAGATCAATCCAAGAATAAGAACGTAAATATAAACAAATAGTGAAACGAGGTCATTTACCCTTCCCAGAACTAATCACGCTTTTCTTTTCCCTTTTCCATAGTAATATTTAATTAAAGATCATTGCATATTTTCCCCAATTATTATTATTATTATTATTCATACCTGATTTGAATTTTTGGACATCTCCCCATGTAACAATGCTATTTACATTCTTACTTCTCTTTTTTCAGCTTCTATTTTATTATGTCCAACATTACATTCTATAACTCATGAATCATAAGACCACTCGTCCACTTTATCAGCAAAGAGAGAAAGTGATAAAAGCAGAAAAAGGAAGGAATAGTATATAGAACTAGTTATGAAGATTTTAATATGAAAATGAAACGAAACGAAATATTTCAGTTTAACGTCCCACCATTATGCCCTTTAGCCCAGTGACGGATGATTAAAGCAAGTGAATGATGATGGAAGAATTAGTGGAATGAGAATGCTGGAGAATCCTGCCTAGAAAACCTACTAGATAACCTGCGGACACGATGTTGTCTATAGAAGGGCTGGAGTGGAAAAGAAAAGTATGATACGAAAGTAGAAAAAAAGTGCAATGGATTGAAATACATTTCAAGGATATGTTTACAAAAGATACAAGCGGGTTTGTGATTCATGAGTTATGGAATACAGTGTTGGACTGAATAGAGCGGAAAGAGCTAAAAAGAATAGATTAAAAATGTAAACAACACTATTACATGGTCTAATATTTAAAACAGGTTTCTAACAGTTAAAGCAGGTGTACAAATAATTAGGAAAAGTATGTATCAAGCACCTAAGTTGAAATTTCCATTTTGACAAGCTGAATTAGTGAAGGGAAGCACTTTGTTGTCTCTGGACAGGGTAAGTTGACTTGCTTCAACTTTCAATTTTTATTTGAGACTTTATTCTTGAGTTTATTTTTCATAACGTGTCTGATGAAGGCAAAGTTAAATGGCCGAAATTGTTACAAAAGTGTTATTATTATCGATAATGCGTTGGGCAGCTTTGTATCATAAATACACGATGATGACCATGTATACTGTAAGTTGGTTGACTTAGCTGAGTTAAGAGAGGGAAGAATATAGAGACTTATTTATAGTGCGTTGGTATCATTGTAAGTTTCATTTGTATATCTTTTTTCTTTTGTTTTTGATCCATTATAAGCAAGAGTCGCAACAAGAAACAGTGCAGTGATGTAGTTTACATGAAACTTTAAAAAATAAGTAAACAACATATAGTGGCTATGTTTTGCAACTGTTTCTTACTGCAACTGTTCAGTGTCAATAAATATGCAGCACATCTATCATAATAATTGTCAACAACAACACGAAATAATGTATCTGTAGATATTTTGAGTTTCTGCAGTGGAAAGGGTGATAATATGGTATTCTATCATTAATATCGATTATAGAATTAAATACTTTGATAATTAAATCGTTTGATATACAAGAGTGTGGGTTTTGTAGTTCTAATTCAGCGAACGTGACAGTAAGGGTATTGAAGTTATGAAATATAATTAATGGCACATTTCTACGCAGGTTGAATTCCAGGAAATTTTATCGGGAGGGAAGTATAATCAAAATATTTATGGAAGTATAATCAAAATAAGTTTTTTTTTATTGGGGTAGTAGTTGCCTAAACTGTACCCTACATAGGAGTAGTTTGTAATTGCAGTTTATTATCTTTGAGTGGTGAGAACTAAATTCGAACAAAGCTTCTCCAGAAGTATGTCTGGAAGAAACAGTATTTGCTCGTAGAAGAGAAGTTTTATTTCCTGCAAACGGTGGAAATTAATTTATCTTGAAACTTTCTGCAAAATTATCATTAATTGCGTTTTGTAGAAATAACATACTTGAAAGTTACCTTAACAACAATTTTGAAACTTCAAGTTTACTACTTTATAAGTTTAATACTTCTTTTCTAAACTTTATAAAATATTCAATGTAGCATGTTAATATAAAGTTCGTTGTACGATCAATGGTTCCAGTAAAGAAAGAAAAAAGAAACTCGTTATGCATCTCCTGTTTCTTTTAAATCACTGATGTATTCATTCTGGATTAAATCTCCGGTTTCACGTCTTCATTTGTAAAGTGTTTTTATCTTTGAAGGGAATTATCGGTTTGTTTCTAATTGCTGATAAAAATAACTTCTCGTTACAGAATAATTAAATTAGCTTCTTCACTGATTATTGTTCAGAGTTGGAAATGTATTGACCTTTCTTGAATCGAAATTTAGTTCGACTGTGTCATGCAGTTTGTTAGAAAAATTATAGGCTGTAAAATATTGTTTTTGAATGTATTGTCAATTTAAATAAGTTCATTTCACTTACTTTTCTCTTTTTCCTTCCTTTTATAATTCACAAATAACAGGTACGTATCTTATCCAGTACACGGAAGCATTTCTCCGGATAGCACAAGTAAGCAGAAAAACAGATTGCATTTTAAAGCATTCCCTAACCACTCCCCCCCCCAACCATTATAAATGTCACAATTTTATTGTCATGTATTTCTTTATTTTATATGTCTTGACTGGGATTGATTGGTTGGCTTGTAGTTCAATATACTTTTTAGAATCGAAACTATGTGGAATCCAAATAAAATTTGCCTCCACCGGGAATCAAACTCCTGCTTAACGAGGGAGCAATCCAGGATCGGTGAATGAGATTTATATAGATTCCAAAAAGACTCACTTATGGATAGCTAACTAATAACTCTAGGGCCTATGGAACCCGGAGGTTCAATGCTGCGTTCACAGGAGCTCTCCATTGTATTTTATTCTTTGTCAACTGGATCCAGTTTCTACTTTGTATTCCTATTTCTGAGAGGTCTATTTTAATATTGTCCTCCCACCTGCGCCTAAATATTCCTAATGGTCGTTTTCCGATTGGATTTTCAGTTAAAACTTTGAATGCCTCCCTACTTTCTTCCATTCTTGATACATGACCTGCCCACCTGGACCTCCTACATTTGATGACCCTAACAATATTTGGTAAACGGCCTAAACGGTATAAATTATGCAGTTTCTCGTTATGAAGTTTTAGCCATTTCCCATTCCCGTTCTTCTTGGGTCCGAATATTTGTCTCAGGATCATGTTCTCAAATACCTTCACTCTGCGTTCTTCAATGAAAGTAAGTGAGCATGTTTTGCAGCTATACAGGAAAACAGGCACGATTATCGTTTTACACATTTTAAGCTTCAAAATCCTGTACAGAATCCGCGGCGACAATAGACGTTTTGAACCGAATAATAACACGAATTCCCAGTTTTAGTCTACATTTATTTTCTTCGTGAATATGATTTTGGTGCGCTAATATTGATCCTACATATTTGAAAGTGAGTATTTTGTCGAAAGTATTATTTGATATTTTATCGCATTCATAAACTTTGTGTAACATTGGACTATAATCTATATACAATATTAAACCTACAATCCTGACGAATTTCCATGTATTTAGTTTTCTCTGCATTTATTTCCAAACTCATGTCTTTGCCAGCATTTAATAAGACCTCTGCGTTGCTTTCTATTGTTCTCCTTTCATCGTCTATTATATTACGTAATATCATCAGTATACACCATAATCTGGTGAATACCTTTTAGCTCTAGACCTTGGTTGTTGTCTTTGATTTTCGTTATAGCATACTCTAGAACAAAGTTGAATAATAATGGAGACAACGCATCTATTTGCTTCACATGCTTGGATGAATATAAATATTTTCTATGAATGTGAATATGAATAATATCAGACTTTTTGGGGGGTATTAAGTTCGAAAGCTAAATTGCTCTAATTACCTTTTGGTACTACGTGCCTCTGTGAAATGGTCTTTTCGAAGTACAGCTACAAATAATAATATCGAGCTCATTTGAACGCAAAATACGATATAGTCCTCAAATTAATTCTCTGACGTCGGACATTGATCAATTCTACCGCAAGAAGCAGGTAATGTTTCTCATTTTAATTTCGAGTGTACGTACACTTAGTAACTTTTCTCAAGTACCTTAACACACTAATTGTTATATCATTTCAATTGTAAATAGCATTATCTCCAGCTCTCTTTTACTCTTATTTCTAATATACAATTTGTCCCACAAAAGAACACAAAATTTGCTTCAGATTACTTAATACGATTATCTGTATTACATGTTGTTACACTTTTCCCTATTCAATTCAAACATTCAAAATTCCTCCCATGAACTGAGACAGTGTAACCAATTTCAATGGCATTCTGGATAGTTTCAAGGGAAATATTTTTCAAGTTTCTTTCAACAGAGGGTTTTAGCTGCTAACATCTGGGTTTCTCTCCATTGTATTTAAACTTTGTGTAACATTCGACTATAGACGCTAAAATCCACTATGTTAAAATCTGGAATTTTTAACGGCAAGTTCTCAGGATCAATAAAATCAGGAGTATTGACTCTAAGCTATTCCACAATCTCCCTGGCTATGTGGATATTTGCTCCAACCTATTGTCACGTGCATTCATCTCAGTCCTTTACTCTGTTTAAGTCGTGGAACACTTGGGGTAACATTCAATTTCCGTACATAACCTGGTTTACTGTGTTTTTCTATCTTCTACATTTCAGGAGATTTGTCTTGTCCAGCAGCGTCGCTTTCAAAAAAAAAAAAAAAAAAAAAAAAGAAAAGAAAAGAAAGAAAAAAAAATCTCAACTCTGTTTTGGCGTGAGTAGAGACCACACCATAGTGCTTGATTGACGGCTGTAACTTACCATTTATCAACAGCGGATCATCGTATGAAATATTTGTTTTAGCTTGATTATCACGGAAAATACGATAATTGTGCCGATTCAAGTTGTATGAAGACTGAGACTCGCTACATCAGAAAACCAAATTTGTTTCCACTTATTGTGTCCTTCGAAATGTTGGATCAGAACCTCACACTTTCTTTCTCGTGCTACCTGATGTATCTCAATAAGAACATTTCATTTTATTCTCGTAAATGACGATTGATAATTAAAGTGATCTTAAGCAACAACAAATGCTTGTAACATACATATCACTAAAATAACCTTAAATTTCCTGTTTTTCATTATTTTTCCGATGGAACACTGTATAGAAGAACACAAAAAGAATTCTTATTTAATTCGTAATGTACGTAATAGATTTTTTATAATCAAAACATAAAGTTATAAAACAAAACATTTTTGGGACGCCATAAGAAATTTTTGCTTCAGAAAGACCTCAGTGACCGAAACATTTGGTGAATAACTGCACTAAGGCAAGAGTTATTCTCACACACTTTCCAGGACGAAATTTTCGGGAGCAGGTCAAAACTCCCACAGCCAAAACTCCCAAACTCAGAAAATGTCAAAACGCTCACACAAACGGTCATAACTCACACACAAATGGACAAATCAACTAAATCCACGAACGGTCATAACTTCCACAGCCAAAACTCCCGCACAGGTAAGCGGTCATAGCCCCCAACGGTCATAACTCCCACACAAATGGACAAAACTCCCACACATAGCAACGGTCACAACCCCCGCATAAATGGACAAATCTAACACACAAATGGACAAAACTCCCATAGCCAAAACTCCCACACTCAAGAAATGTCAAAACGACCACACAATCGGTCATAATTCCCACACAAATGGACAAATCTCCCAAATGCACGAACAAAAATAAGCCAAAAATAATTTTACATTTGTAAACCTTTTGTACTGCTCCGCTATCGTTGACACTACAGTCATTAGCTATTACGTCTGACTGTATTATTATTATTATTATTATTATTATTATTATTATTATTATTATGTTTCAAGTTCATTTTATGTTTATTCCAAATTCAGTTTACATTAATCTCCTTACAAGTTAAATGTTTAAACTTCAATGACAAAATATACGGCGAAATGGATATAAATTGCACCGTAGAAGGAAGAAGAAAAAGTTTTATATAAAATTAAATAATAGAAAAACTGACTAAATATAACCATCAAAAACATCGTGATATATAAATCTCCACATGTAAACACAATTTAAAATATTTAAATAATTAATTGCACGTTTTACGGAAGATCGAATTGCCAAATAGATTTCATTTCAACTAGGAATCATCTAAAATAAAAACTATTGTCCAGGGAGTACAAATATCATCATCATAGGTTTTTTTGCCAGTATTGGCAGGTCAATTATCGCAACTAACACGTTTTCATCTCCAGAATCTTTCTCTAACATCTTTATGTTCACATACGATTTTTCTGTTCTGATATCGTCCATTATCTGTATTCTCCTACGATCCCTCCTTCTCTTTGCTGCCACCATATCCTCTAGCACATCCGTCATGATACAATTCCTTCTTAGCCAATGTCCCAATCAGTTTCTCTTCCTCTACTTAATACGTAATATCTAAAGTTATTTTCTCCCCCATTTCTAAAACCCCTCATTGGTTTTCCGTTCCACCGAGCTACTTCTCCTCCACACCCACATTTCAAAAGCTTCCAGTCATTTTTCATCATTTTTGCGTAACGTCCACATTTCTGACCCATGCAATACAATACTCCACACAAAACATTTTATGAGTCTTTTTCTCAACTCTTTGTTGAAAGTTTCACAAAATAACATTTTCTTCCTCCTAAACGCTTCTTTCGCCATTCCTGTCCTTTCTTTTATTTTGCGTTCCAACTTCATATCATTACTAATAATACTACTCAGCCATCGAAAACTAGTCACCTGTTCTATTTTCAATCATGATACTTCTATATTTGAGGCCGATCCCTTCGTTCCAATCACCATAGGTTTTGTCTTTCTTACATTTATGTTCAACTCATATTCTTCACAGCCTTCCTGAAGTTTTCTAACATCTTTTTGATTTTCTCTTTAGATTTAGCAATAAGCGCCATATCATCCGCAAACCGTATATATCTAATCATTCTACCTCCTACGGAAATGTCGTCTTCATTTTGCAGCCTCTTTCTCACTGTCTCTTCTAGATAGATGTTAAATAATGTAGGCGAGAGCATCCCTGTCAAAAACCCTCTTCAACTGCACTTTCCTCTGTAATTTTCTCCCCTATTCTAGCACTTACTTGTTGGTTCATATATAAGTTTCATGAGTCTTCGAGCTTTTCATTCCAACTCAACCTTTTTTTGAACTTCCAACAGCAATTCCCAATGTTCACTGTCAAACAGTTCCTAGATTAATAAATGCAACATACACCTCTTTCCCTTTTCTCATAAACCTTTCACCGATAAATCCAATTCCATCTTTTGTGCCCTTATCTCTCCTGAAAATCCGAACTGTTCCTTCTTAACTTGGTTTGTTCTTCCATACAATCTTCTGTTCAGAATACGAAAAAAATTTGCTGCACATGATATGAAACTAATAGGTCTAGTTCTATAATCCTCATATATTCATGAGTTCGAATTCTCAGCCATCGGAATCATGATCGCCGTCAGGAAGTCTTTTGGCCACTTTCTTGTTTCATATATTACATTGCATAGTCTAAACAATTATTTCTTTATCTTGTCTCCCACATTCTTAATGAATTTGATTGGTATATTATCTATCCCTATTGTCTTTCCATATCTAATCTCGGTTATAGGTTTTCCAAACTCAACCCGAAGGGTACTAAATCTTTTATCAGCCTTACCTACTTCATTTCCTACTTCAACATCCCGACCAGATGGTCTATCCTTACTCTCACAAAAGTCTGCAACACATTCTTTTCATCTTTCTAAGACTTCAATTCTCTAGTTGACTACCTTGGCATTCTTATTTTCCACTGCTATCGGAATACCGCATTTGTTTCCTCCGAAGTTCCATAGAATTCACCTCCTTGTACTTTCCTCATATTCTCAACTCTTTTTCTATTTCTTCTATGTTCTCGCATTTTCTTTTGCAAACTTCTCCCCTTGCTCTGTCAGTTTCCCTTCGGAACTCGTTATTTAACTTCCTGTACATCTTTCTGCCCTCTTCTCTATCAACCTGTTTCCACTGTCTTCCTTTTTCTCATTTTCTGCCACATCTATTCTGTAACCGATTGTCTCTTAGCGGTAATCTACTACTGCTTCTGCAGCCTGCTGTATGCAAAGTTTAATATGTTCCCACACCTTACAGACTACATTAGAAGTAAAAGCAAAGTAAGTTACATTTATTCTTTCTACTTCGCTTTATATCGTGGGAAAGAATGACTATTCAAATGATTGTTCTCTCTAAGAGGATTGGAAGATTGAAACACTTTTCCTCCTCAAAATCATTAACTATTCTAATGCAAAATTAATAACGAACAAGAATCAACAAATTTGTCAACATAAGCTTCACATTTCATTTTGGCATTGCCTGTTATGATCGGTTTCATAGAATTACGTTCGTTCGTTTAAAAAATTAGTATCGAAGAACCAATTTAGTTTAAGGTATATATCTAAAGATTACATGTGATGACTTATGTGCCATAATTGGATGCTGAAATGTTTAGATTGTTACGACAGCTTTGCGGAATACACATATTATGTATTATTTGTGGTTTTCATCTATCTATTTTCTTGTGGTCTTCATTGCCTATTGACTTATATAGTCTGGTAATCTGCAAAAGGACACTGCGTATATCTATATATAAATAGTGGGGTCTGTGAACAAAAAAACTCCAGATCCAAATTGAAAGTGACTATTAATCTCATGTGACTCTTAATCTCATGAACCACGGAACCGATCTCAATCAAATTTTCAACATACATGACATTCTGACTTGGGATAATTTTTATCATGCCGTGCTCCTCAACATGGGGAGGGGAGAGGGATATACAAAAATCACCGAAAATGCCCTATATCAAAGAGCGCTTTAGTAATAGTAAAAACGGAACATATTGCTATTTTCCTTAATTTAACCCAGCGAAATCCGGGTACGTCTTAGATTCAATGATGTCTTAAATTCTAGTAATTATCGAGAAATTCTTAATTAAAGATATTATTAACGTGTTAATAAAACAACTTTGCTAGCCATAGACATTTTCATTTTGTGGAATATTCAATCATTCAGACAACAATAGTGTCCTGCGCTTGCGCAGGACGTGCGGGTTTGCTAGTAGTAATTATTAATTTATGTTGCAACACTATGCACTGTTTTACAAAATAAAGTAAAATAATATAAGTACGACAAAAGTAAGAAAAATATAAATAGTCTATGTTTCTACGCATATATTGTTAAATTGTCTTGCATTGTTAAATTTGTCTACATACTTGTTTAGTTTCTTTTTCTAGTATAAACAATCCTGTAATCTCTTGAATTCTAATCAAACATTACTGTGTATTATATTTTTCAATTGGAAAATAGAATTTAATCCGCTAATTCTTGAAGATATATATATATATATATATATATATATATATATATATATATATATATATATATATATATATATATATATATATATATGTATGTATGTATATGTATATATATATATATACACAGTATATGTTAGAAGAAATTAAATTTTCTTAATAATGAATATATATCTGTTAAATAATTTTAAAATTGTCATAACAATGACTATATATATGCAATTTCATTAATTTTCAATAGTGTCTGAAGAAGGATATGTTAGATACCCGAAACTGTCACATTTATTATTTTATTTTATAATAAAACGTTGTTTTGCTCAGCAAAAAAAATAGTAATGAATACAATAAGTAAACAGTTAATTAAAAGAATAAGAAATATAAAGCTATATAAAATAATAATAATTATATATATATATATATATATATATATATATATATATATATATATATATATATATATATATATATATATATATAAGAAATTAAATAAAAACACTTACGTTATTGCACAATTGATTCAGTCCAAATTCAGGAATCTGAATGGAGAACTAAACAAATATTAGCAAAGTGCATATAAGAAACAAAGTACAAATAATAAATCATACGCGTAGGAAGTACTTATACCCTATAAATAAAACAACCCAAATTATACTTTATTTTTTGTTTAATTATGCTTTATTTTTCCAAATTATGCTTTATTTTTTCCAAATTATGCTTTATTATGCTTTATTGTTAATTTCAATCATTGTTTTACATTAATCGTGTATAATGTGTAATACTCACTATATACTAAAAATTCTAAATATCTTGATCTATTTATTAATATTTTATGCAACCAATTTCTTTAATGTTTAATGAACTTTCTACTTAATACACTGTAAAGAGATTCACTTTACTCGAGTCAGTTTCTTTATCACTTGTGTGCGCCTTAGAGGTACATATATACAAAAAGGATAAGTAAAAGATGCAACCAAAAAGTACAGAAAGTGCTCAAGTTCAAGAGGTACACATAACAATATAGTGTGGAGTTCTTATGTACTATTCATTGTTGGCGGAAAGTTTTCTTCTTCTTTCCCTTTATTCTTTTCTCCACATCAAAAGATTATACTGAAAAGTTTACAGAAATAAAAATAAGCTTTTCATTGTTGCATTGTTATGATCTCAATGATTTTGCGTTGTAAATATTGGTTTCAAAAAATATTAATACAGTATGTTAAACTTGCAGTTAAACAGAATTTTCCAAGAATTGTGCAATATATTTTAAATTATGCTTTATGCTTTATTTTCTAAAATCATGCTTTATTATGCTTTTAAAATTAGTTTCTTCTGGACCCTTAGAGAACCACAACCATGTTTAAGGTGCCAACCATATGTGTAAATAGCTATTAGGCTTTTTATTTTTTTATGCTTTTTGGTTTCTTTACGTATAAACATCAAATTAATACAGTTATGAGTTATAACACAATTATTGCGTACCATGCATGCATAGCGTATTTATTTACATGATGATTTAAAATATGAGGAAACAAACAACTGAAAACATTACTCGACTTAGTTCTCTTACGAAACTATTAAACTTATTATACACTAATGAATACCCATTGGACTATCTAGTCTTGCCTGCAGTTCTCCAAACTATGAAATGTTAGAATAATATTTACCTTTATACTAGACTTGTTTGTTTTTATATATGTGGTGCTATTTACCTTTTACCTTATGCTTCCTTCATTTTCTGTTACGTATATACTTCTGTTATATGACAGTAGTTAATCGATACTATAATCTAACACGGAAATTTTACTATGAAGGTCTTCTCGATAGTATCAAATTTTATTGTTCATAGTAAAATACTGCTTTTGGTAAAAGCTAATTAACTATCTGACTAACTATGGAACTCGAAGGTTAAATACCGCGTTCACAAATGCTCTCCATTGACATCAGTGCTTAGCCAACTGGATCCAGTTTCTACTTTGTATTCCTATTTCTGTGAGACCCATCTTAATATTATCCTCCCATCTGCACCTAGGTCTTCCTAATGGTGGTAGTCCGATTGGTCTTACAGCTAACACTTTGAAAATTTTCCTACTTTCTTTGATTTTGGCTCCATGACTTGCTCACCTGAGTCTCCTAGATTTGATGACTCTAAAAATGTTTGGTGAATGGTATAAATTATGTAGTTCCTCGTCATGAAGCTTCCGCCATTCCTCATTTAGTAAAAGCAATCATTCATAACTGATATGTGGACGGACTCAGGGTAAAAGATAACAAGTCACTTGTTTTCAATTTTCGGTTTTTAACACAGAGTTGTAGTATTTTAAATGGCGCTTCTTTGTATGAAAAGAACTATGAAAAAAACGTGACCAAAAACAAGTACAAGGGATGGGCAAAAGGGAATAATTAAGCAACAATGGAATCCAGACTGGGTAAAAGGGAATAAGATGACTTGTTACCTTTTACCCCGAGGAGTTTGTATTAAAAATACTGACTGCAAGTTGTGATTAGATAGTGACTTATTTCTTCATGTTTCTCAATTCACTTTGATTGTGGTAGAATGCGGGCAGGACTAAAATCTACTATAGCAACAATGTATTCAAGAGGGAGGAAAGTTTTAGAAATGGTAGAAACAAAACATGATGAAGAAAGTAAAACTGAAACACCGGTTTCTGCAGTAAATCCAACATTTGGCAGAAAATTGAATTTTATGGCAAAAAATTTAAGCTAACTAAACCTACCAATGGTGAAGGTACGCATCAGTCTAGTACGTCCGGTGTGAAATTAGAACTGTCAATCGTGCCTAGAAATTTTTTTTTTTTTGAAGTGCAGAATGAAACTGTGAAAGAAACTGAAGAGGAAGGAAGTATGTATTATGTCTTGAGTAGTGACGAAAGTGATAATGATCCTGTTTAAGAAGCAAAGTTGAAGAAGTAAGCCCACTGCAAGAAGAAAATGAGTTTAAGAGTGCCAGTACAAGGAAAGGTGTTAAAGGAAGGATAATGAAATAAGAAAGAATAGGAAGCTATCCAGAAATACAGGACAGGGTTACGTAACTGAAAGTGGAATATATGTCACGGAAAGATCTTTTATTATGTTAGGCAAATGCCATATGAAATGTAAACAGAAAATTAGTGAAGGGACGCAAAGGAAGTTGTTTGATATCTATTACAAACTGGGTTCTCGTGACCGTAGATCATGTTTTTTTTTTTTTTTTATCAGCCTTAATAGATTATAGTTCCCCGAAAGCAGGGGCGAATCCAGGAGCCGATCGGGGCGATTTCTTCCCCTCAGAAGAGGAAACTTTCTTATTTTATATATAAATAAAACCAATTCCAGAGTTTGGAGCTCTTAAAAGTAGCTCTAAGTAGCAGTATTACAATCTAACGTCTTACCCCCAGAAGTCCGTCCTGGATCCGCCCTTGCCTGAAAGTTTCAAGAAATAGAAGAGACACACCAGAAAAGCAGAAAAAAGAATCGAAAATGAAATGAAATCTTTGAGTTTTACATTCAACGGTTATGCCGGTTAGGCTAAAGGAGACGGTGAAGATGAGAAATGAATGAAATGGTGGAATGAAGAAAGTGAGAGGAAACGGGAGAACCCCGAGGAAACCCACGCACACGTATTTGTCCACCACAAATCTCACTTGGCAGGAGAAGGGTTTGAACCCGGGACCTTATGGACCAGAGGTGAACGCTCTACCGCTAAGCCATCGTGGCCCCAGAATAAAACAGAATAGTTACTTATCAATACCATATCTCCGTAAATGGAAAGAATGTAAAATGTGCAAGTCGTGTTTCTTGAAAGTGTTTGATGAGAGACGCAAATTTATGTGGCTTATTTGCCAACAAAAGCAAAAATCTCCAGGATGTACAGTGACTCCTGACAAGCGAGCCAAACTTTCTCCTTCAAATAAAATAAACTCATACAGATTAAGAAAAAATCGTGAGTTTCTAAATTCTTTGCCAGTTCATGAAAGCCATTATTGTCGAAAAGAAACTAGTAACTAGTACTTATCACCGTATATGACATTAACTGAGGTGTATAAGAAGTACAGGGAACAGACACAAGTTCCTGTTGGTTATTCATTTTTTGTGAATATCTTCCATAATATGAATATTGCCATTAAAAGCCCCAAAAGGGACACATGCCATTCTTGTGATGCATTTAAAATTAAGCTTACATGTGTTTTGAGTAAAGATGAGGAAGAAATATTAAAGCAGCATGAAAACATTATACAGAGACAGAATTAGCTTAACATCAACTGCGTTTTACAAAATACAACTCTGGGTATATAACTAAACTGTCCGTAATTTAAAGAAAGAGAAAATCTCATGCTATGTGTGTGGTATGAAACCGTACGAAAAAGAGGGGCAAATAAGATTTCTTCTTGTGTATCAATGGCTATTTCAGCTTTACCAAGGGACATTGATCACGTAGTGCTTTACAGTGACTCTTGCTATGAACAAAATTAAACCACTCCATTTGTGGCAATGTGTGTATCACTTACGAGCAAAAGAATTCACATAAACATTTTGAATCAGAAGTTTCTCGTACCAGGACACAGCAGGGTGGTGTGTGACTCTAACCATGGGAAGATCGAAAAACTTAAAAAAGGATACCAATGCTCATCTCTCATCCTCATGACTGGGCACAGTTAGTAAGAGTTGCTTCCAAGAAAAAATCCTTTTGAAGTAATTGAAATGACCCAAGACGATTTTCTTGATTTCTCAACACTAGCAAAAACTGAGCTGCAGATGAAGAAAGCAAACAAACGATGAGGGAGCAAACTTCGTATGGCAGTCTGTGAACGGGCTCCGTTATTTTCATAACGAATTACTGAAGCTATATTATAAAACATCACTCAATGATGACAGATTCTGTGTTATGGGCCTTCCTCGACGAACCATAAAGAATCTCACTTTGGAATCTCGAGTGTGTTACAGTGCATTATCGCCAACCTCAGCAGAGAAAAAGAAGATTTGTTATCTCTTTTGCCTTATATTCCACCAATATTTCATGACTTCTACACAGGTTTAGCTACTGCAACCAATATGCAAGATCCACTGCTTGATTCTGAAGATGATGAATAAATAATGCAGTTGATGGGGGAAAGTTTGTAGTTAGCTTCGTACAGTGTCATCATATTATTTCTAATTTTAATATAAACGGAAGGAGTTTGTTTGAAAATGTACTATTGGTCGGTATGCACGCAGGCATACTTAACAATATAAACATTTCTAAGCAGAATCTTTAGTAATATTCTTAGTACTTGTAAGGACTGCAAAGTTAGAAAGTATGTTATTCATTAAATTAATAGCAAAATTATTAATAACTTCACTGTTTTTATCATAATTTTTATATTGCAAAAGTTATATAAGATTAGAAATTATATTCCAATAAAATACTAGTTAACAAACTTTTTTATCGTGTGTCGTAAGACTTCATCACATCGGTTGTTAAATATTAAAAAGACAAAAATGAATTGGAACACACGCGGTTGGGACGAGTAAGGAATAATAGTTGAAAACCTCGACGAGCATCCGAGATTTTCAAGTGTTATTGCTAACTCGTGCCAGCCGCAGGTGTTAAAATTCGTTTTTGTCTTTTTAATGTTTAGCAACCGATGGTAGTGATGCCATGAGATGAAGTCTTACAATATACAATTAAAAAAATGTTGAACAGTATTGTCAACTATGTGTGCTCCAGTTACTTTTTATTATTATTTTTAAATACGTGACAATCTATGGGAACAATGTGGTATTGCTGAAAACGTTCTAACAATATTCTGGTTACCTTGTGCATTTAGTAAATCAAATCATGTATTAATGTAAACGTTTATGTAGTCTAGCACGATAGTTCTGTAGTGTTCTATTAGAAATAATGTAAATTTAATTGAATATGATGATGACTTGTTCCTTTTTTACTGTATCAATATGTAATTGAACTGAAGGGAATAAGTCATTTAATATTACATAATATCGCTAATAATGTTGGTAAGAGTAAAATTCCAATTCGTAACTTCAAAGTATTTACAACGAAACATATTGTAAAAGTTTCAGATTTTAAAATTATTTCTTAAGATGTTTTTGCTGTACTCCAATTAGTTTTTTGGCTCTCCTGAAAAATGAATAAAATTGACTTGTTACCTTTTACCCTGAGTCTGTCCATGTGTTCTAATCCGACTAGTGAATCGAAGGGAAGGACATACCTCCCAGAACTACGAGTCTGGACGATGTTTACGATATCTCTCTAACAGCAGTTGCTGCGGTGGTGATTTTTAAAGTGGGCACTCTAGAAAATTCATACGATGAACGAACAAAACTCGCAACATTACGCGAAAAAGGAGGATAGTACACTTTAAAATGTTTCCTATTATAAAATGATTTTAAGAAACAAAATTGTTTCTGAATTTTTTATCCTCACCAACAGTAGCATCATCTTCATCTCGAATGCAAATTATCCTCTAGAAAAACCCAAAACATTATGCATAATTCACGAAGTATTTAAACATAGATCTAAATCACAAGAGGCATAATACTTTTTCTTAGCCAAAAGGAACTTGTTAAATGGGTTAATGGGTTATTTACTTACTAGTAACAACAATTAGTTTAGAAAGTTATGAAAACTTAGAATTCAAACTGCAACCAAAATAATTGATCCAAATTATGCAGTTCGTAACCAAATCTCTCAAACTCTGGCACGTACAGCAAGGCTCTTTGATTTTCTTAACCTATTTAACCCTGAACTTCTTGAAGCACTTAACAAAAGAATCGTATCATCTGTCCTAGCTTATAAACATTTCCCGCAGTCTACAAAAAAGATTTTTTGCTTCACTTTTGAAGCGCTTGAGCAATTTGTAGAAAGAATAAAACATCAGTCTATTAATAGCAAACAATTGCTTTTTTCAAGGGGTTAGCTACGTATTTCAAATGTTCCTGGCTATAAGAAACTTCTGTATTTCACTAACAGAATCAGTTGAAATACATCTGTAACAACTTGTGGGTTTTTCAGAATGTTTATCCAACTATTTTGCAACTAATTACGTGTTGAGTGACGTGACTGAGCTTACCGAAAACGTGTATTTTAAGCCAAGAAGGAGCTGTGGTACCACCTGTCTTCAAACTACCTAGTAGCATTGAAAAATCTTTTTAAGAAGTTTATTTAAAAAACGAAAACAGAAATAATTAAGTGTGGTAGACCAAGAATAGTCAGATGGCGTCACGCTTTAGACTGGTACATACTAGAAATATAAAGAATTAAAAAATAAAAGATTTAAACAAAGCGGAACCTCAGATACTAAAAAGAAGTTATCATTAGCAAAGAACGTCAAGGAATAAGCATCTAAAATCATTGCAACTGTTGGTAATTAGAGAAGTTTAAAGAACTGTTACGTGTGCCAAAATTCAAGAAATTCTTGAGTCATCTTTCCAAAGTATTCCTTCTTTGACGCACAGATGCAAGTTGCACCAACAAAAATATCAATTTGTCATCCCGATTTTGTTTACAACTACTTCATGTCTTACACGTTGTAGCAAAAGAAACATACACATAAACACACACACACACACACACACACATATATATATATATATATATATATATATATATATATATATATATATATATATATATATATCTTGAAATGATATGGCTCATTTAAACCAATTCTGGCTAGAATAGAGGATATATATCCTCTATTCAAGCCAAAATTGGTTTAAATGAGCCATATCATTTCAAGATACTATTCTACCGAATCTACTATATTACAAGATAAAGTGCATGAAATCATAATGTTTGTACGAAATGAGACTCACTGTGTTCATTAAAAATTGAAACTAATTTATTCACTTTATCACTGAGTTTTTTTGCAGTTTTGTTTCTTCATTGATATATATATAAAGATAGGTAGATAGATAGATATAAATTAAAAAAGAAAGAGGGGTAAAAACAAATTAAAGAGAAAAATAAAATAAAGAGAAAGTGCAATATATTATTATGGCTGCCTTAAGAAATGATTTTTTTTTTTTTTTGTTTTTGCAATGTCTACTATGGGCTGCTCCTATCCATAGCCTAACTTAATCTTAACATTTATGCGTGTGAGGAAAGGAAAACTTTTAGTGGGTTGACGGAGTACCTAGATCCCCACAATTAATTTCGGTGCCGTAAGTCATTAAGGTGTATGGTTTCCTGTGATACACCTTGTCTTTCATATACCCTTATAAAAGGTAATCCAGGAGTGATAAATCGAGAAATCTTTCAGTCCATTCGATCTCACCTCGTCTTTTAGTTCATCGTTGTGGAAACGTTTTATGTAAGTACGATCAAAAACTCAGTCCATAATGTGGTGGTGCTCCATCCTGTTGGAATCAAAATTGTATGTGGAGACTTGATGGCAGAAAGAATCTGCTTACGAAGCACTGTCAATTACTTTTCATCTGTCAGATTGCCACAAGTGAAAGAAGGACCAATAAGGATGCTTCCTACTATCCTACCCAAATATTCAGTTCCTATGCATACTGAGTATGATATTTCAGCATGAAATGCAGTTTATATCAGTTCCCTGACCGTTGAACATAAATGTCGTGTCATCAGATAATACAATGCAGTTTACCTTAATAGCGGTGCTATCGATATTTTGTATCGTTATTTCACAATATTCATTGCGGTTATGAAAGTTACCTGCCGTCAGGTAGTGTACTAAACGCATTTTATAAAACTTAAAATTACTGAGCCCGGGGCAATCCAAATGAAATCGACCAATTTTCAGATCAAAGGTTGCTGACGAAATTTATTTATTTATTTTTATTTTTTACCTAAGAGTGTACCATATTTAGGGCCTTAAAAACGGGTATTCATTTATTTCGTAGCCGCGCAGTTTTGTTTGTATCAACCATTTTGTATAGGCACGTGTGCGTATTTTGTACTTTTCAGAAGATTCTGTTAAACTCTGTAACGTTTTAGATTTTAAAGATAATGAGTTCAAACCAAAACCATACGAAAGATAATGGAACAGACAACATTCTGTGTTCTGCGCACATTGAAATGTACTTTAGAACGTCGGGGAAAAAACTCAGAACATTTAGGTTGGAAACCTAGAAATGGCCATTTTGGAATGTACAATTTGAAACGAAATAAATGAGACTCATCTCCCATTGTTTGTCTACATATAGACTAGATAATAGACAATAATCCCAAACAAGTTTCAGATCTGAGAATCATATACTTGATTTTTCGAAAATTTTTAAACATTCCGAATTTTCGAAAATCGAGTATTTTCACCAGCAATTATCTCAGCAAGGACGCAATTGAAAAATCTCAAGTTTTGCACAAAATAGACGATAGTTGTGCAGCAACACGTGAGTATAACTGCATTACTGAGACTTAAGTAGTTTATCAGTTATAAGTTGTTGTGATGATGTAAAATTCGCGATGTCAATAGTTGAATAGATGTACAGGTCTTGTGTTGATAGTATCTCAGGCATATAATTTATCAATGTTTCATCAGAGGAAGATATTATGTAGTCAAACAGCAAGAAATTCGAGATCTGCTACTTGCAAAAGAATTATCAATACCAGATTTGTACTTCTGACGCAAACACAAATCAGATGTTATGAATACGCACAATCAGATTAATCTATTGTTTGCAGTACTCCAGCACTTCCAGAACACAGCATGTTGTCATTTGCACCTAATGTACCGTAGCCTGTATTTCCGATGGGAGAATTTGAAGCTATCAGTCAGGAAACTAGCGATCTTTATGTTCAATTTTTCCATCCCCATGGCCTATGAACCAATTTGAAACTATCTACGAATGACAAAGTGTGAGTACCATACCAATCCCTAGGATTCTCCGGAAACTCACACCCAGAGGGTTCACAACTTCTACAGGTGGTACTTTCAATATCAGTGCCAAACTCTGTACACAAATTAGTCTACTGTTTACCTCACTGCTGTCTTAACAACAGCGCTATAGGCAGAAAAGAAATAACAGACGCGTTTCGTTTTTTTGTAAATATAGGATTCATAAATTATGCAAACTTTACCCACTTAACATTACTGTCGTGTTAGTTTGACTTTTGATACAAAGTTTATATCTACGCCTCATGGCGCTTCATTCTATTAAGTTCCAGTAAAGAAAAAAACTTATAACTCAGAAACTACTCAAGTCTCAGTGACACAACTTTACCCAGTTGCTACTGCGCAACTAAAGTCTATTTTGTGCAAATTTGAGATTTTTCACTTATGTACTTCCTAAGATATTTGATGGTGAAAGTAGTCAATTTTCGAAAATTCTCAATGTTTAAAAATTTCCAAGAAATCAAGTATATATTCTCACATCTGAAACTTGTTTGTGAGGGTTGTCTATTGTCTAGTCTCTATGTAGACAAACAATGGAAGGTGAGTCTCATTTATTTAGTTTCAAAATTTGCATTCCAAAATGGCCATTTCTAGGTTTGAAACCTCAATGTTCAGAGCTATTTTTTCGACATTCTAAAGCACGTCTCAATATGTGCAGAATAAAGAATGTTGTCATAACCAATATCTTTTATACGGTTTTGGTTTGATCTCATTATCTTAAAAACCTAAAAGTTAAAGCGTTTAACAGAATCATCTGAAAACTGCAAAATACGAACACGCTCCTATACAAAATGGTCGCTAGAAGCAAGCGTGCGCGGCTACAAAATGAATGAATACCCATTTCAACTCCCTAAATGTGGTACAAACTTAGGTAAAAAATTATAAAAAGAACTAAATTTTGACAGCAATCATCATTGGTCCATTTCATTTGAAATGCTACGCACTAGAATTCGTTGCACTGAACGCTGAGAAATCACCCCGTGTTGGCAACGCTGATTGCAGTAGCGGTTCGTGGTCTGTAGAAGCACCGGTTGCAATCTTGCAGTATCAAAGGTATGTAGTTACGCGCAAGTGTTCCCCTCCCTCAGTATTCTTGAGTCTTATCCAAAAAATATTCAGAAAATATCAAGAGGAAAGTCTTTTAAGCTTTCAAACAAGCACTATCAATGTAAGTTTATACACTATTTATATACAAAACTTCTACGAAAATGAAAAAAAAAAGTTTAACATTCCAGGAATTTAGACTAAAGAAGACAGATGAGTATTGAAAGTGAACGATTTGAGATTAATTTTTATGCTCTCCGCCGGAAGTCGAACACCGAATCATGTGCGCGAACGACATAGAGCTAGGAATTAGACCAGTGGTAAGACATTTTCTTCTTCGAGACTCGATCGCCCCCCCCCCCCCTCACTCTCTCCAGAATAGGATATTTTTATTTTAAAAATAAAATCTATCCCAAGAATTTTTACTTTTGTATTATAAATGTAAAATAAAATCTATTGACTTCGAAAGACCGCCCTTCCCAAAACATTCAGCCTGGATCCGCCCCTGCTACCACCAGACTCGTATTTGTAATTTTGCGAGTTTCTGTTTGGTGAATAACTTCTTTCTTCCAAGCGTCTATATCTCACTCAACCTATCAATTGAGTCAAGCGCTGCCAAGCGGAGGAATTCGTAACTACTACAGAAGCTGACTGTTGTATACCAGTTGAAAACGAATTAGCAACTGGAAAAGAGGTATACGGGAGGATAGCAGCGACGCAAGAATAAATCCACTTCCTCATGTTAAGAGATAGGAGCTCGCTGCCATATGCTCAATGTTACTGCTTCCAGTTGCAACGCTCTCTGCCACTGGATTTGTAAATCACTCTCTTTCTTTCAGTTTTTTAAATTTATTGTTTTTAGAAATTCATCAATACTGTTTTGCGCTCAAGAGCAAAGGTTTATTTTTTACTGATACACTACTTTAATACTTTTAAATATCTGTAGTATTAAAAACATATCCGGTTGCACAACCATGCAACATATAGTACCAGCCGCCACTGGCTGATTGTCAATGTTTCCGGAGTTCCCTCAAAATATTGTAACACATCCAAAGAGGCTCCTTCATTGCTAGAGAACTTCGGTCTTCCTGAACATGGTGTTTATCGCTTCCTCTTTCTACAAAATATCGAATGGTTCTTTCGACGTTAAACTTTGAAATTGGGTTTAGTGTGTTGGGGTAAAGTAGCTTCAAATTACTCTTACATCTCGATATACGATATATACGATTGATTGCGATCTTCTTAGCCGCACATAATTAGTAACATAGAACATTTTCGCACACATTTCCTCTATTCTCGCACACATTTCGCACAGAACATTTCCTCTATTCTCACCATTGACACAAACACAAATCCTTTCTTCCCCACAACACCCACTAACACTAGCAATATGCAGGATGTCCGCAAGTAAAATAATAAGTGGTACTGACTGTTATATTCTAAGGCAGTGTTCCGGAACCTTTCTATACTCGCGACGCAGCATGACTTGTTCGTAACTCAATGTATCACACCAAAATGTTATTCCCCATAAAAACGTAATGTATGACACTATTATGTGTAACGTAATTAATTTATTCTTATTATTATTGTTATTGTTATTCTTATTGTTCTTTTTATTATTATGAAACAGAAATTGAATCCTGTATTTATTATAAGTTACTAAATGAATTAAAACGCATTGTAGCAAATGAACGCAATAGATCTAAACTCTATATGTGAAGTTATTATAGTTCGAAGGAGTATTCCGAACGGCATGTTTGCCACTGCAAGGTATATATTGAACAGTAATAAGTAAGCATAAATATCCATTAGACTAGGGATACCATATCAAAATTATCGAATGTCACGACATTCTTTCTCTCAGTTTTTTTTTTAAAAGTCTTCATTAATTTATTAATTCATGACTTCATAAATTTTTGAAAGTTTCTTTCATAATTATAATTGTTTCACAATGTTGAAGCTGTCTCGTTTTAAGCAGGAAAATCCCTTCTTCAGTCTTTGTCCAGGCTATCTTCGGTTTTAAAACAAAGTGCGCCAAGTTACAGGTTAGTTTTAATGTACATTAAAGTCTTATGTCAGATTGCTACTTGGGCATGCTATTCACATCACATTGATTTCTCTATTTTCAGTTGCTTCTTCTTGGAAATACAGAGAAAAATGAACAGACTACACACACACACACACACACACACATATATATATATATATATATATATATATATATATATATATATATATATATAAGAGTCAATTACCCGTTTTGCTGGCTTTAAATAAGATAAATTATTAATACGTTCTGTTAGTCAGTCATTTTTTACTACTACTGAAGTGCACTCTGAAATCGGTCATTTCCGATCATTTTTATATATCTACCAATCGTAGTGGTAGAGCGTTCACCTCTGGCGCTTGAGATCCCGGGTTCGATCCCAGCCCTCGCCAAGTGAACTTTGTGGTGGACAAACACCGTGCTTGTGGGATTTCTCGGGGTTCTCCCGTTTCCTCCCACTGTCTTCATTCCACCATTTCACTCATCTCTCATCATCACCGTCTCCTTTAGCCTAACCGGCATAACGTAACGTAACGGAACGTAACGTAATGGAACGTAAAACTCAGAGATTTAATTTCATTTTCTACCACCCTTCTCCTCCCCAAAGTTGCGTGGCTGAGTTTGGATGCAAATGCCATCGGAAGTGTAACCTCAGTGACCTCGAAAACTATGGATTTGGTACTAATATCCGTCATATTCAATCATTTTTATATCTCCTCTCCCTTCCCCCAAGTTGCGAGGCTGAATTTGGATTTAAAACCTAGAAAAATCAACCACAAATTTGTTCTGTTACAAAAACAACAGACGTATATAAATATCCCCAACGCAAGCAGTAGGTTTGTTTCATTTTTACTGATCTAAACCAATATAATCTTCCTTACGTAAAATTACTAATGATCATACTAAAATGATCAAATTAGTTTGATGCAGTCTGGGAGTACTTTAGGAAGGCAAATCTTGGCCATATTTCGTTGGTTTCGAAAAAAAGCTCGACGGTAAAGCCATTATTTTCTGAAATAGTACCGCAACGATACAGGCTCGACTTCTGGTTTGGTTAAGGAATTTGTCTTACTAATCAATAACACAATAGAACATGCTATTCATCAAGTGACAATATATATATATATATAATTTGCAAGCAAGCAATGAAGCTGTCTTACATATGTCTTGAGATTGATCATGACGGTGGAAAAGCTTCTGAAAAGACATACAAAGTAGTGAAGAATTGAAAGCACTGAATAAAACTTTAAGACACTACTGGCATGAATTTCCTTCCTTTTGATGCTGACGAATAGAAATATCTTTCGAAATGCCCAATATAGTATAATAGTTAACGTGTTGGAATTTGAATCTGTAGATCGAGATTTGATCTCAGCTAAGGCCACTATTTATTTTGGTAATTATACGCGGTGTTTCAAAACAACACCGACAAAGTTCGGGAGGTGATTCCTGACACCAAGATAAGACAAAAATAATAGACGAACTTGGATGCACAAATGCTTCCTTTCGGACTTAACGGCTCCCGAAGACATGAAAAAATGAGCTTCATAGGTCCATAACTCCAAAACTATTGGACCCACCGTAGTCGGGTGAAGACTTCACTTAGGAACTAATACGTACGCTATACAAAAATACATGTTTCAGAATAATAAGGTTCTCACGCTACGATTTTTATAGAGGCAGTTTGCCTATGGGCATATATTTTGAAGTATTCACCAACGATCTCTATAAAAAATGTTGCAGAAGTACCGCAGGATTCTGAAACTTGGATATTTGGATAGGACACATATTAGTTCCTAAGTGAGGTCTTGACCCAACTACGACATTTTCCATAGTATTGGAGCTATGGACCCTTAAAGTTCAGTTTTGCATATTTTTTTCAGCCTATAACTCTGAAAGGAACCATTTATACACCAATATTAGTCTATACTTTTCATCTTATCTTGATGTCGGGAATCACCACCCAAACATTACACTAATCAACAAGGTTTTTGCCACATAAAAGAAGAATGCTGATCTTTAAGGACCTATGACCGCTGAATTCGAATCTGCAATACGTTTTTCTCTATCACGCACAGTTTTCCCGTGACAGAGGGAGTTTCGGGAAATTTCCCCCAAAATTTTCCTTTTTCTTCACTTTTGTACCTCTAGCTCGGGTACCCTTAGGCGTATAAACATACAAATTATATTCTAGGTTAACTTGATTTATACTTAGTAAACCCTGTAAGTTTCATCTGAGTCGCATCATTCTTCATTGAGAAATAAATATATTTCTATAAATATATGCTATGTGTACTGTCCATTTTACCACATACAACAGGTGCAGAAAAATCACATGTAACTTCCACGGGAATTACAATATAAGCAAGGTTTGGATTTGTAATGAAACATACTTTACAATGATGTATACACCATGTCCGCCATTTTTATAAGAGGGAAATTCTAGAGGGATATTTCGGGAAATTTCCTAAAAAAAATAGATTTTTTGTCTCATGTCACTGTTCATATAATGTTACAGAAATGGGAATTGCGCCAGATTAATCCTATTGAAGAACTGATCTTTAACTCCAAAAGTATACAACAAAATTCTTAGTTTCCTCGCCTTTTAAACGTTATTCAAGATAGTAAACAAAAAATTAATATTTACCTACAAAAACAAATATCAATAACTCACAATGGATCAAATGCACAACGGCTTTACAAATTATGAAAATAAAACATTTGTACTTACGATTAATTCTTCCTTTTGTAGTGCCAGTCACTTTCTCTAACTAAAAACCAGCAGTAGTTGCCCATCATATGAGGATCCCATTTACCTTGATAGCGTTGCTCCGTTTTTTGAATGTCCTGATGGAATCGTTCCCCTTGTTCGTCACTTACAGCTCCTAAATTCTCGGGGAAAAATTCCAAGTGGGAATGGAGAAAGTGAATTTTCAGCGACATTCTACATCCTAACCTTTGATAGCTATCCAAAAGCTCTTGAACCAATTGACGGTAATTTTCTGCCTAATGATTTCCCAAAAATCCATACACCACTTTACTGAAAGCTCTCCAGGCGGATAGTTCATCATTATTTAACTTTGTCTCAAAGATGTTGTCCTTTAATAGTTTCCGAATTTGGGGCCCGACGAATATCCCCTCTTTTACTTTCGCGTCACTAAGTTTTGGAAACTGACTTCTAAGGTACACAAAACCTTCTCCATTCTCGTCCATGTCCTTAACAAAGTTTTTCATTAAGCCTAATTTTATATGTAAAGACGGCAGCAGAATTTTTTCTGAATTAACTAAGGGAGAATACTTAACATTGTGTTTTTCTGGCATATATGTTTCTCTTGGGGACCATTCTTTTTGAATGTAGTGTGATTCAGTTGTCCTACTGTCCCACAAGGAAAGAAAACAACAGTATTTTGTAAATCCTCCCTGAAGCCCCAGTAATATAGCAATGACCTTTAAATCACCACAAATTTGCCAACAGTAATTGTTATAATGTATCACAGCTAACAACACAGACAAACTTTCATAAGTTTCCTTCATCTCTACGGAATATGCCATTGGAATTGATGGTTTAGTGTTCCCATTATGTAGCAAAACAGCCTTAAGGCTTATTTTAGAGGAGTCGATAAACAACCTCCATTCTTCAGGGATGTGTTGGAAACCTAGTGCATCCATTAAACCATCTATGTTTGTGTATGCACAGAGGGAATTTTGCATTATATAGTAACCTGAAAATTGTTCATGTCGGTTTCTGAAAATTGAAATTCTGGTGGTAGGAGCCAGTAAATTCCATTCTTGAAGTTTCGATCCGAGCAACTCAGCTTGTTGCTTACTCAGATTTATATCCCTCACTAAGTCATTCAGTCTGGACTGGTTAACAAGAAGAGGTGTGTTTTTGGTTGGGCTATAGTTTTTATCAAAGGAAGTTGATGGTTCGGGCAACTCATCTACTTGCTCTTCTGCTGGAGAAGATTCTTCTGACTGTGCGTATGGATCAGGGATTTGGAGTTCAAGTCCATGTGGTATGGGTTTTAGAGCGGATGGAACATTTGGGTACTCAATATTAGATTTTGTTCGTTTAGAATGACCCCAAATTTTTGTTAGACAGAAATAACAGTCTTCAGCATGACTGGTTGGTTCTCGCCAGACCATTGACACCGCAAAAGGCATAGTTCGAGTTTTATCGCCACTTTTCCACTTGATAAGAGTAGAATAGCATGTTACATAGCACACATGGGGAGCCCACACTTTGTCTTGATCACCCACATGACACCTAAAATAGCTATAATAAGCTTGTTTTAACGTTTCTCTTAATGCACGGCGCTGACTTTTCACAGTATATTTTCCACACACGTAACAGAAAGTGTTCGGTGAGTTTATACACGCACGCCGCGATCTCTTCATAGCGGAGAAAGGAAACAAACACGCACACGCACTTACGACCACTTGCCACAGGTAAATCCAATTTAAAACTAAACCTACAATATGCATGCAGTTATACAACACTTCCTTATCTATTTGCCATGAACCTGACAATTTATCAGTAGAGTCCGATTTTGCGTAGCTTTATTGCATCAGCTAAACACCTGTTGTTGTACAGCTGTATCAATGCAATCACATGCCAGGTGGTAGAAAACCACAGACCTCTTACTCCATGTCGTATACTCTCATTTTTCGTATTTGTGCCTGTATGGGTAAATGAAATTGTGTTTTTTTTTTTCTTTTGGTGCAAAGAACGCAACATCACGTCTTAAAATAAGTAATACAAACAACATACATGCAGTTATATTTATTTCTCTAGAAATAATAATGCGATTGTTCTGAAACTTGCGAGGTTTCTTAAGTATAAATCCAAGTTTTATATGATGTCATTTTTGTATTTATATTTCAAGGGCCAGTGGTACGAAAATTTGGAAAAAAAGGTATATTTTGAGTTAATTTCTCATCCCCCTCCCCTTGTCACGCAAAAAACTGTGGGTGATGGAGAAAAACGGATTGCACTTTTGAATTAAGCGACCAAAGTTCCTTTAGGATCATATGTTTTCTTTCATGTGGCAAAAACTTTGTTTACTAGTGAGCTATTGATTTATTGAATTGATATAAATCTATATTCTGGCACAATTCCCGCTTCTGTATCACTATATGAACAGTGACATGAGAAAAAAAATCTACTTTTTTAGGGAATTTCCCGAAAAATCCCTCTAGAATTTCCCCTTTATAAAAATGACGGACATGTTGTATACATCATTGTAAAGTATATTTCATTACAAATCCAATGAAGTATAAACCTTGCTTATATTGTAATTCCCGTGGAAGTTACATGTGATTTTTCTGCACCTATTGTATATGGTAAAATGGACAGTACACATAGCATATATTTATAGAAATATATTTATTTCTCAATGAAGAATGATGCGACTCAGATTAAACTTACAGGGTTTACTAAGTATAAATCAAGCTAACGTAGAATATAATTTGTATGTTTATATGCCTAAGGGTACCCGAGCTAGAGGCACAAAAATTAAGAAAAATAAAAATTTGGGGAGAAATTTCCCGAAGATTCCTCTGTCACGGGAAAACTGTGCGTGATAGAGAAAAACGGATTGCAGATTCGAATTCAGCGGCCAAAGTTCCTTTAAGATCAGGTGTTTTCTCTCATGTGGCAAAAAAAAGTTAAAATTTGTTGACTATCAGTGTTGTAGCTACTACCTTGTATTTGTATCGGAATCATATACTGGCTATGAAATTCAAATCATTGGAAGATTAAGAGATAAGAAGCACTAATATTAACTGGAAAATAATTATTAATAATGCAATTGGAAATTAGTCTACTTATTAATATTTTGTTTATGACGAGATTAGAATATACGATTTTTATTAGTTGTTTATGATATGTAACATCAAGCTTAATTTAATAACAAAAAATAATCTGTTTATAACTTAATTTCAAAGCCTGGCTGTGAGGTTGTTAAGCCACCGTTTACAGTCTCCATGCATGCAATATTAGGAAAGAGATCAGAAATAACTAAAATAAACTGAAAGTTAATCAAACAATAAACAGTGTAATAGAAACTGTAGTAATAAATGTGTGATGGAAATGGAACTTGGATAACACTAGTTAACAAATTTAAACTTTTTGTTTGTTACATGAGAAAAATCACCTGATCTTAAAGGAACTTTTTGCGCTGAATTGGAATATGCACTCGGTTTCTCTCCATCACGTACAGTTTTCCCTAACAGAGGGATTTTCGGGAAATTCCTTCAAAAATTTCCCTTTTTCAGATATTTTATTCCCCTAGCCCCTGTCCCCTTACATATAGTTACATAGAAATTATACCTAAGTATACCTTGATTTATATTTAATAAACCCTAAAAGTTTCGTAAAAATCGCTTTGTTCTTTCTAGAGAAATAAATATATTTGTATGTATACTGTGTGCACTGTTTATTGCACCTGATAATAATGCTTTCAGATCTCCTGGGTTGGGGTAAAAACGATTTGCTTTATTACTACAAACACAGACATAAAAATGAATATTTACAATAGTCAACAACACACTTTCCCCCTCCCTGTATCGTTTCCCCCCTTCCCCCGCGCATTTCTTTCTTTCTTGTGTTCTTGACACCTGGTGAGGGAGTTTTGTACATTTTTATATTGACGTGTGGTTTAACACTACTTCACTTTCAAAGTTGTCTTTGCTGCTAAGAGTGCTTTCATGTTTGATCTTAACGGCATTATACCCAACTAAGACCAGAAGTTTAGTTTGTGATCAGTACAATGGCGTCAAGAGGACGGCGTTCGTGTGTTAACTCACCAAATAGTTTTTGTTATGTGTGTGGCCAGTTTGTAGTTAAAGGACAGTGTAGATCCATTACGCCATCGGTGAAACTAGCATATTATATATATTTCGGATGTCGTGTGGGAGATCAGGACAAAACTTGGGCACCCAACATAATTTGTGCGTCGTGCTACGTCACCTTACTTGCATGGGCCAAAGGGAAACGGAGGTTCATGAAATTTGCTGTACCAATGGTGTGGAGAGAACCCACCAACCATCTGGATGATTGTTATTTTTGTCTCACAGTAGTTAAGGGACATTCTAAAAAAAGCAAATATACAATAAGTTATCCCAACGTTAAATCCGCAATTAGACCTATTCCGCACGGGGATGAACTTCCACTTCCCGAGCCCCCTACCAACTGGGAAGAGATATGGCCAAAAGACTCTGATGATGATCATGACCTTGATGAACCATCGACATCAACATGTACATCCAAGGATCCAACGTTCATCCCTGACTGTGTTCGCGAGCCACATTTCATCCGGCAATGTGAACTTAATGACCTAGTCCGTGATTTGCACCTGACAAAACAAGAGGCGGAACTCCTGGGATCAAGGCTTCAGCAGTGGAACTTATTGGATGCAGAAACGAACATATCAGTGTACAGGAAAAGGCATGTTCAATTTTCAAGCTATTTCTCAATGCAAGATAATGTGTGCGTATGTACGGATATAAATGGGTTGATGGCGGAGCTAGGAATTCCTTACGTTCCAGAAGAATGGAGGTTATTTATCGACGCGTCAAAGGTCAGCCTTAAAGCTGTCCTTTTACATAATGGAAATAAAAAACCTTCTATACCACTTGCGCACTCAGTGAAGATTAAGGAATCCTATGACACCATGTCAACTTTGCTAAATCTTATAAATTACAAGGACCATTGTTGGCAAATATGTTGTGATCTCAAGGTAGTTGGTATTTTATTAGGACTGCTGTGCGGTTACACGAAGTACCAATGTTTTTTATGTTTATAGGATAGCCGAGCTCATGACAAACATTATGAAGTGAAGGAATGAGAACCTAGAGTGAATTACGTACCTGGAGAATGCAACGTCAAATACGCTCCTTTGGTAGATTCTAATAAGATATTACTACTGTCACTTCATATCAAGTTAGGACTTATGAAAAACTTTGTCAAAGCCATGGACACATCTGGTGAAGGTTTCAAGTATTTGCGAGATAAGTTCCCTAACCTGAGTGATGCTAAGATTTCAGCGGGAGTGTTTATTGGTCCCCAAATTAGGAAATTAATGCTTGATGATAGCTTTGACAGCAAGTTAAACAGTGCTGAGCTAGCTGCCTAGACAGCATTTAAGTGTGTTGTACGCAATTTTCTGGGCAATAACAAAGCTGAGAGTTACACAGAAATCGTACAGGACATGATACAGAAATACAAAGAGTTGGGTTGTAGGATGTCTTTAAAAATCCACTTTTTGCACTCCCACCTCAGCTTCTTTCCTGCTAACCTAGGTGCTCTCAGGGACGAACAGGGGGAAAGATTCCACCAAGATATAATGGCAATGGAGAAAAGGTACCGGGGACGATGGGATCCTTCAATGATGGGGGACTATTGTTGGGGTCTTGTTAGAGAATGCAACATTTCTTACAAAAGAAGGAAGTAGTGTACGTTTTTGTAACCCAATGGAAGTTTCATATATTGTGATAGTTTTGATTGTCTTTTCATGACCTTTTGGTACATTTGTGTTATTGTTTATTGTAAATTGTCACACTTGTAAATTATATTGTATTATATTTTATATATGTGTTTGTGGTAATAAAGCAAAACGTTTTACCTCAACTTAAGAGATCTGAAAGCATTACTATAAGGTGCAATAAACAGTACACACAGTATACATACAAACATATTTATTTCTCTAGAAAGAATAAAGCGATTATTACGAAACTTGGAGGGTTTGTTAAATATGAATCAAAGTATACTTAGGTATAATTTCTATGTTAGTATATGCAAGGGGACAAGATCTTGGGGTGTAAAATAAACGAAAAGGGAAATTTTTGAGGGATTTTCCCGAAAATCCCTCTGTTACGGGAAAATCGTACGTGATGGAGAAAAACCGAGTGCATATTCGAATTCAGCGCAAACATTTCCTTTAAGAACAGGTATTTCCTTTTATGTAACAAAACCTTTGTTAACTAGTGTAATAAGCAGAGATAAAGCCACCGTTACTCATTAATCATTTAAATCTAGAAGTTGATTATTGTGTAATGTAAGAATGCAGAAGACAACAACTAAATATATGCATATATGCGTAAGCTACTATCTTGGTACGGTATTTATAGAATAAATCTCAAAGTACTTTATACACTAAATTCAGTCAAACCGATGTAAATAATTATTTGATTTTATCTTATTCCAAATCAGGTCACATCGGCCTTACACGTGTATTGATGTATTATAAAATACTCTTATAGAGGTATGTTACTCTATCCTAAGTTTCTGTTCGAAACCCAGTTATAAATTTTATCAAACATTGGTTTGTGTCCAATAGGCAATAACACATTGTTAACTTGAGAAACTGGCGATACTAAAAATCATAGACAAACAGAAAAGTTACAAAAAATACGTTATGTGATATTAGTGTAACTTCTTTCTAGAGCCAACTAACATTTTTCTCATAATTAAACTTCATAAAGGCCATAAATAAATTCAAAATTTTAATTAGTAACTATGACATCTTAGATAATTCTTGTGTAAGGCTGGCGTGGCCTATGATAAAGCTCACCTCTTGTGGTATAAGATAATCTGTCTAATCTCTGATCATGTCATGTGGGCCAAGTGGTGCACAAACAACCAAGTAATGTGCCAATAATGCATTTTTGGTGCTAATAATGGGATAATGATGAGTGTTGTACCAGAACAAATTTAGAGCTTCTAAGTTTGGGACCATCCGTTTTACGTGTGCCCTACTTAATATCGAATCTCACACGCTTTGGAAAAGAAATAATGTAAAGCAATACAACTGGTCCCTTCTGTGTTTTGGTTTAGCGTGTGAAATGACAGGCTCATTATCTTAATTTATGATTCCACTTTAAATAATTCCACTCTGATACTTGCAGATTTTTTCAGTTTGGTTAGCTTTCTATATTTTAAGAATTTATCCTAGGACCTAATTGAAAGACAGAGAGGAACTAATTTCAGATTTGAGTTCAGTGGCCTTGATTATCAATTAAAATCTAAAGCTGCTTAGAGTTCAGTTTATGCATTAACGATTCACGATCACGCGGTAGCAACTCAGTGACACCAGTTAGAAAGGAAGTATTTTAGATCGTGTTTCAATGACTCAATTTATTGGGAAGTTTTAGTTCTTGTGACTCTTACTTTGACATAAACAAAGAAATAACGTTGAAACAGCGGAGAGCGGCTGTGGATTAACCGAATTAAATAGTCTTTCCTCTTTTTTTATAGTGACTGTTCGAATCTAGTAGGGACCTTAATTTTAACAGAGTGGTTTTTAGCCAAGTTTAGATTCGTGGAAGAGTTAATAAAGTAATTAATTAATTAAGATGAGATAAAATTGGTTTCAGAATCAGTAAATTTATATACAACTTACATACAAACTGTAGTGGAGCATAAAATGGAGTTAACATTGACTGCACCAAAAACTTAGATCTGGAAGAAGGCAGAAGACGAACGTATTTAAACAAATTTATCACCTAAGGTTATTGAAAATCTCTTTTCATAACAAAAGAATCGGCAATTTAACTTTGCCTTGCTTTAACATTGTCAATAGTTATTATTGAATTGGAAAGCTTTATTATATGAATGTGGTTTTTCTCAGTTCTATTGTTCGAATAATTTTCTTTAGATAATTGATCAGAAAATTTTCGTTAATGTTCGCTCAGAAAGATATATATTGAAAATATTACTAACACCCATACGTACACAATAATATATACATAAATATATAAGAGAGAGCGCGCCCAGAGCCTCACCAGTTTCATATAAACAAGTATTTCAGAGTATTTAACCGAAAACCTATGTAATTTTTTTTTTTTTTTTTTTTTTTTTTTTTTTTTTTTTACTAAAGCACAATTTAGTCTTTCCGAATGACTTGTGTGTATCACGAACTTAATATAGACGTGGTTTTGCGGATAGTAAACTTGCTATCCGGAACCACGATCCGATTTTGAATATTCTCTATTTATACCCGAATGTTCTTCTTTATCCTCTGACTACATAATAAAAGCGTGAATTCCATACGGTAATCAGAATATTGAAATTGTTACAGAAAAATACACACCACACACTTATTGATCGCTATCACATGATTTACTTAATTCAAGATTATTACACTATTTAACATTGACATATAATATATCGATGTTCTGTAAACACGCACCACATCTCAGGTGGATTTTAAACATAATAAGTACGTATGTCCTGAAACGATTGTATGAATATACATAAAACTGATTTCCATTAATGTAATTATTCAGGAATATATAGTTATATACCAAAACGTTTGACCCAAACGAAAAGCACACTCACGACCTTACGATTAGAAGCCCAGCGATTTATCACTGAGCATGTCATTCCCCGTTCCGATCTCCTTCTGAAGAAATATAACAGAATTTCCAAGACAATGACATTCATATTCATTGCAAATGCTGTTACTTTTTTCTCCTTAGTCTTTTTCATTCTATTATGGATGCACTGTGTTCCCTTTCATTGGAAATGCTCCATTACATATGGAAACATAAGTGACAAACCCAGCACGTTCTCAAAATATGAATTGTTTCAAAATACTGCATCATTACTTATTTCTCTGAATGTTACTTTTTCCTACACTTAATAACATTTCAACGTGTCTTATTTGATTTATCAGAAGAAAAATACATAAGCACAAGTTTTTCCTAATTAAGAATGTTCGCTTGGGAGTGGGAACATTTTAGTATACTATTTCCAAAGATGCCCGAAGTTGGCATCTTAATATATTCAATTCAATTCAGTACATTAAGATAATATTCAATTCAAAAGGGCCTAGTCAGTGTGGTCAACCTTTCTAAAATAGGCTGTACCTGTAGAATGCAGGAAAAACATGTTTGGTATAAGTCATTCCATATAATTGCATGGTAATGGTTAACGTTTTTTTCTAGTTTACTCTTAAGTTAGAAAATGTGACATACCATTATGTTCGCCGGAGCCACCCATATCTCTAGATATCTATCTATATGGATATAGACACGGATAGCAGTTTATAAATATGGTCTAGAGAGCTACAGATCTATTATCTTAATAAAAACGTTCAGTGAAATATCTATCACTGAATATTATATACAATTCCACCTCAAATGCAAATTAGAAGTTTCATCATGGCTTTTAAACTTCCAAACTATGCTTTGCATAAGTATTCGAAGTCTTATAGGACGATGGTGTCCGTCGATCTGTCTATCTGTCTGTCAACAGGTATCAGAGCCAATAAGGTAAGAGATATCAATAGGTGTTTTTTTAATCGATTCAGCATCGTAAGTGGTTGAAATTCACTAGTACTTCCAGCTTACTGATTTCCATACATCTACAAAGGTAAGATGTATTGTGAAGTGGATTTCTGTAATGGGCCCAATATCCCAAAAATAGGTCCTATCTTCCCCGTTAACAGTTTATTCAAACCAGAATGGTAGAATTTAAGAATTTCCATTCTCAAAGTTGATCGACATAGAGAAGAAATGATAATGCGTGGCGACAAACGTTGTTTTTATTTAACCCTCGATTCAGGGTTCGAAGAGATCATATAATCACAACGCGAAAATTTTATGAAAATCGAAACCGGTTGAAATTTACCAGTACTTCTGGTTTCAATACTGATTTTTAATAAGCAAAAAGGAAAAGAGATATTGAGAAGCGGTTTTTTGCAATCCATTCCAAGGAATAGGTTCTATATATTCTATTAACCCTTTGAATACTTGTACTTCCAGCTTAAGTACTGATTTCCAAAAAGCAATAAAGGTAAGATATATTGAGAGTGGGTTTCTGTAATCGGTTCAATTTCCCAAGAATATGTAATATCTTCTCCTTTAACAGTCTATTCAAACCAGATGTGATACAAACTAACTATTTCCGGTTTCAACATTTATTTTGTTGAACAGAAAGAGGAAGGAGTAGTGAATAAGGCTTTTTGATGTGAATTTAGCATCCGAGGAACATATTTTATCTTTCATCTTATTACTTTATTTCTAGCAATAGTTATAGATGTACTACTTGAAGTTTGAATATTGAATTTGCATAGTTTGGAAGCCTGTCGTAGTTTCTCACTGTGAAGTGAAACTCATTTGTTGAAAACTAAATCCACAATTACTCGTTTTCTTTAAATATAGCAGGGAGCCCGAATATGGCCAACCTTAACTTTTTCCTTTTTTTACATAAGAAAAATTATTTCTTCGTACGAATTGACTGAACTATCAAGCTGGGTGATTATTTGCAAAAATTAAAGTAAATAGTTCAATTTCGAGAAAGGAAGCATAAAATTTTAATAGCTAAAAAACTAACATGTTGCAAGTGAGCCTTATTGTGAACGAAATATTCCCAATATGGCCCACAGATATTCCCAACATGGTCCACTATAACAAAACAAGAATATTATGTTAGTACATAAGTTTAATGCCCAAATTTGTGAAGTACAAGAAAATTCTGATTTGACATTTTTGCAACGAATTCCATAATCACTTGAATAAACAGGAAGGCTGCGAAACTCACTTTAACCGACACTAAAACTGGAACTTCAACCTTTTAAATTTACTTTTACTTGTTATCCTTTTTTTAAAAGAAATCTTAATCTATCTTCATAGTAATGTCATTATCTTTATGGGACAGTGACGTAATACGGGAGTTTGAGTTTAACGTGGAATCCGAACCACTTTGGTCTTATGTAGCGAAGTTATAAACCTCACCAGTTTATAGAAGTCTTATTTGTGGACGCTCTGTATATTTCGTAAAGACAGTAATTATTTTTCGATTTATACTTTATTCTGCGACGCAAATAAGTTCTTTCTTCGATGGGAACTGTGTCTCTTCTCACGCAACACGACAAAGAATTCTTTATTGTTTCTTCATATATATATTTAAAACGTTGCTTTGTGGTGAGAACATTTTAGTGTGCGACGAAGGTTCTCAGTGTTTCTCTCTGACTTATTAATATGTAAAGAGTATGTTCTATGGTTATTTGGAACTGAATTAAGTGTATCTTCCAACCATTTATGGAAATACTGTGATCCAGAGCACAAAAGGTGTAGGAGCGACAGAAGGACGCCAGCCACATTGCTTTACCAGTTCGTTATCTAAACGTTCCCAGACCCAAGTATCGCAACGTCTCGTGCGTCGTGGCCAGTGGACGAAATTAACATTAATTCTTTTTCATATTCTATTTGCATGTACATACAGGTGATTTAACCTGAGTGCTTTGAGAATGGGCTGCCAACATTGATCAGTCGATCAGTGCAGCTCGTATCTCGAACCTCTGAGTTCGAGGAGTCTTATTCCGTAACTGTCAGCAGCAACCACGTACGTTGTATCGGGCATCAAGTATAATGTCGTACTAAGGGGTATACGTTATTATCCTGTCACGGACTTAGTTATGGCTAGCCCCAATCAGTGAAATCCCAGGTTCACTATACCTAGTACGTCTTACTTGTTAGTTATAAACGCGCCCTCTAACATTATAATTCCATTTTGATGACTATATACTTATGTTGAAGACTCACGTCGACCTCTAAAGACATATTATTAACGGGGATCATCCCTAAGTTAGTCCTCCAGTGCTAGTTCCCCAAGTGCATAAAAGTTGTGAGAAAAATATCTATAGTGAATCCCAATTATAAGCTTCCATATATATATATATATATATATATATATAAGTTATCAAGGGCTATAGTGTAGTGAAAGAGCGAAGTGTGATTTTATTAACGAAAATAATTATATTCAGTGTTGATTGTTGTGATTATTTTCTCCGTTATTTTTAAAAATTGTATTTTAATAAATAAACATAGTGTCGTTTAATCCAGTATGTTTTTGTTGTGTGTATGAATAATATTTGTGTGCGTTGTGGTCTGAATGACCGTCTGATCGTCCATGAGGTTTTCGAGACGAGACATCCGAATCTCTCGATGTCTAATGCTCATCTCGTTATTGAGATCGGCGGGCAACTTGGGAACGATTCTATAATTCCTTTTTGGAGATGTCCTTCAACGTCTTACCCAGGTAAGTCCAGGTCTCTGGAAAATACTCATTCGCAGGACAAAGGAGGACAGAAACCGGGAAGCGGTTATAAAGTAAATATTTGATAACGCCTCAGGTTTTTGAACTTTACTTTACCTACACTGTGAGCCAATTGTGATAACGGTATCCGGGTACGCTTTATTTATGAAACACCGATAATAATTTATAGAAATTCTATTGCCATGTTAGCCCGTCACGTTTGACGGATGACGTCCCTCCGCGAGTTAATGTTGGAGAAAGGGAAGGAAGGAAGTGGCCTAGGACCTATATAGTAGGAAACTCAGGATAACCTCATTCAGGATGGCTGGCCTGAGGAAGGATTTTACACTTTTCCGACCGAGTGCCCCCACTGAGTATCGAACCCGGGACCGCTCGCACCAAAGGCGAGACCGTAAGCGACTACGCTACGCGGGACCGTAGCCGTAGCTCTGAATTCGATAGAGTGCTGTCTTTGAGTAATCACTCTTCTAATTACGTTATTATTATTATTATTATTATTATTATTATTATTATTATTATTATTATTATTATTATTATTATTATTATTATTATTATTATTATCCCAATTAATCAAATCCAAAACTGTTAGAGAAAAGGATTTGTTAACGAAACCTCTTACAGCTCCCACAGAAAACTACTCTCTTTTCAAACTAAAAAATTGAAGATATTGTTTCTCGGTTTTAGTTTTATCCTGGTTTTTATTTGTTTATTTGTTTGTTATCTATATATTAAATTCTCCCTTCATCTGCAAGCTTTTACAAAAACGTAATTAATTTCATGTATTTAGAGTTCTTCTTTTATACCCATGTACAATTGTATATGAATCAAGCATACAGACGAGAAAAAGATAGAATGTACATACCGAAGTTGAGATTTTCAAGGAAGAATAATAAAACATGCACGTGTGTTCTACTGTGTACGGTATTCCTACCAGGTTATTTAAGGTCAGCTACTTATAAATGTCACAGAATACATACGTGTACCATGACCTTATGTTGACAGCACTCCACCCCTGGTCTATTGATGAGTGCGTGTGCATTTGGTGCAAGTGGTCCCAGGTTCGATTCTTGTTACGAAATCACAAAAATGTAACTTAACAATTATTCACATTAATCATCCGTATCTTCTAGACTAAAGAGCATAAACGTAGACTATTTTTGTATTCACGGACCAATAATACATTCTAGCTTTTCTTGCTATAAATGCTAGGCAAAGGTTAATTCCCTTGTGAGGATTTTGCTCTGTATCAGGGGAAGGAATTTAAGAAATTATGCATTTAGTGAATCTAGATGGTTGAGATGTACTAAAATATTATTTTCGTGGCTAGTCGGGGTATCTGGATTGTCCAACGAGATTATTATCATAATCGGTATGGACAGGAGAGACGAAGAAGAATACCACAGTATATGGGACTAAAGAAATGAGGCAAATGAGGTTGTTCTTGTGTCCAATCGCCCCTATGCACATCGTTGAAATCACTGAAATCCTCTACACATAAAGACTACGATGCGTGAAATGAAGACGCTGGATAGGTAGAAATGCTTGGTATTGAAAAGTTGTAACATCGGAGATTTCAGGATCATCAGATCGAAGAGTATAGAGATGTAATAGAGAAAGCAATGATAGTGGACTCTCATAATAATGGTAGTAGAATGTATGTAATCATTGTTGACTCCCATAGTCTCAATTTAGAGAGCATGGTGAGAAATCTACCAACTATAAATATAAGAGGGAGGGACTCACGATGATAAAAAGATTAGGAAAATCAAAACTGTTTCGTAAAATTCTTGAGTAGAGCTAGATAGTTGAATACGAAAGGTCACACGATATTCATGTTGTTCCAATGTTGTGAGCTGTCTGTAGTAGAAGTTGCCAGCTGAGATCTATGAGGTAAGCTCGTACGTTAAAACTGGTCTCAGAAATATCCTATATCGTTCAATAATAGGTAGGCCATGAGCTCTGTGATAGTTACTAGTCGCTTAAGCAAGTTTAAGCTGTGTTATACTTTCCCACGACGACTCGCAGATGAGGGCACCAGTAAGGTGATACTCCATGATTATCTCCAAATTGGTTACTTGTTTCGTCGGATTAATACTTGCACCATTAATGTGATTGGATGAATCTGAATTTGTGTTGTTTATAAGCAGGTTTTCTTTGAGGTATGCCAACCGCCTCCTCCAAGTGTTACCCAGATAAATTAGATGTGATTGCATATTACCCTCCAGCAAGTCACATCCTTTACCTGATGCAGTGAAGCCCCCTTACATTTTTATACACTTCTCCCGCCCATCATGAACAAAATTTTCTCTAATCAAGCTTGTTTACCATAACTTCTGTTTCATTCTTACTGTATTACAATGGACTTAATGAAACGCTTCTCCCATTATCGCAACAAGTTTTACCATTTTCTAAGAATGTGTTGCTATGTTTTTTTTCTTTTTTGTGAAATCTTTGATATATGAACCACGTTGGATTTTCTTGTTCTACACTCAACTTTATAATGTATTAAAGTTTTTTAATACTCAAGAAACTAATACGTAACTACCTAAAGTAATAACAACATAACAACACAAAGTTGATCCGTTCCTTTATCCTGCTTATGGATGTTAGATTTTTGTATATATCTCTTAAGAGACTAATCTAGTTTAACCTATCCGATACCTACGATCGTTAATACCATCTTTTGTCCACTTATACAACTATCGAAATGGATGGTCTTCTTTTCACCTGTGACTTTCTCAATAGAACTAGACGATATTAGTACTATTTTGTTATGGATTCTGGACAAGATCCATGCCATACAGGACTATCTCCCATCGTAGTGCATTGGCGTTCTTTGTCAGCAGCAAAGATTGATAAACAAAAATCTCGCTGAGATTCACAAAGGAGTAGTCCCACTGCACCTCCTCATCAACCAATACTTCGCTGTTGCACTACAGAGGACACCTCCAACTAAACGTCATCAGACTGAGTGAGTCATCAGCAGTTGCTACCAGTATAGACCTAGAGGTTACTGTACGAGCACCACCATCTAAGTCAGCGTTTCCCAACCTTTTTCAATTTGCAGCACACTACGGATGTAACTTGAATTCTCGCGGCACTCTCATAAATATTATTATTATTAGTAGTAGTAGTAAATAGAAAATACCGACTTAATTTTTTCTGTGATTACTGACCTCCTTCTCACAGAGAAGAAAGCTCGATCACTGGTTTTCCCCCATCGTAAATCATTATACTTATTTTTCATTGTAATTCAAAAATAGAAAACAATTCCAATGAAATATAGGACTCAGGCTTTTAAAAATACACTTTCTTTTTGAAGACTTATCCAACCTTTCACTAAGGAAGATCACTAAATAACAAACAAACAAACAAATCTCTTATACTTTTAAAACAGATGGAGGTAATTTGTATGAGTGTTTGTTTTGTCGAAAGGGTAGAATGAGATTTTAAAATTTCAAGTTATGAAATAACCTATAACAATAAAGAAACAATAATGGTCATAACAATGATAAATACTTTTTTTGAACATTAATAATGTACAGACGAGTAATACAGTCTGAAACTTACAATTTGTTAAAATGGTTAATATACGTCACAATTTTTAAAAATTAATAAAATTATATTTTCGAAAAACAATCTGTGTAGTAGTAATGTATGTATATACAATAATATATTACAATTACAGTTTTTTTTCATTGTAGAGGTTCATAATAATGTGAAATACAAATACACATTTTTCCTGTCTTGTAATTTGGTTGCTATATAATTAATAATTTTGTTTTCATTTCCTCGCGGCACACCAGCCACCCATTCTGGTTAGGAAACGCTGATCTAAGTTAATTGTTCACTCTTTTCTTCTTACCAATTACAATGCAAAGTACCATGATCTGAAGCAGATCTATTTGCATTTACTGAAGTACGTCCCATGTTGGAACATTAAGGAACTGATTCCTACTATGAATGGTATTATACAGTCACCAGATCCTAAAGTGGCTACCACACTTCGAAATCTATACTCTTTTGCCATATTCGGCGCTTCTGCAAATCTTCAAATGCTTACCTTGAAACAAGCGAAGCAACCTCTACCTTCTCGAAAGCCTCCAGCTCCACCTGTTTTCATCATAGAAGTGGATTCACAATCACTGATGCCGAGATTGCTGACGAACTAAAACCGGATGGTTATTCAATCATTAAATGTATTCGCATTAACAACCCATCTGGCTCCACTTCTATGGTTCGTACCTTCATTAATAGCCAACAGACCGTGGATGATTTCTTTAGTAATAATGCATTCATTTATTTATCGACAGAGTAGAACACATTCTCGCTTACCTCAACCTCATCCTGTTAAGTCTGAGCGCTAAAAAAGTCTGTAACTCGCATCATACTGACGACTGGATGAACTCATACAAATGCGGGCACTATAACATTAGATTCTATTAATTTCCACATCCGACAAAGTTTGGCACTAATCTTAATGATTCAAATCAATATTTAAGTTGCCAGATCAACATTCTAAATACAGTTAGAAATGTAAGATCAGACCCTCTCAAACCAGAGCTCACTGTTTTTGTACGTATGCGTAACTCTCATTGTACTACACCACCTCATAGTTCGGCACATCACATGACTTCTATCGACCATTTCTTCCATATCTTACAGTCATATGTCAGAACATTCATTTCTTTCTTCGTCAACATATTCTTCAACAAGCGTATTTCGCCGCTAAAACTATGTTGCATGTCAAATTTACTGGTACCTACTGTAATACGCTTAATTATATATATATATATATATATATATATATATATATATATATATATATATATATATATATATATATATATATATATATATATTATTTAACTACATTCATTAAGGTTAACAAAATAAACAAGACGGCTGCATACATTCGATCCTTTTCACCTTTTTAGAAAAAAAGAAAGAAGATAATCCTCATTATTTTACGGCCACACACGGGAGAAAAAAAGCGTCGATAAGCTTGTAAGTTTCGTGGTTTCTTCCATGAAATTTTAGACTGTAGCGTCTTTACCACCCTGGAGAGGAATTTTAACATAGACAATTTATTGACTGATACGAAACAGACCATTTATTTATTGTAAGATTGTTACTTGTAGCTTGCCAGCAAGGCACTTTCAAGAAAATGACCATAAATATAGCAGACGGACTGCGGTTTTAAACCTATGGGAACCATTTCCCAAAACTAGCTAACATTCACACAGTTCAGACTAACTGGAGACAAACAAACAGAAACAGAAATGACCAATACGTTGTCACATTTATAAGAGCAATAAGCACGCGAAATTTTAATGTATAAATAAAGATTCGCTACTAAGAGAATATAATGGAATAGGTAACATTGCCACGAGAGGGATAATACTATTTAGTAAAGAGACGAGTGAAAATAACGAGCTATATAATGAATTATTAGAATTAGACGCGTAGAGATTTGCCAACAGTTAAACACATGGTAGAAAGAAGCTGCCACAACGCTGTGAACCTGACACTTCGCATCGGAAAAGAAGAGAAAACAACCCAAAATCGGCTACGTAAGGGGTCCAGAATGGCTTGCCATGACGCTAGAAAAATATTTTAATTATTCGACACATAAGCGAAAAACACAAACCGCATGGTGACAGAAAAGTAACACGACTAAGTTGTGTGGTCATTTTAAGAAATTTTCTCAAGACTCTCCGGCGTCTCTCGATATTTATTGAGACACGTAACATGTACCACGAGAAGATTTTGTCCCTAAACGATCAGTTTTGCAGCTGCAAGAAAAAATGGGTCTTCGAAAAACAATCCCAAGGAATAAAATCACAGAGAAAGGAAGAAAAAGTGGGGGAATTTTCTTAACTAAAATTACTGTAATACGTAACAATGATCGAAGTTGAGCATATTTTACATGCAAACCTAAACAAATAAATGGAGCACTTTCAAGACAAGATTGTCATAGAAATATAAATATTCATATTCCAGTAAGTAACATCTGGGAAAATCAAATTAAATTGTCACAAAAGAATATAATATTTAATAAATCAGGTTTAATAAATAATCAAATCTATAATTGGAAAAAAGATAATTCCGTAAGCCATTCACATTTGTCACTGGAGGATCATTCTAAATTGGTAGCGCGGCAACCTCAGCGGGGTGTCTCTGGCCAAAGAGGGTGACTGAAAAAAAAGAGAAAAGGGGAGGTCTTTCTTAAGAAACAGGAGAGAAACCAATGAAAAAAGAGGGTGGTCAAGAAAAAGGAGAGAAACCAATAGAAAAGCAAATGAAACTTATTGGAACAAAATAAAAAGAACAATTATTGGTTAAATTAGACAAGGGGTGTGTCAAAACGTAAAACAAATGGTCAGAGTGTGTAAAGGACAAATAGGAAAGGAGAAACAAAAATGAATAAGTAATTAGTGTGAAATAATAAAAAAATGAGGACAGAAACAGGACAAAAAGTTTTAGTTAGGTTGAGAGAGTCAAGTTGTCGAGATCATCGAGAAGTCCAGACTTGAATTCCGGGGTAACAACCCGTCGAATAAGACATCTTCGCACCTTGAGCGTTGAAAGACAGTTTTAGTGGGGCAACTAGCAGTAGAATTGCGAGAGGCCGCAAGAGTACGCTATTTTCGGGCTGTGACAAAAGGACAGTAGTTGCGATTCCAGCTTATACCGGAAGACCAGATAATAAGTATAATGTTTTAATCAACGTTTTATAAAAGTGCAACATTGCCTGTAGTGATAAAACTCAGTAAATGGAGTAAGCGTTTGGAACTCGGAGGAATTTCCAGGAGTGTGAACGCTCTGAAAACTTTCCGGGGAACGGGACAACAAAGCAACACGGAAACCTTCCACAGAGAGACAGCGGAGCTACCTTGCTAGAAGAAAAGGAAGATGTTCAATGGACAGTAATCAGAAAGGAGGTAAAGTGGCAAACATTTCATTAACTGAATGTTGAGTGCAGTGCACGATAAAGCTAAAATTCCGAATGACACCCTCGAATTAAGGTCATTTATAATTTGAGTAAAATTAAATTTCCTCCCTTTTGTTTTGCAAAATAAATGTAATTAATGGTGTTAAAGAAAAGGCCAACTTATATTCTTGTGTTAGGTGAAGTATAAAATATTTTCAATCAACCTGTAAATTCAATCAGAGTTAAATACAATTCTGCAATTAACATAAAGCTAATATTCTACAAATAACATTATTATTTCACATCGCAATAACTGTATTTATATTTGTAAAATTTATTTTCTCTCTCATTCCAATTATTAAAGTAGCTAAATGAGCAATGGAGTTTTCATTAACCAAAATTTATTGTTGAACAAATAAACAGTTATGGTATAGGTAACTTTAGATGGAAAGCTAGCAGCAAACGGAGGCTCGACAGAAGCCCGAGGCCACGAAACCCTGAGGTAAGAGTAAGTAATATTTTGACTTTAAGTTTCAGCGATATTTTCACTTTTATTACACTACTCACACAACTATGCCCATTTTCATTCTATTGTTCATGAATCTACAGTCTAACATTTTTGTAATTCTACTTTCACTAATATTCATTATTGTAGGCTACTGTTTATTTCTGAACATTCGCTTTCTCCAGAAAAAAGGAAGCATTTGTTTGAACAGCTGCTCCTGAAGGAAGATATTCTCTGTTTCAAACCCACAATGAAAGATTCTTCACACCGAAAATGTCTTGTAAATTCCATCCTATCTACTTTATCAATCCAGTTCGCCTTGCTAATGGTGTTGTAGCTATTGGATTCTCACCCTCTATCTCCCATCGATTACAAGCTACTGGAGACAAGTTGCTGTCTGAACATTCCATCTCTACCTTCTATTTCAAACATTGTTATATCACAGTTGCTACCATCTACTATAACTTCCGAATTCAATATTAATCGAGAAAACAACGTATCATAAAAACCAAACTCCTTCAACTGGAGAACGTGTGACACTCTCTTTGTCTCCTTATTTGTGTTGCCTTTCTTTTTCCCAACCACAGTTCTTACTTCGCTGTGCGTTCAAAAGTAACTTAGATACGTACATTTAGACAGTCTGCAAGACAGTCTGCATTGTAGATAGTCTGCCTTGTAGACATGATAATTAGACACTATGCTTTGATCCACTAACTAACTTCGGAATAATTCATATAATTACTGCTTGGGCACTTCTAAACACAATGATCCATTTCTGAAATTGTCTCAAATTTCCAATTGGCAAATATTTGCAAGCTGTTTCCATAAAACCAGCCGGTTGCAACGGTCATGCGTTAAAGATGATGGGTGATGTAGTAATGGGTTACGACCAAAATGTTTTTTACTATGACTACTGTTCAGAGGGGTGACTGATTTTCGTCTGATGTGCTTGCCAAAATTACTAGTAACGCAATACAAGTTAACGACATTCCTCGCTTTAATATTTAATATTTTTCGCCATAAACGTATCTTTAACTACGTTTCCAGTTTACCAGATCCTGTGACTCGGCATCGAAGTTTCATAATCCTGGCTATCGGGTGATTTCTTTCTATCCTCGTGGTTCTGTTTCTTAAGTCTATCATTCTACTTAACAGAATAAAGTAATTTTAAAACAAGATGATAATGTAGCCCTCTTGTAGTCCACAAATTCGATCCGCTAGAAGCACGTTTGCGAGGAACACCTAATCAATGAAGGCATGCTTTATAACCTTCTAAACAGTTAGGGTCTATCGTTTCTTGATATACAATTACGTAGGTCTGCAAAAATTAAACAATGCTAAGCTGTTTCGGTTTAATTAACTAATTCGTATGTGTTGGGATGCGCTGAATCCAGGAATGACAACCGTTTTGTCCTGGGACGTCTGGGTTACGAAGAAACGGGTGGTCATTGTTGAACAAAAATATAAACACAAATATGCGATTTACAGAAACACCATTAACAGCGTAACACAAATAAATGTTCAGAAACACGCACACACGTGAAGACAAAACAGTAATACCACCCTTAATCAGATTGCCAGTGAAATCGTCTTTTTCTCAAGGTCAAAATTCATTTGAAGCTTGTTCTTTTCTAGATGGCTGGCGGAAGATCCCTAAACAACATACAACAGTAGTCTGCCGTCATCGTAACTCTCCTTTGATACAATAGTTCCCCTGGTACAATAGTTCCATTTCTTTGATATATTGATGGAAACGCTTCCCCTGCTCTTCACTCATCGCCCCCACATTATCAGAAAAATAGTCAAGGTGGGAGTTGAGAAAGTGGGCTTTTAAGCTCATAGAGCAACCAAGCTTTCGGAACGCGTGCAACATTTTTTCCACCATTTTCTTGTATTGTAAGTCCTTTCGGTTTCCCATAAACGTTTTGATGATCACGGTAAAGGTAACCCAAACCTCTTTTTGATTTGGAGTCATTGAACTGATGAAGTCTTTGCCGGGTATGGGTTTTCTAATATCAAGGCTAAGAAAACCTCATGTACTCGCGCACACGTAGTATTTTAGCAACAAACAGTGTATAAACTACTTGCCAACGTTTTACAAATCTAATATGTAATCTTACTAAATTCGTTTTATGAACAGATCTATTATTTTAGCCTTTTCTTTGTAATCTCGTACTCTCATTCATGACACATTGCGATATATGTCAGTGATCCCCATCCGAACCAATATACATGTATTTTCATGTTTCGGGGAGCACAAATACATTTAATCTTCCATGTTCATTTTTATTTTCGTGTAATGTAGCGATTAAGCTTTTTGTGATTTAGCGATTTCCAGCTACCTGTTTGACCATGTTACATTTCGATTGTGCAAAAACTTGATGTCCCAGGAAGAAACGGGCATCATTTCCGACTTCGGTGCATCCAGAAGCGTAAAAATAAGCTAAACTTATGTAAACAGCTTTTTGATTGCAGACCTGTGTTATTAGTGTAGTTACTTAAAGAATAAATACAATTTAGGAAAGTTACTGTCGCTCTTTAAGAATGAAAACCATTACGAAACACAATACACACTTTAGATCCTTCATGGCTGTATAATTACCGTACGCGCCTTTGGCGCGGTAGACAAGTGCTCGGTTCTCGATAGGAGCTTATGTGGTTTGGATCCCACGTCAAGCTGTGTGTCCACGTCTCATAGAGTCTTGTTGCTGAAAGCGACGTTAGCTCAAATCAAACCAAACACTTTAATAATGATCTTTGCACGCAAAAAAAGGAACTAAGAAAAAGCCATCTGTAGTAGAGATGCAAGGGCTCGGAAAAAAACCGGCTTTTTTGGAAAAAAACTCGTTTTTTTCTGCTTCGCTTTTTTGCTTGGAAAATTTTGGGCTTTTTTGAAAATTCTGCTTTAAATTGATAAACCAGATTTTGTTTCGCTTCTCTACAACACAAAAAGTCATTTAATTAGTGGTTGATGCCGATAATAATATAAAACCTCGAAAATAAACCATGAATTTCGAAAAGATATTTCAAACCGTTTTACTTCTCAACATATTTACATTATGAATTCCAAAGGATTAACCAATGTATATAATAAGATTTTTTTTTAACCTCCTACATACAAAAGTAAGCAGGGTTGGCAAGAGCCATGGTTGTTTTTGAAAATGCCAAAAACCCGTTTTTTGTTGGGAGTTTAAACTAGGCTTTTTTGGTTTAAACCAGTTTTTTTTTTTTTTTTTTTTTTTGGGTTTAGATATTTTGCTTATGTATTTATATTACATATTGACAGAAATAAGTTTGTTTCGCCTTGGTGTTATTATGCAACCACGGGGTTATGCTGGAAGAGGTCACATAAGCTTAATGAAGTCCGGTCAGTAAATTTCTTAAATTGAGAAACTCCCGCCCTAGCCATCGGGAAAATCCCGTCATAACTCTAAATGTAAAACAATAACGGAAAAAATCCTGTTATTGCTTTGCATGTAAAATTTAAAGGTCAACGTATCACAATCAGTACGCTAAAACTGAGGTATTAAATTACAAATTTAGTGCGTACGTATCATTGAAAGTACAATCCAAGCTGATGTTGGAAGCTACGTAGGCAATCGATAAATTTTGTCAATTTATATCAGTATATTTAAGCAACCTTGGCTTCTTTATAAAACAACAGGCATTCAGGAATATACAATTTAGTTTCGTTTCGTATGTTCAGGCTTAACATCCTTACGTAATACCGAGGTTATCAAGGAGAAGACTTTCGCTTAAAGTGACATCCGAACCGCTACTTTGTTTACGCATGAAAGAAGAGTTGTAGTTTGACCGAGAATTGAACATGGGACACCTTGATTAAAAGGTGAAAAGGAAATAAAACTAATGCAGATGGTTTGATGTATGGAAACGTCACCATGAAGTTCACACGATTCGCATTTTTCGTACCTTTTATTTTTTTTCGGTTTAAACCAGTTGTTTATTTTTAAAAAAAAAAGAAAAACAGCTGGTGTAAACCAGCCAACCCTAAAAGTAAATACGTCTTTTTAAAAAATACTCAAATAAGTAGCAAAATTCTATGTAGTATTTTTACTTCAAAATATTCCATACCTTCTTTTTGGAACAAAATAAAATTAAAATAAAACAAGAAAAATACTTAGATTTATATGATACACTTAAAGGCTGCACACCTAGAGCTTTTGGTTTTGTATATTCTTGAAATTCTACAGTTTTATATAAGCACCATCACGGTTTATTCAGTCCTCAAGTGTTCTGTTTTTTTAACAAGAGGGATTGAACATGAAGCGTGTGAGATAAGAACATGGTAACCCATAATTTTACTATTTTAAGAAATTAGAAATTTTCTGCTGCACAATCCATTTTCAAAGTCGGAAAGCTAATTTTTCACATAAGTCTATACATGCGTAACTCAGCAATTGAAAATTTGTTAGTTACCATGTTCTTGGCTCACACCCTTCATATCATTTTGGAACTCTCCCCACCCCACCAACACATACACAAAAAAGGACTACGGAATATATTTAAGTTAAGATAAATACAACTGCACAACAAACATGATTGACTGGAGGTTTTGCGCTTCTATCGAGAAGTCCGGAATTCAACTCAGCATTCGACCATTCTGACAAAACTTTTCTTCATTCCATCTATGAAGTAGAAGTAGTGCGTGTACTGTGAGTTGGCCGACTTCCTTTCTTATTGTTTTTAAATCGTTATTATTACTAATTACCAGCAGTGACGGTTTTGCGAGGGTTAGGGGGGGCGGTCTTTCGGACTGAAGCCTGTTCCCCAAAATTACGGAATGTCTAAAACAAACGAAATATCTATTAGTTATGCCTTTACTCATAAACTTTAAGCTGCCGTCAAATAAAAATTACGAATGTTTAGAAAAACTAAACATTAGTAAGAAAAAACCCTCCCAAAATACTTTTCTAAATCCGCCACTGATTCTCAGAATAAAATTATCTTCAAGGTTGTATCCGGAAGATTATAGCTAAATATATAAACGAAACGAAACACAGTATTAGTTATGCCTGTACTTATAAACTTCAAGCTCCTCCCAAATAAAATTATGAGATTTTAGAAAATGAAACAATCAGAGAAACCCGTCCCAAAGTACGTTTCTAAATCCGCTACTGATTATTTGTATAAATTAGTATTCAAGGTTGTATCCGGAAAATTATTGCTAAATCGTTGCACAGCTACAGTATAACAGAAATGTGGAAGTACGGTTAGACGGATATATTGAAAAACGTACGCTTTGACGGATATATAGAAAAACGTAAGTTTAACTTCTGCGTTAGAAGCTAGAGTACTAAGCTCTTAGAAATGAAACAGACGACAAACTGAAATGATATCGAGAAGAAAAAATATCGATAACTCAAAAGTTAAAATAAAGTTAAATAGCCTCTAAAATTGCCCTCAAATACTACATTCTTCATGTTAGCTTTAATTCGTAAAACATGTGCTCCATCCATCTTGATGGTGAATTTTAGAGCGAAATATGGCATTTAAGTCATGGAATTCTTATCTAAGTATAGAATATACTATAAGAAAGCTATTTAGATAGAAAAATCATGAAAATGAAAAAAGCCAAAATTTCCAAAATTCTCGTTTCTTTCCCAAACAAGCCGGCTTTTTATGTGAAAAAAACCATCGATTCAAAAAAGCCGGCTTTTTTGCATCTCTAATCTGTAGTAACATTCCGGGTTCGGCTGTATGGTATACTATACGATTTATCGGGAAGTACAATAATGACATAAGATATTGGTTTTACAAAATATGAATGTATAGTAAGTATATGACTGTAACTTACGTGCTATTAGCCGTATTAAATATTGCTAATACGTTATAACTTACATCAACGCTAAAAAGTCGAAAATCAGACAAGAATGTTTACTTTACAAAACCATGAAGGTATAAAATTCTGTTCATCAACCGTAATCTTTTGTGCGTCTCCCTTCTATCCCTGCCACTGTACTTTTTTGTCTCGTTCCTCACGTTACAAAATTAGTTTTCTCTGCATTTTTTTTAAAAAAAAGTGAGACATATTTTATTTACGCAGTTTTAAAAAGCACTGATATATATATATATATATATATATATATATATATATATATATATATATATATATATATATATATATAAATAACTTTACAAGCAATCATGTCACCAAAAAGGTTTGCAGCTTGCATTTACGTATATCGTCATAATAAGTTTATATGTGATATATCCATCAAAATCTATGCTTAATTTGAACTAAAACATTTCCTGTATTTTGAATTTTTAAAGAGTCATTTGTAATTGGTTCTCAATTCATTCATTATTCAACGTATTTTTTAGAAACGCAAAATAATTAAAAATAAAGTGGTTGGTTTTATTTTTCATTCCCAAGGAAGATAATATTGTTAAAGAGGCAATCACTTCGTTTTCTCAATGAGAGTGACTTTTATCTTTTTTTAATTAGAAACCCCTTGTACTCTTGTTCTACATGTTTCTGATATTCTTCAACCTAATAATTTTAAAGAAAAATGTTAACTTTTGCCTCGCCTTGTTAATGACTGCACATTACCTTTTACACGAATAACATTTAGAAGAAACTTGATTAAATCTTTTGTAATTCTTATAAAGAATACTACATTTTAACATATAAGCAGGTTTAAAACAGTAAGGATCACGTCATCAATTTAAGTTTCGTGTACTACAAGAAAAACGAGAAAACCCAAGTAAACAACGAAGATCGCCAGGAACTTCGGTAAGGTTTCACATGATTTTAGAGTATAAACAAATCAAAATAGTTTCTTTTTACGACAAGAGTGTCTCCGAAGTTCTCATCTGATTTCAGAGTGTTATAGTTTGAAAATGGTTAATTGTATTTGAATGAAACGCCTGCAGTTCAAAAGAGGTAGTACACATATACCCAACATTCATACATATGCATATATCATCCGTTGTGAAAATGATCACAAGTTGAGAATAATATTCAAAACATATAGAACTAAAAAAACTAACTCTATGGCCTATGGAACCCGGAGGTTCAATGCCGCGTTCACAAAAGCTCTCCACTGACTTCTATCCTTAGCTAACTGCATCCAGTTTCTACTTTGTATTCCAATCTCTGCGTGATCCATCTTAATATTGTCCTCCCATCTGCGCCTAGGTCTTCCTAGTGGTCGTTTTCCGATTGGTCTTCCAGTCAAGACTTTGAAAGCGTTTCTACTTTCTTCCATTCTAGCTACATGACCTGCCCACCTAAGCCTCCTAGACTTGACGACCCTAACAATGTTGGGTAAACCATATCAATTATTTAGTTCCTCGTTATGAAGTTTCCGCCATTCCCCATTCCCGTTCCTCTTGGGTCCGAATATTCGTCTCAGGATCTTGTTCTCAAATACTTTCAGTCTATGTTCTTCCCTCAGAATAAGTGACCAGGTTTCGCAGCCATTCAAAACGTATAGTGAAATCTTTAAAGAAATGTGTTGAGAATGGTGTAGAAATTTATGAAATATTTGTATGGTTTAGTATTTAGGTAATATGATTATGATAAATTCCTCGCATTCTTTTCATAATTTACATTTTAATCGTACAGAAGTGTGAGTATCCACTATTGCTGGCTACGTATAGTATATATGATAAGAATAGAAACACACGAACTTCTGGCAGTCAGTCCATACTTCATTTGCAAGATGTTTATACAAGTATACCCAAATGACCACCTATTATTTAAATTTGCCAAAAAAAAAAAAAAAATCCGTAATAGCCTATATAACATATGTGAAGTTACTCTGAAGTATCTGTGAAGTGATCATGTGATAATTGTGTAAACTCTTAACTTAATTCGCTAAATTCAGTTACTTTATTAAATTACACTTATCCACGACAGAATTATGAACATTTAAAATCCAACGGAACAAAACTATTATTAATGTTGCACATTGGCAGACAGTTTGTATAAGCAAGTATTTGTTAATTGTCACTTTAGAAATTATCAATAAACACGACTAGTTTCCTTCTTGATTTTCCGCATTCCCTTCCGCATAGCCTGTTACTTTCACGTTCACTGAACGCCAAACTCATCAGTTTACAGCTATACAGAACCACGAAGGACACATGGAGAAGGGGTATTCGACAAAAGTTTGAACAGGTGCAGGATCGACGAGAGAAGCGGAAGGCACCATTGGAGAACATTCAGCTCCATGTCCAGGGAATACCATTTTGTTGGTTCATCGTCACTGATACATTTGAGTTTGACATCTGAGTAGTGGAATGGAGGTAAAGAAGAATGTCGTAGAAGACGCATCGTAAAGAGAAAACTCGACGCCACTAGCAGTTCAACAGGATTGAGATTCCTCCAGAGAAAGTCATTCATCGTCCAAGTTAACCAAGACGACGCCAGTCTCATTGGAATATTAGGCTAGTGCTCATCCTTTATCTCTTAGTTATAACCCACCTCTCTCTCTCACATTTTCCCCAACTAGTCATTTTCAAAGTTGAAATATTTGAATTTTATTTAAATTCAATCATAACTCTTATAATTAACTATCATGTTGTGCATCAATGTCATCCCCAATTATTACATTCATTTAATGAATATTTTATAGACTATCCTGAGCTACTAACTGATGGCACATCCCGGCACACATAGTCCTATTTAGATTGTTAATGTTCATTCTGGTATTTATTTTGTCTCTAAATTGATGATAATACATTTTTCTCAAAGTTTCTAACCCTTTCGGCCCTGGCGGTAACATATGTGAACATCATATTTTAAGATTAATATAATTAGTCTGGAGGATTCAAAATTGCTGGGTTTTCATGTCAGTATTCTTTGAACTTCTCTAAACCATTTTTCGCTATTTCTCTGGCACTTTCATCATTTGTCAGATAGCTACGCGCATTTCTTGTAAAGTAGTTGCTGGGGCTATCACAATGGACGAAACTCAGCCACGTAGGCTGTTTTATTCTTGGCGAAACAAACTATTTGCAACAAATTCTCCTCCTCCTTTAGTGATGTGTTTTGAGTTTCTAAACTGTGTAGATCATAATGATGTGTTCGATTAATGCCTTTTTATCTATCTATATATATAAAAGAGAACGTACAAATCCTTTGTCCGCTCATCACGCTAATACGGCTGAACCAATTTCTTTTATTTTTGGGGGGTTATTAGGATTTGGACCCTAGATGGTTTTTATCATATCACTTTAATTTTCAATTACCAGTGTCTTGAGATAATTGACCATTCAGGTGTCCATTACGTACAAATCCTTTGTTAGTTCATCATAGGTATAAAAATAAACGTATGTATATGCAACCCGCATGACCGTGTCACTCGGCGGGTTAACATAAATGACAGGCGTTATAATGGTTTTTATCATATCACTTGAAAGCGAAAAAGTAAAAATTATCTAAGTAACAAAGTTTATTGCGTTCGGGGGTGACCGCAGCGAAGCGGGGCGGGTTAACATAAATGACAGGCGATATAATGTTAACATTTACTGCAATCTTCTATGGTTTTTATCATATCACTTGAAAGCGAAAAAGTAAAAATTATCTAAGTAACAAAGTTTATTGCGTTCCGGGGTGACCGCAGCGAAGCGGGGTGAACGCTGCTAGTATTTTATATACGTATTTCAACCCTGTTGCACGCAAATTTTACGTCAATATAATTCTCTAAATATGACACCTTCATATAAAATGACGGTTGTATTTCTTTGCTAAGTCAAAAAGAATAATAAGAGAAAATAAAAATAAAATTGGTGTGTACACAAAAAAAAAAAAAAAAATCAGGGCTGAAAGGGATAACGTCATTCTATATAGTACTTTCGTCATCTATATATATAAAAGAGAACGTACAAATCCTTTGTCCGCTCATCACGCTAATACGGCTGAACCAATTTCTTTTATTTTTGGGGGGTTATTAGGATTTGGACCCTAGATGGTTTTTATCATATCACTTTAATTTTCAATTACCAGTGTCTTGAGATAATTGACCATTCAGGTGTCCTCCTTTGTTATTCATCATAGGTATAAAAATAAACGTATGTATATGCAACCCGCATGACCGTGTCACTCGGCGGGTTAACATAAATGACAGGCGTTATAATGGTTTTTATCATATCACTTGAAAGCGAAAAAGTAAAAATTATCTAAGTAACAAAGTTTATTGCGTTCGGGGGTGACCGCAGCGAAGCGGGGCGGGTTAACATAAATGACAGGCGATATAATGTTAACATTTACTGCAATCTTCTATGGTTTTTATCATATCACTTGAAAGCGAAAAAGTAAAAATTATCTAAGTAACAAAGTTTATTGCGTTCCGGGGTGACCGCAGCGAAGCGGGGTGAACGCTGCTAGTTTGAAATAACATTTCTGTTTGATTTCTTCCAGACTTTCAAAACTAGGCCTTTTCATGTGAAATTTATCGATGCTATTTATTTTTCTACTTCCACTTCTTGAAAAAAAGGTGGATGTTCAAAGTGGAAAAAATATATTATTGTGTTGCGGAGGCGTTGCGGATTGATCACACCTCAGCTTCACTCCATAGCATTTCATTGTTTATGAAGTTGATCTTCTCCTACGTTTAACTTTAGATCAGTATGTGATGACCTTAATCGTTTGATCAGTGCTCACAAGGAAAGGAATAATGATTTTTTTCTCATTGTGAAGACCTGAATAAAAACAATTCACGACGCGAGAGATTCGGATACATACAATCATAAAGTGTTTTTTTCTATTACTTATTTCTCACTTGCACAAAATTAGAAATTTTCATGAACTTGAGTACACTTCTAACTTTGTATTATCGCTGAATTATGAAACTTTTCGTTTATCTGCACATGACGCAAGACATGACAGACTTTGAATGTACTAGTAGGGTACTAAATTTTTACCATTATGTTTCTATTGGCATGAGTGTGAATTGAAAATGGAAGTTTGTCACTTGAGAGTGTTAACTTTTGTTACGGACAGCTCTTCAAATTAGGTACTGAGAGAGGTAACTCGATAAACATTGTTTTGTTTAAGGTGGATCGCTAGGTTTTCTTGGCTCTATGCTAAACGCAGCAGGAAACTTGCGGCGTTGCCAGATAGTATCGAGCTTTCCCTGGTACCAGATAATAAAGGAAGTAGCATTATCAATGTTTAATTTTGCATTAGTTTAATTTTGCATTATCAATGTTTAAAATTCGTTGTGAAGAATGCTTAGACGAAAGTAAACATCAGAGAATATAATTATATATTTTGAAAGCAAAACATTGCTATAGGGTTCCCTTGTCCCCTGATGATCTTAGAAACAGAATTTTCTGTGACTTAATATGCAGTCATTGTTATTATATATTAGTGGTCCTATGTGTTTCACTCAAGTAAAGAATAATATTTATAGTATGTTAAAGCAAGGGAGTATGAGCTTTTGTTTCGGGGATACAGATCCCAATTGTAATTAATTTTGAAGCCGTAGAAAGGATAAAATTATTATTATTATTATTAAAATATTTCTTAGTAATATGAACAAGACCAATGCTTAACTGATAATATTTTGATGTTTCCTGCCCAGTTTTATAGCAACACCCTGTTATAATGAAGATATTTGAATTAAGATGAATTCTATTCTTTGACGCTTAATTGATTGCAGAGAAACAATTATCGCAATCTTTTATCGTTTTCACTCTAACGATCAACATTACAAAAGGAAGTGGTTGATTTCTGCAACTTCCGGTTTCACTAGAGTGTTTAGAGTGAAGATAATACATATTCTTGGGTCGTTGAATTGATTACAGAAAATAGCTTCTCGCTATCAATTACGGTTTTTATTCTATATTGATCAACGTTAAAACTGGAAGTGGTTAATTTCTGCATCTTCCGGTTTGAATAGAGGGTTAAGAGAGTAGATGATACTTATACGTATAATGCTCAATCGATTCCAGAAAACAGTTTATTCCTATCTATTGCTTTTGCTCTACGTAAATGAATATTGAAACCGGAAGTTCTAATGGGTTTCAACGATTTTCGATATTAATACAGGGTAAAGGACACAGACACAGTGGTGAACAGATGGACAGATGGACAGACACAGTTCGCAAGATCATGTGAACCACTAAATATCGTGCGTTGTTTGATGCTCCTTAAGATATTTAATAATATTTAGAATATTATTATATTTTCGTTTCGTTTCTACTCTTCACTTGCTTTACCCCTTGTGTATATGCATTCCATCATTACGCCATGTTCATAACAGGAACAAAACAGCGAGCGTAATAGTGTGTAGTACAGAAGGGAAACGTGGGCAGCTGAGGAGAGGAATTGCGATCTCTTAACGTTCAAATCAAGACCTGAACGAGCAGTGTTGACAGCTGTTGTCGACTTATTTCCAGTAATGTGGGGCTTTAAAGAGAATCAAAGAATGGACTGCAATTTAAAGTAGAAGAATATAGTAGTAGTATATAAGTCTTTCTTTCGATCAGTTATCTACATTTTTAAATCTTAATTTCTTGTAATGAAAATACACTAATGTAACAAACAAAATTAGGGCTTTCCGAGGTAGTACCCAGGAAATTGGAGGTTTAGAACCTAACCAGAGATTCTTAAGTTAACGCAAAAACAAATTTTAATTTTAATTTAGTATCTAGACTTTTTAAATAAGTATAATCTCTTATTTCTCTTTAGGCTACGGTTTTCCTGCCTAAATGTTTGTAATAAAAACGAATAGCTTATAAAAACATACTGTACTTGGTAACATTGCTGTAATCTTACCTTCTGTATTGTAGAAACCTGAAGGAAATTTTGGAGCTGACTTTTCTCAACATTAACCTTAAACACATGCAAAATAGAAAAAGACGAGTATTGGTATTTACAGTAGAGATGCAAGGGCTCGAAAAAAAAAAACGGCTTTTTTGAAAAAAAAACTCGGTTTTTTCTGCTTCGCTTTTTTGCTTGGGAAATTTTGGGCTTTTTCCAAATTCTGCTTTAAATTGATAAAGCAGACTTTGTTTCGCTTCTCTATAATACAAAAAGTCATTTAATTAGTGGTTGATGCTGGTAATAATATAAAACCTTGAAAATAAACCATGAATTTCGAAAAGATATTTCAAACAATTTTACTTCAACATATTTACATTATGAATTCCAAAGGATTAACCAATGTATATAATAAGAATTTTTTAACCTCCTATATACAAAAGTAAGCAGAGTTGGCAAGAACCATGGTTGTTTTTGGAAATGCCAAAAACCCGTTTTTGGGAGGATGTTGAAACCAGGCTTTTTTGGTTTAAACAAGGCTTTTTTGGTTTAAACCATGTTTTTTGATTTAGATATTTTGCTTTATGTGTTTATATTACATATTCACAGAAATAAGCTTGTTTCGCCTTGGTGTTGTTATGCAACAGCGGGGTTATGCTGGAAGAAGTCCGGTCAGTAAATGTCTTAAATTGAGAAGCTCCCGCTCTAGCCATCGGGAAAATCCCGTCATTACTTGAAATGTAAAACAATAACGGGAAAATCCTGTTATTGTTTTGCATGTAAAATTTAAAAGTCAACGTATCATAACAAGTACGCTAAAATTGAGGTATTAAATTACAAATTTAGTACGTAGATATCATTGAAAGTCCAATCCAAGCTAATGCTGGAAGCTACGTAGGCAGTCGATAAATTTTGCCAATTTCTATCAATATATCTAAGCAATCTTGGCTTTTTTTATAAAACAACAGGCATTTAGGCATGCAGAAATATATAATTTGGTTTCGTTTCGTATGTTTAGGCTTAACATCCTTACGTAATACTGAGGTTATCAAGGAGAAGACTTTCGCTTAAAGTGACATCCGAACCGCTACTCGGTTTACGCATGAAAGAAGGGTTGTTGTTCGAGCGAGAATTGAACATGGGACACCTTGATTAAAAGGTGAAAGGGAAATAAAATTAATGCAGGTGGTTTGGTATGCGGAAACGTCACCATGAAGTTCACACGATTCGCATTTTTCGTTCTTTTTATATTTTTGGTTTAAACCAGTTACTAAAAAAAGAGTTGGTGTAAACCAGCCAACCCTAAAAGTAAACACTTCTTTTAAAAGAATACACATAACTAGCAAAATTGTATGTAGTATTTTTACTTCAAAATATTCCATACCCTCTTTTTGAAACAAAATAAAATTAAAATAAAACAGAGAAATATTAGGCTGCACATCTAGAGCGTTTGGTTCTGTATATTCTTGAAATTCTACAGTTAAGTTTTATATAACCACCATCACGGTTTACCCAATCCTCAAGTTTTCTTAATTTTTAACAAGAGGGATTCAACATATCATTACGGAACTCCCCCCCCCCAAAAAAAAAGGACTACGGAATATATTTAAGCTAAATACAGCGTGTATCAAAAAGAATCATCCGGTTTTAAAAAATAATATCTATTCTGACTTTTGAGAGATGTGAGTGTAAAACGTACTGTTGGAAAGAGGAACGTTTCTAGTTGTACATTGTTTCCGCTAGGTAGCAGCAGTGTGCTTGAGTGAACGCCCACTACGGTTCTGGTTAAAATGGCATCTGGACAACAGAAAGCGTTTTGTGTACTACGTTTTGCGGAGTGCAAGTCAGTGATAACTGTTCAGCGTGACTTTCGTACTAAGTATGGTGTGAATCCTCCTACTGCACAGAGCATTAGACGATCGCATGAACAATTCCGAACAACAGGTTGTTTGTGTAAGGGAAAATCACTGGGACGTCCTCGAGTGCCCGACGCAGTCGTGGAGCGCGTCCGTCAATGTTTTACACGCAGTCCGCAGAAATCCGTTCATCGTGCAGCTCCACAGCTCAACATGCCCTCGATGTCCGTCTGGCGTGTGTTGCGTCGTCGTTTACACATGAAACCATACAGAATTCAGCTACTGCAAGCTCTTTGTGAAGGTGACAAAGAACGACGTATGGAGTTTTGTAATTTCATTCTTGGCAAGATTGCAGAGGACGACAGTTTTGTTTAACGCTTAGTGTTTAGTGATGAGGCAACATGCCATTTGAATGGAAATGTGAACCGCCATAATGTGCGTTGATTTTTAAATCGAACGATTCCACAACAATGGATCGGTCGCACTGGACCAAATGATACAGCGTTACATTACTGGCCTCCAAGGTCACCTGACCTTACTGTATGTGATTATTTCTTGTGGGGGTTTATAAAAGGGTCCGTTGATATGCTTCCATTACCAAGCACATTGAATGAACTGCGACATCGCATAACGGCAGCTGTGGAAGCTGTAACTGAAGACATGCTAGCTGCAGTTTGGGACGAATTTGAATACCGCATGGACATATGCCGTGCATCTCACGGGGGGCACATTGAACACCTATGAACAGGTCCAATATGAACTTTGTGAGTTTCACTGTCATGCAAAACAAAAACTATTTGCATATGTTTATTAGTTTCAGAAATACAGACTTTCCAAAGTGGATGAATCCTTTTGATACACCCTGTACAACTGCACAACAAACATGACTGAGTGGTTAGCTTTTGCGATTCTATCGAGAACACCGGGATTGAGCCCAGCATTCGACCATTCTGACAAAGGTTTTCTTCATTCCATCTGTGATTGTAGAAATAGTGCGTGTACTGTGAGTTGGCCGACTTCCTTTCTTATTGTTTTTAAATCGTTATTATTACTAATTACCAGTAGTGACAGTTTTGCGAAGGTTAGGGGGGCGGTCTTTTGGACTGAAGCCTGTTCTCCAAAATTACGGAATGTCTGCAACAAACCAAATATCTATTAGTTATGCCTTTACTCACAAACTTTAAGCTCCCGTCAAATAAAAATTACGAATGTTTAGAAAAACTAAACATTAGTAAGAAAAACCCTTCCCAAAATACTTTTCTAAATCCGCCACTGATTCTCAGTATAAAATGATCCGGAAGATTATTGCTAAACATATAAATGAAACGAAATATTAGTTATACCTGTAATCATAAACTTCAAGCACCTCCCAAATAAAATTTGGACTTTTTAGAAAACGAAACAATCAGAGAAACCCCTCCTAAAGTACTTTTCTAAATCCGCTACTGATTATTTGGATAAATTGGTATTCAAGGTTGTGTCTGGAAAATTATTGCTAAATCACTGCACAGCTACAGTATAATAGAAATGTGGAAGTACGGTTTTACCGATATATTGAAAACATATGCTTTGACGAATATATAGAAAAACGTAAGTTTAACTTTTGCGCTAGAAGCTAGAGTACTAAGCTCTTAGAAATGAAACACGGATAACAAATTGAAATGATCTAGAGAAGAAAAAAATGTCGAAAACTCAAAAGTTAAAATAAAGTTAAATAGCCTCTAAAATTGCCCTCAAATACTACATTCTTCATGTTAGCTTTAGTTCGTAAAACATGTGCTCCATCCATCTTGATGGTGAATTTCAGAGCGAAATATCGCATTTAGGTCATGGAATTCTTATCTAACTTTAGAATATACTATAAGAAAGCCATTTAGATAGAAAAATCATGAAAATGAAAAAAGCCAAAATTTCCAAAATTCTCGTTTTTTCCCAAAAAAGCCGGCTTTTTATGTGAAAAAAACCATCGATTCAAAAAAGCCGGCTTTTTTGCATCTCTAATTTACAGTAACGTACGTTCAGTTATAACACTTCTAAAGAAAGGCAGAAAGATTTTTTTCTTTGTAGGAGGTCGGAACTTACTTCGGAGATCGTACTTTATGCACAGAAACATTATTCTCTCAGTGTATTTCAAAGTGGCAAAAGTGAAAACAATTTATGTGGTGGTATACTGTTTGACTTATAAATCTACATTTGCTAGTATTTATTATTTCTTGTCCAAAATATCAATTAGCTATGTACTGCTAGAATTTTTGGTAAATGTGCGCTCGACCGTTTTCAAAACTATAGCTTATATCCATCCTTATACCTCCATTATGTCTCTCACAGTAAATATATGTGAACTATAAATAAATTAGATATATATATTCCGTATACTCTCATATACCTCCTCAATAGATTTGTGGTATTAAGATTGTAACGAACTAGTTAAAGTGTTATTAGTGCTAAAAAAGTTTAACTGTTTTTTATGTACCTGACTATATAACATTGGACAGCGCACTTGTATTTTACTGTATAAATTTTGTAGTTTATATCTCAAATCCGCCTTACCTTAGTTTCAACAAAATAATAGAAGTTTCGGAATGTTTAAATGTTTAGGTTTTTAGGGCGTAATTATTGATATTTATTCATCATTTGCTTCATAATTTTCTTGTATACAGACATCTCATTTGGACAACTATATATAATATAGTATATATATATATATATATATATATATAATATTTCAATATAATCCATTTTTCAGTAGTTAGATAGAATTACCCACGAATTTTCACCAATCCAAAATTGGGTAGAATACTTATTACTCCCTTCAAGTGTTCCTGAAGTACTTCCTAAAATAGGGTTTTTCTAAAGACACCCGGAAAATAATTCAGTTCCTAACTCTTGATCCTCTAGAATTTGACCCAATTTGGTGATGATTGATCAATTAGTTCTTAGGAATTTTCGTCTCCCGAACTGACAGTGTAAATATATACAGATTTTTAGTAAACCAAACTGCTTAAATGCAAAGTGTATATACAGTATATTACAATAAGTGTATTATATATTTATATATACTACAATAAGCTATTAATAAACTGAATTCAAGGTACGTGGTTGCATTCTGTCTATTGATCAATGTAATTATGAAATGCCTGTGATATGATAAATACATATCAACAGAACAACCTTTTACTACGTGCAATTAGTTTTCCACCTTTACCATAATTCACAGCTAGATTCCGCTTCACGAGCAGCAACGCTACAAACAAGGTACGTCATTACTGTGACTGCCAAAGTGAGCGTACAAATTTGGCAAAGACGCATTATGGCGTTCTGTGCAAGTTCCTTCTCAAAATCTATTTTCTTAAATAAAAAAAATATATTTAAATAAAATGTCAAACATAACACTAAAAACGATCAAACAATATTCATATTTCATAATGAGATGGTTACTTTAAAATACTTTACACATACAAATAACATTTCACAAAATCAAGCACAGATTTATTAAGATGTAACAACAAGTGCCATCTTGTGTGTTGATAGTAAAAGGAATTGATTTTTTTTCTTTTATTTGTAGTGTTTGTAGTTATCAGAATACACAGTCAAATGAATCAGTATCTTGTGTTGTAGCTGAAACATAATTCTTATTTTATAGTGCAGTATACATAATATGACACGTTTCATTACGCAGTAGTTAAAAAAGAAATTAAAATCTGTTCTGACTTCCGGGTGGTGATCCACCGTAAAGTTCGTAAGAAAATAACAGTCTGTCATTTTGTTCATTTAGCTTCCACTTTGACAGACAACCATAAACTTTTTACTTTCGTAGAGCAAAATGGATACGGAAGCTAACCCTTTGAAATGTACACTAAAATATTAGGTATGTATTTTTCTGCAAAGAAATAATATTATGCTGTCTCGTTCACGTGACTTCGAGTGCGACAGATGAACTTGAGTATCTTACTTTTAGAGAAGTGGTGCCAAGATACAAGTGAAACATTATCTTCTGAGTTGCAATTATAAGTCAATTTGAAATTAGTACACTGAAACTAAGTTATCTCGAGAAGAAAATTAAACCTGATTCACAAATATGTTAATAAAAATGTAATGTAGAATTAGCATTATTACATTACTATCATTTCTTGAGCCACTTGAACTTTGTGGTGGACAAATACTATGTGCGTGAGTTTTCTCGGTGTTCTTCAGTTTCCTTTCACTTTCTTCATTCCACCGTTGTGACCCATCTCATTATCATTGTGTCGGTGCATAATTGTGTGGTGTTAATCTAAAAAAAAGTTAAGATTTTTTTTATTGAAATTATTTTACTTCTATTATTATATTTATTATTCGGCATGGAGGTAGGTAATACTAATTATTAAAAAATGGCGATAATAATTTTTATTCAATAGTTTTAATTTTCATACTTCAGTCAGATGTCTCGACTTTCTTGTGATATTTCATCAATTCCAAGAAAATTCCACTAAGAGGAAAAGACGTTTTAACAATGTCTCATACAATATAGGAGAATATAAGAAGAGACCATGCAAACCTGCTATTATTATTAGCTGTTCTCTAAATCTACCAAGCTTAGGCACAGGGAATGATTTCATGTATTGAGACAATATGTAAAGCATTTGATATTAAAATGGTGTAAATGACATTTTGGCACATACGCCCATTTAATATAAAGTTATTCGATTGGATAACTTTAACGCTGAAGGTTGCTAAGAAGAAAATGTAGATTAAGTATATTGTAGATATCAGTGAAAAAGCTGCACCAGTCTTTTGCTTTGGATGTCTCCCCAGATTACGTGCTATTCAACTGTATTGTACACCCTTAAATGACTTGGACTGTCTCAGACGAATAAGAACCAGGTTATGTAGTGGTTAGCGAGTAACACTGGAACTCGCTAAAATAGCGTATGAAGTAGAAGGAAAACCCTTGGTTCAACAATGTTTCCGTCAATTTGAGTTCTTTTCGTATTGAGGAAGTGATTTCAAAACACTTGGCAAGTTGATCGAGAAGTCTAGTTTGATTTTTATACTGTTGGAATCAGATATTTTAGCCTTTGTATCTGCTATTGGTTTTGTCAGTTGAAAACACTATAATCGATGTAAGAGATTACACTAGCTGTTCGCCGTTGCGTTGAAGATGCTGCACATTGCACAATTTTTCGCTATAGAAAACTTAAATCCATCATGTTAAATAATCCCGAAGTTGAATATTGTTCTGAGAAGTTTCTATTACATAGTGACCGAATCGCGGATTGTTAAAAGAAAGTTACTTGACAAGTACTAATTATTCGTGGTAAAGATGATGGAACGTCATTTCGACACAACAGATAATTTTTGGTATCACCATAATCAGGTTGATCCTTTATCACTAGTTTTGCAGAGAATATAGATCAGGAGACTTCACACTTTCTATGAACTCTACTTGCTGTGACAGATTTTTTTTTACAAATTACCCAGATACGCAATACGAGTATACGTAGTCAAGTACTGTGTTGATCTCATCTTTCATGAAAGAATTCTTGAAATCGGGAGAATTGTAATGTACGATAAAGAAGCGGTATACGGGTTATTTTATCATCTTTTTATTATAAAAGTCTATACAAGTTTATGTACACTGAGTTACAAAATAAATAATGTATCTAATGATAATTCTTTATCTTTGAGTCGGACCTCCTGCACAGAGCAGCGCCGTGGGCTTTATGTTTTGTTGCCTAGAAATTTCCTGCCAAAACTAGCACAGAGATTAGTAAGGCACTCTTGCCCATAGCAGCGCAGAGGTGGGATGATTTCTCGTGCTCAGTGTAGCGCGAAGACGGAAAGGAACTTCTTGCCCATAGCAGCGCAGAGGTAGGTAAAATCTCCTGTCCAGTGCAAGGCTGACAATGGATAGGAACCTCTTGCCTAGAGCAGCTCAAAAGTAAGATTATTGAGGCTCTCCCACTCAGAATATCTTAATGACAGAGAAGTAGGAAGTGATAAGCTGGAACTGAAAATTTCTGCTCGTGACGTTCTCTTTTGTAGACAGTTTTGGAGTCTGAGCCTATGGAGGGGTTGTAGCGGTTCTCTTCGTGACTCTCCGTGTCCTCCTAGTATTTCTTCGGAGGCGGCATCCGTCGGCTGCTTGACGACCATTGTTTAGAAGCACGTGGTGTTGTTTGTATGAGAGGATGTTGCAATATGTTTCTGTAGGGAGCTTTTAATATTAGAAAAAAAAAGAAAAGAAGATTCCTATAATCAGGCTCAATTTGAGTTTAGAGAAAACTACTGGTAGGAAACTAAATGGGATCTCTGCCTTTATCCACTTAATTTCTGCTCGAAAGAATGGGGAGTGAGCCATGTGAAAAGAAAGACAATAGACATTTCCTTTCTGACCAAAAGTTACAATTTAATGATTCCAACGTATTGAACTGATCTTCAATATACTACATACCACAAATCTTAAAAAAAAAAAAAAAAAAAAAAAGATTCCTTAGTTACGGAGATACAAAGCTTCAAACATGCACTGGTCGCATCCGACAGTAGAAACAAACTATTTGACGTGACGTCACATACCGGTTCCCCTCACTGAGCTGTATCGAAAGCTTCAGGAATACTTTAATATTGAAGTTTGTTACTGTAAACAAATAAATTTACTCAAATACTGAAAGAAAAGTAACAAAGTAAAATACTTACTATATATATAAAAATAGCGTGGTTTTATATACATTCTCCTAGTTTAAAATACACTAAAAGTCATCTGTAATGTTTTACCTTTAGAAATATTTTAGATATGTATAAGCAGGATTATTTTACTATTGTCTTAGAGCAGAAACATCAGGGCTGTAACTATTATATCAATACAAATGGAAAATAAGTCCCGAGCAGATTTATATATATATATATATACACTATTTCTGTACATTACCAGTATCTATGACCTTAAGCCCGTCGGGCATGAGGGATGACGACATTCCTTCGTAAGCACATTACCCGTGAATGGACGAGGAAGGAAGTGGCCTGGGACCCATATGTTAGGTACTATCCTGGCATTTGCCTGGTATGAATGAGAAAAACCTCACTCAGCATGGAGGCCTAAAAAGCTTTGCACATCCTCGACCGAGTGTACACAAACTAACATGGCCGGATATCGAACCCGGGACCATTCGCACCAAAGGCGAGAGCTTTAGCTACTACACTATACATACATAGACTCAGAATATCCAGGTCAATATATTATAGTTACAAATATAGCTTCTCTTTATTTTCAAAACTTGGTTCTGAGTGCTTTGAAAGTTCATACTCCATCGGTGCCTATACATTTCTCAACTCTTAATCGCACAGTTTGCAAACTTGTTGGCATCATATTATAAATGAAATCAATCTCCATGTTATTATATTATGGGTACCAATACAGTACGTTCTGCACCAAAAAGCACTTAATTTGTTTATTTTTTATCAAGACTTATTCCACTATGTAGTTTACATGATTCCTACCATTTGCACACGTCATTGCTACAACTATTCGTATCTGAATGTTATAAAAACTCGTATTATATAGTCTTTACTCTTTTACTATAATTCCACTAGAAAAATGTTTTTCTAGACTCTACGATAGTTCAGAGCTGCAGAAAGCTATTGCGAACAGAGATAGACTACTGTAGTAGTGCAGATGGTTAAGCTGCCGAGAGAACATAATGAACAAGAGCAACACTCGGAAATTTTTTTCTAACCTAGGCGTCAGTCCTCAAAACTACGCACCATAATAATACAAATACAATTTGATACACGGGCCTACATATTTTGGAAGTTGTCAATGCGCGGGACTTATGTTTTTGCAGTCGCAATGGCTACCTTGCGCCCGGAAATTTTCGAGTTTGAACAAGAGTAATGTTAGCAGAAAGTCATTTTTGATATAATTTGGTTATTATTTTGAAAACTCAACTTTTTCCCCCCCAACAGTTTCATGTGAAATAGTGTTCTCAGCATACGAACATGTTTATAATTTTTCTCCCGTCAGTTCTGAGTGCGAATAATGTTTTGTATGTAGTGGTACACTTGCAAAAGATTTGATCGTAAAAATATTGTGTTTTGTACGTTTTTTGAGGTCAACAAGGAAAACAACTAAGGAAAGTGAATTTTTAAATACAGAGTGTCCAATGTACAATGCAGCCCGGAGTTTGGGATAGTAGAACTTTTGAACCGGAAGCGGTACACAAATAGTGTTTATACCAAAATGAAGCCTTGGTCATGCATATATTTTTTAACTAGTACACTAGGAACTATACAGTGTTGCAAGATGTAACTAAAGGCGTAAATCAATTGTTTTACAAGACATGTACTCCCATGCGCAAAAAAAAATGCGCGTATACTGTAACTCAAGATTTTTCGCATTTATTCCATTTTCCTTACGTTTATGGGTAAAATTCAGTTATTAGTATGTGGAGATAATATAATGCAATCAATCTAAGGAGATATTTCCAAAATATATAATAAAATAATAAAAATATAAGCAAAAAACAAAATTATGCTTGGTTTTGTGTATACTGGCAACGATGATTTCTAGGGATTTTTTCAGTAGCAGATCACAATTGCGGAGGGAATTCAGTAGGGGAATCGAGAAGTTGGATCAAGGAACTGGATACTGGACTAAAATGTTGCATTTATTGGTTAAAACCTAGTGTGTAGATTGCCTGCCAAATATAAATTAGCTTCTGTAACTAAGATGTCGTACGAAAATATAGAATTAAACAGAAAAACTCTTATCTTAAGGTTCGAAGCGATACGCACCATGGTTATGAAGATTATTTCTTTAAAAAAAGGATCCAACACAACGTAGCCTCCGTGGCTAGGTGGGTAGAGTAGCGGAGTTGTAGTTATTTTATTATTTTGACACCACATCGAATCCCATTCCATCCCATCCCATTTCTTTTTCTTTTCTTTCTTTCTTTCTTTCTTTTTTCTTTTCTTTCTTTTTTTTTTACAAAACATTATAATTTTCATGTTAATAAGAACCGAAGCAATATAATAAGGACAACTCACTGATATTTTGCTTTAATGACGTATTTATCCAGGATTAGAGAACTATTGTTAATAGCTATTGTTTTCTGTTCATGTTGTTGTATAGTTTCTCTCATCCTGTTTTCTTGGGGAAAAAGCAATTTTGTCTCCAACGAAGTGTGAAGGATATATACGGACAGAAAAAGACATCTTAGTACCAAACGTGATTTATCGTGATGAAGTGGACTAGTTTGCCATTAATAAAAAGAAAAAAATTGAAGTTGGCTTTTCTTTAGGTTTTAGCTAAAAAAATATATATATATTTTTCTTTATAAGACTATACTTTATGAGGCAAGGTGTGTGATCATACAAACAAATTTAGCTAGGGAGTGAAAGATAGTTGTTTATACAGACATTTTACAGGTTTAGGTGCGTGAAACACCAATACACCATGGTCTCGCTTATCCGACCATCCTTTGTTCCACATACCATATGATCCGATATATCATTGCAAATAGCACCAATCGGCAAGAAGATCTGCAAGTTGTGGTTTTAATCTATTTTTCATGCTGTGGAGTCTATCGCCTAGCGCGCCCGTCTACACCTTGACTCATACGTCTATCATTCAGTGCAGACATGTATCCAGGTTTTCTATTCGGAGGGGGCCCAACACGAATCCTCGTAAGCACGTAATTCTAATGTTTTTAAATATCAATAATAATAATAATAATAATAATAATAATAATAATAATAATAATAATAATAATAATAATAATAATAATGCAACAGTTCTGTACCTCTCTTAAACTTTTTCCTACTTTTCATTTATAAACCGGTTTATTTTGGAAACTGCATTATAGCACAAACAAAATGAAACATATTTTCGAAAGAAATGTAACTAAAGAAAACTGTCTGCTACGTATATCACATAACAAAAATAGCAAGAAGACATGGAGTGTATCGTTCTAATATATTAAAGTTAAAAACAGAAAGGAAACAAAATGCTAATCCTATTTAAAACTGTTCTTTAATTCCACCTGGTCAGTGGCGTATTTACGATTTTGTTACGGGAGGGGCTTTGCTAACTTTCAGGGGGGGCTTTGCCTGGAAATGTGAAAATTCTGCAAGATATTTCATTTACTTTACTAAGTAAGATTTCGTGGGGGGCTTAAGCCCGGAAGCCACCCCCCTAAATACGCCACTGCACCCAATATAATGGCATTATGGTATGTTCTTAGAATTATAACAAGACAACAGCACATTGCCCAAAGTTTGGACACTGACTACTAGTAAACTGATATAAAAGAACCTCAAAAGGGTAAAGGCAAGCTTATTAAAAAGTGCTTGAGTTTCGGAGAGAGACAGCTCTCAGGATCTCACGCTGGATACGTCCCTGATTCAGTGCAGTGCAGTTATTTGTTATAAAACATTATTATTAGATGCGTAATATGTAAAATTATATCATAAGTTTTAATTTTAATAGGTCTTTTCTTAACACATCCATATTATCCAGCGTTCTGCCTGCCTGTTTATGTCGGATAAGCGAAACTCTACTGTATTTCCAAAGTTAGCATATATTAATACATGAACTAGAATTGTATCGTCCTAGAACAGACAATAGTCTGAAATGCTTATATTAAAAGGCTGGAATAAAAAAAGCATAAGTACTGATTTGGAAGCTTGAGAACAAATTAAAAACAATTCAATATATTTCCTAGGTATCAGATTATCATCTTATTATGTCGATGTGTATTCTTTTTTAAACATAGTTTTAAAAGTTATACCATTCGCAATATTCCTGAGGAAATCGAAAGAAAATCTCCTTGTGCCTCTTATGGCAAAGCGGCTTAAGTGCATGGTCCGAAACCGATTCCCACGTTAAGGTATAGATAAAGTTCCCGTACTTCAAAAATGCAAATCCGGGACGCTACTAAATTACGAGAATCTTTGAAATGCTTAAAACTGAAAGAAGTGTTGAATACTAATTTACTTTCCGCCATTAGATAGAGTTGTTCAAGTATTACGTTATCACATTTTTATTCATTTCACTAGATCTTCCAAGGACGCCAATTTCTCTTTAAATTTGAGGGGGGGGCATTAAAATGCAGAAGATATATATATGAGAATTTTAAGACAAATTACACTCAAATAATGCCAAATATTGTATATTCATAAATACAAAGGAGGCCTACATGAGCTTTGAGCGGGCCCGGCCCCCCAGAATCGGCGCCCTTGCCTTCTTCCTAGTTAAGCAAACGTAAGCAGATGATTTATTCCCTCCTCCTGGTAAGCAAAATTGTTTTTTTTTCCTCAAGTTCTGTTGTGTTTCGTGAAATAACAGCAGGAATTTCCTGATTACTTAACCATCTAAATGAATGTTTTCACTTAGAGCCATCCCGTCGATTCGCGTTGCCTAGGATTAAAATAAATTAAGGGTCAATAATGAAGATGAGACTTCAATATCAAACATGAAGAGACATGTGAATCGAAGATCTGTCTTTGTTCCAACTTTGACTTTTTCAAATCCATGATGGGAAATTGTATTATGAGTACAATTTTCGAAATTAATAGTATACAATCGTAAAAATATCTTACAAAACGATGGTTTATTGCAAAATACTTTGACTCAAAGAATAAATTACAAGTAATAAACTTGTTACTTTTCCTGAAGAGTCTAAGTCTTGAATGAGACAGAGGCTCTTCAGCGTAGTGCTTGGAAAGATTGCCTCACTTGTTCTACTTTCCCGTGGCGCAGCCTTGATTTGACTTGATCCTAAACGGATTATTCAGAAGTCGGAGTCGGAAGATGTTTCCCATTTTTTCAAAACACTCTTGGTCGATTACAATCTGCCTCACTCGTGAGGGGACAATCCCATGCCGTAAGCGTCGGTGGACCACCGATAGGCAACTAGTGACATGTCCCCAAAAATTGGCGGTCCCGCAGCCAAAAATTGGTCCCACTTCCGTTTTGAAAATTATACCACCACCGGCAGAAAAGCGACGGAACGCCAACGAACCACAAAATTATTCCCCTAAAATACGTTAAATCGCCTATATGCGTAATTTCTTTGCATCAAGATGAGTCAGATGAAACATTTTAAAAAAAATAAAACGAAAGTGCCCTGAGCTGGGCGTGAACCATCAACCTTAGGGTTACTAATTGCGTGTTCTTCCGAATTCGTCACGGAGGCGATTATGAAAACACAGCTTGTAGAGTGATAAATCGTTGAAGTCTTTTTAATATTTCTAATCAGAGTGCTTCTTTAACCGTGTATATTTGAAGACAACTGCACTCGTCATCAAATGCACTCGGAATCAAATCAAATGCACTCGTCATGTAATTTTATAACAAAATGGCAAGCGTCTATTTACTTTTTTCATAGTACTCCCATATTCACTTGCTAGTGATCGGCGACAGTTGCCAACTAAATTAATACAATTATACGCACCCATCTCAAGATTTTTCACTTCATGATGTAAAGGCAGGAGTTACTCTTGACCCCCGGAGCTCAAATATTGTCCTTATAATAACAATTCGTCAGGGAAAAATAATATATAATAATAACCGCATGCACATGACTGGCGATAGTTCATGTTGGTCCCTTTACGATTCTCCGTGACAAATCAAACGAGCGCGGACCAAAATGAAGTCCTCGTTCTTACGTTGTGGTAACTTCAATACCCCCGATTCTAGATATCTGCTTCGACTCGACGAATCCCTGCCACTAGTGGCACGCAAGCGGCAAACCTTCGACGCGTCGCTATATCGACAATCGCCATTTACCGGCAAGTGAGCCACTAGAAGTTGGCGACGTTTACGGCATGGGGAAGCTAATAAACAAACAAAAAAAATAATAATAAATCTAAAGCCTTATAAAAAAGTTTTCTGAAAAGTTACATCTAGCAAAATCATTTGTTGGTATTCCAGAACTGTGAATTCACCTTTATTCATAATTTACTTCTATCGTAGTTTCGATATGAGAATGATATGTCTGAAACTAACACAGGTCACTAATACTTTTTTTTTTTTTTTTTGCTTTACTCAGATTTAGCAGTTTTACTTAACAGTCAGTCAATTTGGATCTGTGATATCAGAGTTTTAGAGCTTTCCTTAATTTTTTCATTTCTAAAAAAGTTTGCAACTAACACCATTAACGTATCTCTTTCGATATTTCCATATGTAATGGCTTGGTCACTCCCAGTATATTTCAAACAATAAAATATTTACGGTGTCTTACTCCATTAATCCGAACTACAGTTTATATCCAACAACTCTGTGCATTTTCCCTTAAATCTGCAAACTTTCTACTAGGTTAAAACTCAGTATTTTCTATTTTCTTCCTTTCTTGCTAAAACGAAAGTGTTCTTTAGACAACCTGGAATAATGACTCTATACTACATTATGTTGCATAGGGCATTTTATGTAGCATATCATTTGACAGTTGGACACTTTCTTTTTATATTGAAAGCAACAGGGATTAAGTCCTTCTACACTTATATGATAAGTAAACACATTCTTTTTGATTCGTGGAATTGTGCCAATGCACTAGGTCCGGAGAGTTTTTAATTTAAGATAATAATAATAATAATAATAGTTATTATTATTATTATTATTATTATTATTATTATTATTATTATTATTATTATTATTATTGACTTAGGTTTTCCTGAATATTAAGCAATATTTCACAAAAAGTTGGTATTTTTAAACAAATGTGTTCGATATCAAGTTTTCATAAAAGTAGTCACTCTCTCCTATAAATAATTTCAGAGGGGCCGCGGTGGCTCAGTGATAAAGCGTTCACCTTTGGTGCATGGGATCCTTGGTTCGACCCCAGCTCGCACCAAGTGAATTTTGTGGTGGAGAAACACCATGTTCATGGGTTTTCTCGGAGTTCTTTCGTTTTCTCCCACTTTTTTCATTCCACCATTCCATTCATTTCTTATCATCACCGTGTCCTTTAGCCTAGCCGGTATAACCGTGGATCGTAAAACTTAAAGATTTGATTTCAAATAATTCCAACCCAAACAGTTGCAGGAAGTATGTCATTTCGAATAAAACAAACCACTCTATAAAATTCTGAGTATTATTATTTTTTATATATACAATTCTAGCGGACCTTATTTCTAAATCGAAGGGTAAGAAGACTAAATTCACTCTCTTATTATTATAAATTCATTTGAATTGAAGCAGTTAAAATAGTTGGGAAAAATTAGAAAGCCATACCCTATATTCCAGTGTGCCACAACCGGATAACGTGGCACACTGGCGTGCCCAGAAAAATGAACAGTGTGACGCAAACTTTTACCTATTATTTACTAGAATATTTGTCGAGTTTATTTTATTTATTATTATGAATGATTTTTCCACGGATCAGCTCTCTGTATACAATTAAACAAGCAAGTATCACATTGAGGGAATGAGTGTAATTATTTACTTTAATAGTAATAGAAATGTATATATAGGGGAACGTGGGGCATAATGGGGAAGCTAAGATATTTGCCTTTCTAAATTGGTAACCAATATCTCAATTGCAGTAATTTTTCTGCGGTAGACACGTTCGACATTTATTGTGATATTTCAACCAGCAAATCCTTTCAAAAATATTGTTTTGCACCTTTTTGCTTAGCTTATTCCAAAAATGGCTCTTTTCCCCATTATGCCCCCTACGTGGGGCATAATGGAACATTGGATTTCAGTCAACCTCATTATGCTCCTACCCCATACTGCCCCGTACACTATTACATCTATAATATCCAGCTCTAATATAGACTTATCATCATAAAACAACAATATATGATTACTATTATACAACACAACTTGAATTTTATGAAATATTTATTAGACTCAATAATCAAATATAACAAAAGAAGAGTACTCTTTTAAAAAAAAATGTTGATAATTACTTCAAAAGGTACATTCTGAATTAGGCATTAATAAGAAAAAGAAAAAATGTGATCATTGGGAATTGTACTACAAAGTTTAAGCAGATTACATCGAATTATTGCCAGTTAAATCTTAATATTTCCTGACATCAAATCAACATAACCAAATTTTGAAAATTCAGCATGAAGAACTTAAACAAAACTGCGCAAATGCAATCCCAGCATTAACAAGAAATGTTTCGAGCTGGATAGTAAACTACACAATCGATACTCTTACGGGGCATAATGGGGTAATGGGGCAATATGGGATGATTGCAATACCGTTTTGCCCCACCCCGTTTTGCCCCAGATGAGTTGTAGTGTTAAATCAACGAGTATCTCTGTTATAACTTACAATCCGTAAACCTCAAAAACACACAACAAACACAGAAGAAATATTCTTTCAACATATCAATAGTTTAAAAGTGTGTAATAAATAACTTGCCTTACCTTGACCGAAGTAAAATCCCAATCGTTATATGCCATAGCGCGAAAACAAAGAACTGACACACAGCACTGTTCCTTTTCAACTGATAAGAACGTTGCTCAAGCGCAACAGCCCATCGTCCTTGAGAATCTTGTTTAGGTACTTATCGCTAGATTGCAGTTAATTACAGTTCAAAAAATACCGATACCCCGTTATGCCCCACGTTCCCCTATATATATATATATATATATATATATATATATATATATATATATATATATATATATTGTATTTTCTACCGGGAATAACTGCATCCGGTCTAGAAAGCTGGGACTAACAACAAAGGAACCCGATGTGCTAAACACACACCACCTACGCACTTCAATACACCAATGAAGGTGCAGACTATTCATGAATTAAAGTATCTCACCCAATGTATTCTCCTAACATGTCTCCCAGCGATTACAACATTTTTTGGTATCTCAATCACTTCCTAGTAGGATAGGTTTACCTAGAGACCACTAATTAACCTGGTATTGGATGTTTCACTTTCTTACCTTGGGAGTTGACAGTCATCGGTTGGACAATCTCACACGCAAATATCTAATATTAACAACGTTTCTTCTATAATTTCGTAATATTGTATTATTTCTTTGTATTATTTATCAGGTTGGTTAGGCTTGTTTCAACACTTTTCTCTTTGCACTTACTTATTACCTATACCTTAACGTTGGATAAAAATACACTAGCTCTCACCGGGAATCAAATCCAGAAATAATGGACTTGAACCATTTGGCAACAACAAGGCACATTTAAATAGAAGTTTCGATTTTGTTAGGAAAATTGTGATTAGGTGTAACATTTAAAAATATATTTAAGAATGGGTACTTATGAAACGCACTGAATTTTCTCGCTCGAATTTCTTAAACTGACTCGTGTTAGGCTGCAGCTATTACTGAAACATTTATTTGGGAAATGCGAATAAAATAATGTGTTTTTGGAAAACTTTGTTCGAAGCAACTTATGTCCAAAAGTAAAGTACCCATTGGTCATATTTCTGTTAGAAATAACTTATGCCATATATTAGAATTATTAAGGAAATAATTGTATGTGAACTATGAGCAAAAGCGTCCGAGTACTTTCTGAGAAATCGTCAAAAAAGTCATCCCCAAGAATAAAATATCCCTTGTGTATCTTTTCAGGACAAACGAGTTATGCTATTTATGAAATACGAACAAAATTGCCTGAGTCGTTCTCCACAAAATCGTAGGGTAAATCTTACTCCGAAAAGTATTATACCACTTCTAGCTTTTTAGGATGATGGAATTATGCCGTATCGTTAGGTTATTTATGTGACATTTATTTATGAAATATGAACAAAATTGGGTCAGGCGCTAATGGGGAAATCGTCGAAGAGTAGGCTAAACTACCCTTCTGAATGTTTACAGGACGAACGAGTTGTGTCATATTGTTAGGTTATTAATGATACATTTATTTATAAAATGTGATTGAGAAAATTGTTCGAAAAAACGCATCCCATACAGTAAATTACACCTTACGTACTTTTTCAGAGCAATGATTCAAACTATATTTGTAAAAAAATAAGCAAAATCTTTACAGCTATTTTTGAAACAATTTAATTATTTTAAATTTTCATTCTTCAGTAAACTACCCTTATTTTTAGGTGTCGGAGAATATAGAATTCGAAACGATAAAGCGTTATAAAAACTTCATGTCTAGACTTAGGTCCAGATACGTCGAACAGTATGGCCTCTATTTGAATGCATGTAAAAGCATGACGAACCGACAAACGAACAGATGGACAGACATCAAAATCACCTTTTCGATGTGTGGGGGCGTGAAACTTGAATTCATTGAAATCTCGAATTCGATTTTTATCACTATTACTACAATTTCTTCTTTCGTCGCTTGAACGTGAAAAAGAATAAGAATACAACGACACGTAAGGTGATAATTTGTAATTCCCAAAATTTAATGAGTTACGTTTAATGTGTTACCATGCTAGAAAAAAAAGCTTATGCCTGTTTGTTATATCATTTTAATATCAGTTTTTCACGCTACTATATAATGTAGAAATATGGTATGATTATCGTTCATATTCATTCTATATTTGGAAATATTCGTGTTCCGTATACATAGATCTGTATAATTTAGTTACGTTCGACGAAATCATTCTTGCACTTGTGGATATGAAAAAAAAAAGAGAGAGAGAGAGAGTCAATACTCTAAAAAGCAAAAAACAAGCACACACACACACACACACACACACACATAAACGACCATTTAACATCAGGTCGATGTAACAAGGGGTAAGACTGGACAGACTTTCAAGGTCGCGTATGTTCTTCCTGACACACAAACCCGAAGTGAGTTGTCTGCTGTTCAAGAACGGGAAGTAACATGCAAGACTATAAACTGAAAACAATAACTGTTTCCAATAGTACACGTATTCTAATACTGAATAAATACGTCGATTAAAGGATACTACCAATAAATTATTTCCTTATTATATTGTTTCGGTTCTTATTAACATCAAAATTATACACTTCCTATAATGTTTTGTAAAAAAAAAAGGGATGGGATGGGATTCGATGTGGTGTCAAAATAATAAAATAACTACGACTCCGCCACTCTATCCACCTAACCACGGAGGCTACGTTGTGTTGGCTCTTTTTTTAAAGAAATAATCTTCATAACCATGATGCGTATCGCTTCGAACCTTAAGATAAGAGTTTTTCTTTTTAATTCTATATTTTCGTACGACATCTTAGTTACAGAAGCTAATTTATATTTGGCAGGCAATCTACACACTAGGTTTTAACCAATAAATGCAACATTTTAGTCCAGTATCCAGTTCCTTGATCCAACTTCTCGATTCCCCTACTGAATTCCCTCCGCAATTGTGATCTGCTACTGAAAAAATCCCTAGAAATCATCGTTGCCAGTATACACAAAACCGAGCATAATTTTGTTTTTTGCTTATATTTTTATTATTTTATTATATTTTTTTGGAAATATCTCCTTAGATGAATTGCTTTCTATTATCTCCACATACTAATAACTGAATTTTACCCATAAACGTAAGGAAAATGGAATAAATGCGAAAAATCTTGAGTTACAGTATACGCGCAATTTTTTTTGCGCATGGGAGTACATTGAATCACAACTCATATATATAGATGTTCTGTCTTTAATTTTTCTTTTGTATAGTTGGAGTAGCTTAGAAACTATGGAATGGAAAAAAGAATTTGTCATTACCACCGATAACTAATCGGACGAGGCCTCTGTAAGGGGTTACTAGGGAAAACATGGTTTTCATAAATTAACATTCTGAATTGGCAATACTGCTGATGTTTCAGTGCATCAAAAGGTTTGTTAAGGATCTGTCTATATTGTGCAATTCCTGAAAACAATGAAAAACAAACTTTGAAATTATCATGATAAAACTTTTACTTACATGCACCTGGCAACATTGCTGTTCAACACGAACTGAATTGTCAGTTCTACGACACTTTCTGGAAGTGCCCCCGTTTTGATTCAATAAACAGCAGTGCTGCCGGGTGCATGTAAGTAAGAGTTTTACCACGATAATTTCAAAGTTTGTTTTTCGTGGTTTTCAGAATTGCATAATGTAGACAGATCGTTAACACATCTTTTGTGCACTGAAACATCATCACTGTTGCCAATTCAGAATGTAATTTATGAAAACGTCGTTTTCCCTAGTAACGCCTTAGAGAGGCCTCATCCAATTAGTTATAGGTGGAAATGATTTTCTTTTTCATTCCACAGTTTCTAAGCTACTCCAAGTATACAAACTCAGTTTACGTGTCTTGTTAAAAAAAATACACCTTTGGTTACATTTGGCAACACTGTGTAGTTTCTAGGGTGCTTCAATCGTTGTTTCCTAGTTTTAAAATATATGCATGAACAAGGCTTCGTTTTGGTATCACCACTATTTGTGTACCGCTTCCGGTTCAAAAGTTCTACTATCCTAAACTCCGCGTTCCATTGTATATTGGACACCCTCTAGTTTAGCCCTTTGTTTAAGTTTCATTAGTGTAGATTGGTTTCCCTTATATTACTTCACTTACCGTACTGTAACAGAATATTATGTTCGGTATAATAGTTGTAATGACAAATCACAAACGTTAGTACTTGTTCTATTATCATGGAACACGGTGGATCAATGGTAAAGCGATCATCCCTGGTGCGGGGTGTTCTTAATTTGATCCTAGGCTGTGTGAGCTTACAGTGGGTAACATCTTGTCTGCAATTTTTCGCGGTTTTAGTTTCCTCCCACATAACAATGCTACCAATTGAGGAGGTGAGCGCAACAGTGGTCAAACCCACATTTTTTTAAAAAAAATGGAGAAAAATCAAGTTAAAGTTAAACACATATGCTTCTTGTACAATATACCAAAAGCAACCACAAGTAGTTGAATGTGTCATACATTGTACACACACACACACACACACACACACTATATATATATATATATATATATATATATATATATATATTGTACAAAAAACACATGTGTTTAAGTTTAACTTGATTTTTCTCCATTTATAAAAATGTGGGTTAGACCACTGTTGCGTTTACCCCCTCAATTACTTTTATAATCATTCACTTTCATTAATCATCTGTCTCTCAAGACTACATAAATGTGGGAGATGAAACTAATAATTTCTTTCATTTGATTCAATAATCAGACAATTCGAATTAATTTGTTATCATTACTGTTACCATATTGGTTTATTTGTTAGATCAAATGTTAATTCACCAGTCTAAAACACTTCAATCGACCTGTAAATATTCATCTGAACCACTACTACTCAAACTCTATCAATTATATCTGCTACAAACATTTCATGTTACGAGTATGTTCCGTTGGTTAAAGAAAACGACGACGAAAGAATGTTGTTAATATGAAGTTTAATAATAATACTGAAGAAGTAAAATTTACCCAGAAACCTCATGGATATGATTATTACCTTACGTTTGTGCGTTCTGGGTAAATTTCTTGGGGCTTTTCGTTGAATGCATCCGTTATTGAATCTACGACGAACTTGCATATCAGAAATTTGCATACTATCTAATCACCATGCCCTTATATCATTGATTTTTCTTAAATATGAATAAAATTTGCTTTGTAAGATCGGTTGGTAATCGAAACATGAGGACATTAATTGCAATCATTAACTCAGGCAGAAAAGAATGCTAATTTATGTAAATATGCTAAAGAAAATTAGTACCATAACAGCCTTCGTGTGTTTATAGATATATGTTATATTACAGCTTTTAAAATAACTGCAGACGCATTGATTGCATTGTGTTGCTAAGGGCAGCAACACTAGTTACATATTTAAGTTGTATAGTAAATTCAGTACACTGAGTTTATTGCTAAGTAATGTTAGATATTTCGTTGCACTAGCCTGCATATTAGTATACTATAGCTTTGTCCTTAGATATTCAAGTTACTTTTGAAAATGAAAAGCTATTTGAAAAGTAAACCTTAAGTTCTATTACTTTTCTACTCTTCATTTTATGCGTAATGTCTACGACGTCGTAGACATTTTCTCTTATGCATCGTATCTTTCTTTAAGTCGTTTTTCTACTGAGCGGTGCAGAAAGTTTTCCATGAACAGACAGATGGCATACAAATATGGTGACCAGCGTTTTAAGTGCACGAGTAACAGAACGAAGTTCAATCATAAATTTTGACTAGTCAGACTCAACTCACGAGGAAAAGGAAGCGTTTTCGGCAATAAGCTAGATCTAAAGTATTGTATAGCGCAATATATTTTTAAAAATCAGTGGAAACGTCCAGTGAAATTGTAAGTTCTGTAATACAAGATATCAGTCTGCAGAAGGGTGAAGATAAATGTTAATTCTACGTGTGTGAATAAATGAATATGTAATGAATCTATAATTGCTCAGTTGTATGTGTAATACTCTTGAACCCAATTTCTACAATTCTGCACCTTCACTCAGTTCATAATGTCTTGTTTCTTGTATTTCATTTAGAACCACAGAAGAAATAAACTGGCAAATGTAATCTACGCTGCTAGATTAGTAATTTAGGTCACCTATATTAGACAAAAGAAGATTCTTAATTAATCAATAATTTAGAGTAGTCACTACCAACCTGAGAGCGTGCAACCCTGGGGGTGGGAAGAACGATCAAAGAGATGCAAGGTAATGACAGAAAAAAGAAGGACATTATAAGAAAAGTATAGCGAAAAAATATAAAAGCAACATTTATAAAATTATAATAAGTTTAAAACGAACCAAGAATATAAATTAATTTAAGTTGTTTATTATGGTTATTTAACTGACAAATATTACGAATGTTGTAACAACGAAGTTTTAAGTTAAATACTGTACAAACACAAAATAACTAATGAGTAAGAATTGTGGTTTCATGAAGAACCAAGCTGATAAAAAAAAAATAATACAGTGCATTACATGGTATGCAGACAAAATTGCTGGAAATAAATATTGATTGATGAGATTATTATTAGGCCTACTACATTACATTACATTATATTATTATTATTATTATTATTATTATTATTATTATTAGTAGTAGTAGTAGTAGTAGTAGTAGTAGTAGTAGTAGTAGTAGTAGTAGTAGTAGTAGTAGTAGTAGTAGTATATAAGTAGTATCAAAGAACTGATGAATCGCTGATAGCAATAAGTAACAACTTTATGGTGATTTGTGGGCCTGATCTGGAACTTATAAGTGAATGTGCGTGAACTGAACTAAAATGTAATTCTGTGAAGGACCTTTTGATATCGTGTATTTATTTTCACCTAATCTTTTCCACTGTGATCTTTGAAAATTAGCTGAACAATATTTCCAGCAGATTGAGTATGTCTTGAGAATGATATATTGACCTTAGCAGAATTTTATATATCCAAAAATTGATTGGTTAAATAATGAACAGCTTCCAGGAATACATTATTACTTAAAATTAAGATTTAAGATTTTATTTACTCTTTTTTTTTAATAAGTCTAAATGTGTGTTTAATCTTTTATCTCCGCTTTTTATCTTGTGATTACCAACTCAACCTCTGTGTCGATAAGGACTGATCAATATATACAGTAAATTCTGATTCTTTTCATCACACGATTGAAATTATTGTATTTTTACCTACGAGTTGTAAAGTTAATACGAAATAGAAACGTTCAGAGAACTTATTCACTTTACAACCCTTAGATGCGATGCGATTCTCCAGTGTTCTTTCTCACTGTTTGAAGCATTTCTGGAACTATTTTACTTTAATATTGTCCAATGTTTAATATCGTCCTCCACATCATCCTTCCCTTTTATATTTTTGCATTCTAAGGAATATAAAAAATGTCTCACGGGGCTAGGTCTGGCAAATACTGAGGGTAGGGAACGACAGTCTACTCGTGAAAGCCCAAATATCGTGATCCTGTGTAAGCAGGCGAGGAACAAACTTCGCGGCAACGCGTCTCTTTTGAAAATCCTCATTGAAAATTCGCTGGCATGAGCTCCACCTTATTCCTGTCTATTCTCAAATTTCGTCGATCGTGAAACAATGATCCTTTTGATTTTTTAGTAGATTATTAAAAATGTTTTCGTCATTTTGAGATAATGAAGAGTGCCCAGAACGAGTATGATCTTCAACATTGATCTCGACATGTTTAAACTGCTCGAGCTACTCGAAAACTTGTGTGTGCTCAAAGCACCCTTCTTGAAAGCCTGTTAAAGCATTCAGTAAGCTTCCGTAGCAAGCAAGAAACAAATTTTCTAACATAGTATCTGTTTCTTTAAATGTCTCACAACGATTTATAACGATATTGTGTATTTTTAACATCTTTACTTGTATTTACGGGCAATATGTGCTATTAAAATATGCACAAGCTTACTAACAGAAGAAGAAGAAGATATAAAAAGAAATAGAATTAATTTTATTCTGATAAATTATTATGATTTATGTTCTTTCGACATGGTAATTTGATGATATGTGTTATTGGTCGTCATAGCAACGACAGATATAAGATATAACAAAGAATCCATCTTGTATAATCTACATGCACGTTATTTAAAGAGTGTAAATATTTCTTCATTACGTATTATAATAAAAGGTAATATCAAGATGCAGTGTTTAAGTGAATTTTGGTAAAATAGTAAACTAGATTATAAATATTCGGACTGTGGTTTATAGTGTAACGCTTTAAACGCTAAAAATATACAAAAATAAGTAAGCTCATAATAAATTGGTATTTTCAGCCACGGATTGCGTTACAGATTTCGGAAAACAGCAAACGATAACAGTTGAGAGAAACAACACTATACTCAAACATCAACCTCCTACGCAGACGCCGCTTGGGTAACAGATTTGAGAAGGTCTGTACTAGACCTACCTAGCAGAAGAACTCTCTACTACGACTAAGAACGGCCGCGCATTTTTAGTTCGGTTCTTTCGGATTTCCCCTCGTGTTTCAATTATTATTATTATTATTATTATTATTATTATTATTATTATTATTATTATTATTATTAAGACTCTTCTTGAAGCACACTCCCTCTTTTGACAAATTTTAAGTGAATAACTTAAAGATAATGAAAAATTGATCTTATTTTCAACAATGAATTACGAGTAATTAAGAATGTGTGATTACAGAATCATTTCAGTGCAAAAATGATACATAAACTTCGCCAGAGTTTGTTAATTTACTTGTATAAACTTAATTATGGGAGTTCATGGATTTTACGAACCTGGAGCTGAATTGCTTTGTAGGGAAGCTATTCTGATGTTTACGTAGTCTTATAACTCTCTAGTATATGGAAATTCTGCGTTAATTACATATGTGGCTAAACTTGTACATATACTTTTTCTTGACCAATTTTAACGTCCGAGCGATCAGATTATTGTAAAGCTTCAAATCAAATGCCGGTACACATCATATTTAATCAGAACCCAATATTTTTTTTTTTTTTTTTTTTTTTGCAAAATTTATGGTGCAAAATTGACTTATAATCGTAAGTTAGTGTTAGTTATAATCTCTTTTTATCCCCTTCAACTTCATACCTTAAGCCTTCATGAATAGACGCGAGTAGTTTCATTAAAACTGAATAAAGCTGCATAGTTATCATGGTATGCATGTTGCATTCAATTCCGCCAACTGATACACACTCAAATATATATAGAGAAAAAAGCAATACTCTGCTTCAATAATCTGTCGCACTGTATCAGAATAAAATATTTATTTTCGTATTGCCCTGAACACAGCATTAGATATTACGTTTGTTCAATTTCAAACTGATTTATTAAAGTGTTTCAACGTGCTATGTCATATAACCTAACTCATCAAAAAGTAACTAAAACACTGTAAAGAAAGTCTATAACTTGTAAACAAATCACAGAAACAAACAAGAAGTACATTAAAGAAGGAGGAAATAAAGTGTCAAAGTAGAACACGGCAAAGAAGACACCAATTGCAAGCTTATGTGGAACACGTTCTGGAAAACAAGAGAAAAACAATATTTCCCGTTAAGAAATATCAGACAAGAGGAAACCTTAGAAAATACTAAGCTGTACAAACAAAAGAAAATAATAAGCGCTACCACCTCTAGGAAAAACATATGAACGTATGACATACCGTTATATAAGGCACTATACAACAAGAATTCTAGGAATCACAAAGATTACCACTCGAATCCACTAGAAACTTTGATCCTTAAAATACCTGTATTTTTTAGTTGTGACCTACATTGAAATGTAGATAAATGACTTTCCAGTATTATTTGTAGCCGCACCATTATAAATTGCCTGCCAACATGCGCAATGATAATTAAAACTTACAAAATAATTAACGCTTCAAAACACTGACTATTTCGTTGTGTAGATGCAAATCCTTCCAACTAATAGAGTGTTATAAAAAAGAAAAAAAAACTATAATAAAGCCACAGATCCAGCCAACTCTATTCGACAGCATACGAATATATCGCGATCACTTTAAAATTGGTCAAGTGAATTAAGTCACATGTTCCTTCCAAAATGTTAAATACAGTGATGAAAAGCGCTTAAGAACACCTCGTACGCACATGATTCCAGTGTGCCTTTGGTTTAGTGAATCTATGTGAACCCTACTTATACATAATCAGATTGGCGTCAAATTCACAACATAATGTGTCTGAACAGGAAATGCTTGTCATAACTTGAAGGTTTCAGCACACCGTCATTTGTAGAGGTAGAATGATCGTAATATCCTCAAACGGCATGCTGCTAGTAGTTTAAGATAGTCATACAACATAACGAGTGTAGTTTTGTGTGCGAATTCTTTGTGTGTTACAACTATAATAGTTATTGATTATAAATATTCATTTATAAACTTTACTGAAATGCGTACAATATTAAAGTAGAAGAGAAAGAGTTAACCAGGTTACGAAGAAAGAAATATACAGAAGGTTGATGTACTTAATATGGTTTCTACTATCATGAACTTTACACATGCAATCGTACAAGGAAACTTTTCGTGACGTCGGAAGAGACTGCAATGCTATAATAAAAGGGAAGGGTTCCCTTTCGTTGCTGAGGCTCGTTTCTACCTCGCACACAATGACGGCCAAGTGCATCCATAAACGTGCAAGTCGGCATGTACTCTTACTTATCATACATGAGGTACTTCTGGCATTCTAATATGGAGAGAGTCTGATATCCTCTGGTCTTCGTTCAGGAAAAAATGAATTAAAACCTTTCATTTTTATGTCACACAGTTATGCCAGCTAGACTAAAACGAAACGATGATGAGAAATGAATGGAATGGTGGAATGAATAAAGTAAGAGGAAACGGGAGAACCCCGAAGAAACCCACTCCGTGCGCGTCACTCCGAGAGAGTGATCAAATAGATTCTCACTCAATAAACCTGATACTCTTTTTTTCAGTCTATACATGCTAATCTAAGGAATTTTAAGCCACGAACACCGGTTCATGGATAGGATCCTAATATATTCTACATTGACATTAGGATCACAGAAGAACAGAATGACATTAAATGTATCTACGCTTGAGGAAGAGGAACAAAAGCGACGTTAATTGAAGATAAAGCCAGGGTCTAATGCTGCGATTAGTAATGAGTTCATATTTTTTGGATGAGAAGTATGATGAAGGTGACAACTGTCAGTCAGTGAGTTGTCGATTGGTCTTGTTTCTGTATATTGCCGGATTTTGTACCTTCTATACACGTCGAATTCTGAAATGTTTGTATTGAGTACGATGATTATATGAGTTTCATGCGCTAATTGCACATTATCTCCAAGACCTGCTAGATTGTACACTTTCTCCCACAAACGTAAACCCAAGTGTTGTGACTATTCTTTAAACAGGTATTACCTCAGCGGTTAAAGAAACTCTCTTCTAGTGACGATGTGGACTAACACCAAACACATGTCATCTCGAATAATCAATGGTTATAAGGAAGAGGAAACGTTTCGTTTATTCATCTCAATGAAGTCTGTTTGTCCTATATCAGAGTGTTTATTACGTACAGAAAAAAATAGGAATAAGGTGTCATTCAGGCGATATATGACTACCAACTTTCATATCAAGTATATTTCGAGTCGGTCCAATGACACTCAGATTTAAAGAAAAAAACCTGTTCCACTATGTATATCACGCAAAACTCATAATAGTTAGATGCAAATATGTTTCTCATTGTATAATGTTAGACGTCTTCCCTCAATGAAATACAACTTTATTTTGCTATTTTTTTACAGCTGTAAATAATTCATCTCGCGCAAATCAATGAAAACAGTTTCATAATTCTATTAGCTCTGTCGTCAGTTCTTCAAGACTCCAAGGCTCATCACATGGTGTAAGACGAACCGGATTGCCCACTGTCGTATGGTGTAGGATTTATTCAGTTTTTCTTACCGGTTTTTCCAGTAATTTCTTCCCTCCCGCAGTCCATTAATCTCAAGTTGGAAACGAAGTATTTTTATTTTTCCGGTGTTTTCTTCTGTCGCTAGGATATTTTTACCAGCATGTTACTTACTGCATTATGTGAGACAAGGTGGATTTTTCTTTTCTTTCCAAATATTTACCACATGTTAGAAGAGCCGTATTTCATTTACCAGGAATTTTTTAGTTTCCCTTCTCTCCATTTAATACCTGTCCAGAATAACAGTGAATTTTGGCTGAGGTTGCTGGTGTGTTTACCTCATTTACTGGAGTAGTGCGGTGGGATAGGAAAGAGATTAGATTTCCACTGCCGTACTGTGTCCAACTGTATTTCAAAGTTACAGTTCAGATATTATAAACATCCCGATCTGTTTGCTGGTAATGAACAACTTATAAATTACATAAACGTCATTGATTGTAGGAATAGTTCACCATTCCTGCAGTAATAACGACATATTGTGAATGTTAGCATACGCATGGAAATTACCAATACAAGAACAACATAACACAATTGACAATTCAATCTGCTTCTACTGCGTATTAAGCAACTTGTATAACAATTACTTACTTTATATTCGATTCCATTATAAAACATGAGCAACCTGTAAAAGGCACGAATGACGATGTCAATGACTTATAAATAAAAGGTTGATGGTTTAGAGCAGAACTTTCCAACTTGTGTGCCGCGTGGTAGAATCAATGGTGTCCCGAAATTTTTTGTTAGAAATTCAGAATTTTAAATGAATACATAATTGTGATAAAACAACACTAAATATCCTTATTAATTTTCATTCAACTGTGTTCATTAACATGTTGATTTCTAAAATTTTACACGAGTAATATTCAACGACACCTCTAGATTTCTCTGCCTTAATCTTGTAAGATTACTATATTCAGACTGTATAACGAGGAATATCTAAAAATGGGTTTCACATATACCAATGAAGGCTGTCTGTTAAATATCAGAGTTCTAAATATGAGCAGAAAAAATAGGAAAAGACTATCATATAGGGGCGCGCTAACTGGGGGCGCTAGTGGGTCCGAACACTCTAAAACTTTGTATCTTTTCTAAATAATATACTTATGTTTTATCTGCATCAGGGATATTCACGAGGTGTCAACCAAGTCGGACCGCTCCAATCTTTCGACTTTGGATCCCCCTAACAAAAATTTCTATGGTTGGGAGTCTGGAGTGTAAACTTCTGTGTACTAATATGGTGTCGCCATAAAAGTAAGTTTGGAAACACTGGTTTAGAAAATTGCACTTCATCTTGTAAGTAAGTTTAAATTAAGTTAAGGTTAAGATTCATAACATTATTATGATTGTCTTTGTGTATCATATGTATGTTTATCGAGTGACACACAATCTTTTACAGGAGAGAATTAAGGTACGTTTTCATTCGAGGAATTTGAAATCCTCTCACCTGACCTAATGATGGCTCTTACAGCTGATCTTCTGGACACCGTGTGTACCGCAAAAGCACACGCGCTAGTAATTTTTGAAAGATTACTGATTAACATAATATTCCTCAGTAAATTAATTTCCCTGATTACCACTATCTGTTTCTTAGTTTCAGTTTTGCTACTTCATTTTGTACTTAACACGACAGGAACACGAACACAAATATCGAGGACAGTTAAAATGTTACATGTGCTCTCCCATCGACAATCGAACATGGGACAACGTGGATCAAATGCACACACGGGCAGGCAACCAGTTGAGAATAACTCACTTAGAAAAACATACTGTTTCCGAACCAAGGAAACACTATGACTTCCACATTTTGACGGTATCTTTTCTCTTTCAACTTCTTGTATATTCGTTGATCACACACATTTGCTAGACTGATACATCTGTCACAATCATAGTGCTTTGTCTAGACTAGGGGCAAGGTAAGGTGGCTTAGTTATATAGCGCTTACTTCGGTGCGGGATGGACCTCGTTCGATTCCAGACTATAAAAAGTTCGTAGTGAATACCATCGTCCCCGGGAGTTTTCTCGGGGTTATTCTGCTTTCTCCTACATTCTCATTTTCCAATAATTAGCTTCCACCTATTCTGTATCTATTATTGAATCGGATTTGAGTTTAGCATCAATTCGGTAACTAAGTTATATGAGACATAGAGCTACGGATTAACGACAGATCCGAACCGCTTGCGCTCCCGCCGGGAATCGGAGAAGAGTCGCGTATGCCAAAATCGCGTAAACTACCTACATATCCATGAGTAATCTCTGTCTTCATTAGCCTACAAGGTATAACATTTAAACGTTATGGACTTCATATAATTTCAGTTCTTTCTCAATAGCCAATTCTGTACTGAAACAAGCTAATCTTTCTTTCTTCGAATTCTAATGATGTTCTTGTAACGTGAACCACATTCTTTGACTAGTTGTTTGTTAGTTGAAATATCGTATTTAATTGGAGTTAAAATGTCTCAGTCAACGTTTATTAAAATATCCCAGGAATCATTTAGTTTCTTTGGGGTAACACTTTTGCTGCCGCTGTACCGCATCGAGTTGAGCATTAGTGGAAGGTGCGGCTAAAAATAATACACATTTCCTTTCCCCCGATTTCGATCCGGCAATTTGTTTTCGAGTTATGCTTGTTTTTTGCATTTTCCGACAGATTTTCGGCTGATCACAGCACCGAAAAGAAGTATTTGTGCACTTAGGTTGGTCTATACTTTTTGTCTGATCTTGATATCAGAAATCAGTCCCCAAACGTTTTCGGTGTTGTTTTGAAACACCTGTATATTTCTATCCTGTTGCTGATTAGCTTCTGTCTGCCAATCATCTTCAAGTATTCCAAAGACAAACCAAAAGTGAACCAAATTTATTAAATCGCCTTTCCCTCTAAGCTTTCTTGTTGTATAGTACTCATTATATATTTATATTGTAGTTTACAGAGATTGCCAATATTGATTGAAATATATGTTTAAAGTGCTAGTAGAGGAATTCCCTCTTTAGTGCAGAAATTCCTTTCTTGTATCTTACCACCATATTAAGCGGGATGGGATTAGGCAAGATAGGAATTTCCATCTTGCCTAAAATGATGGAAATTCTTATCTTGGAGACATCAGTAGCTGATAAATCATTAGGGGAGATGGGATGAAATCACCCTTCCTGGGGGGTAGAAAAGTGAAGAAGAAGAAAGTTTTCCTGCACTTTTGAAAAAAGATTATGGGACTGAAATTCTTACCGTTTGGGATTGACTTGTAAAATTTATTAGAATGCATCTTTCTTTTAGGATCATTGTAGAAATCCAGCCCTTTGATAAAAGTTGTGATAAAACATGAGCCTATGGATTGTGTAAGCGTATCATTGCTTCAACAATAATAAATTCTCAATTTTGAGGATAGAAATTCTCCCTAAACTCCTGAATTGATCTCTGGTTCTAGCACAAAAGTTACAAAGAATTAATTCTACTAACTGTTTTAACCTGCAGCGCAATTTTGATTTTTGAGAGCCGTGTCTTGAACGGATTGAGTTTAGCCTGGAAACACAAGGTGTCTGTAGCTTAAACATATAATATGTACGGACTGGTTTAATGAAAGCTGCCTCTTCCTCCTCCTTGATCTCTCAAAAAGAAAAACTGTATTGTTATCCACAGATAAAATTCAATCAACGGAAAATCGTCTTTAACCAGTTGGGATCTTTATTTCAAATCAAAGTATGAAAATATGCTACATTTGAATGCAAAAGAATCGCTGGCTAGGTTTTTCTTTCATTTTTTAAATAACACTAAGCTTAATGTATTAACATTAGCACTCACCTTCTTCATGAATTGGTGTAAGGAGCGATCGCGTGATTTTTAACTAACTGTTAAAGCTCTCCTATCTTCGAGCAATGATATAACTCATTCCCTCTACGTGTTTTCTTGTTTATAACTTCGGGACGAGTCGAATCGACTAATTTTAATTTAGTTTTCTGTGCAATAAAGAGAATCGTATTCTTTGTACAACACTGTCAATTTATTTGCAAGTTATTACGAAATGACTATCGAGGGCATCTATAGTTTTTCTCGGGTAAATATAAATATTCTTAAAATGAGTTTCAAACTCTTGATACTGTATTTGTCTTAACTTGAACATATACGTGAAGTGGTTTATTACAAACAGAACAATAAGAACTGTAATAGATTAGTAACAAGTTAACCGGTTTGAATAATTGCTGTTTCCAGTTTGATTACAAAACCGGCCCCTGCACTCGTTTGCTGGTAGGGATATATTACATGTTGTAAAGAGTACTAATTTGGTTCTCTTTGATTTCCATGAATATTTCTGTGTTATACTTCGTCACACATTTAACACATGCTGCGAGGCTAACCAGAATTTCCTTTCCATTTGGAATTTAAACAACGTAATGCGAACGCCTCTGTTTCAGTGTTTCAGCGTTTCTGTGACGCCTGTGTCCCACCCTGTGACAGAGCACTTCTGACATAGTTCTGCGACAACATACAGTTGAGGAGATAGAGCCTCAGAAAATGGCGATGGAGAATGGCAACAACCCTGGCAGCGTGCAGATGGTTGTCCCAGCGAAGCAACGCTGCACATCAAGTTCCTCCTGAAGAAAGATCATGAAATCTGCTGAAAGTTTAAAAGATGAAGTGCACGATATGGCAAAGAAACTCTCTCTTAGTCGCAAGTGTGCGAGTGGAGTTCAAAATTCAAGGCCAGAAGAGAATCCGTTCTAAACGTGGCCCGCACTGCATGGCGAGCTACAAAGAAGGGATGATGTGCACTGATTTCCTGGCACACGGGGCCACAATCAATGCTGCGTACTACAGCAACCTCCTCCGGAACAAAGTCAAAGAGGCTTTGAGAAGAAACAGCCATAGATGGTGAAGGATGGTGTCATCATCCTGCATGATAGCGCGCGTCCTTATACGACCACGACAACGGTCATAGCTATCACCAAACCTGGTTGGGAAATCCTAGACCATACCCCGTCTATTGCCTTGCGATTTCTATCTTTTTGGTTCCCTCAGAAGGCACTTGGAAAGACGAAAATTCCACACCAACGACGAAATCAAAAGGTATCTGCTGAAATGACTGAAAGATCGTCCCAAAGAATTTTATGTCGCAGGGGTACGGACACTCCCACACCGATGGGACAAGTGCGTGTGTGTACATGGGGATTACCTAAAAAGAAAACAGTAGTTGATTTGCATGTCGTCTTCTCTGAGTAACAAGGAAAAAGAAATTTCGGTTATAACTTGAACATTCCTCGTATATATATTAAAATTTTGGTAAGTATCGTTGTTCTCAGAGTCTTTCCCCCTCTAATATAATGCTTTCTAGATTTCCGTCACTGACTGTATTTTGTTGTTTAATTGCAGATAATATAACTATGAATTGTCATTATTACATTTTAAGCTATTTATTATGGACTTATTTAGAGAGAATTCGACATTAGAGATGAACTCTGTTTTTTCTATTGATATGTATACCTTGCCGCGCTATACATTATATATCGTTCCAGAGCGGATATTTTATGCATGTAACTCGGGATTTTATGAGACGTTGTTTACTTTCTTGAATCACAAAAACATACTTGAGTTTTTGCTTCGCTGCACATTATTTACTTTTTGTTTGATTCTGTTCTGTATACCATACAGCTTATGAGCTTTACTTGAGAACATATAAACTCTTGTTTACCAAAACAGGGAAATTATTACCTAAACGTTCTGACAAGTCAGACAAGCTGTAGCTCTTTGGTTACGTAAAACAACCATTTATAGTAATTTGCCGTCAACTTCCTCTGACTCTAGCATATAATTGACAATCAAGTTAATGGTGACATGACCAATGGTGGTAATGTGGGTTGTCCCAATGGAGACGATTCTCCGCAACAACCACAATCTCTACCACGAATTATGGCAAAACCTCCACCGCGTATTAAGCCGATAACAAATATGTATAATGCTTATTTATTCTGAATTTTTATTCTAAATGCTTACTATCTTTACTTTAAATGCATCTCCTCCAAAGAAAACATTGAAGATTTCTTTCGGGAGTATGATGAACGTTGAGTATACTTTCAGAATTGAACTCTAAACGCGTTTTTTTGTTCTTCTGTTCCCCAAAAAGGCGAATAAACAATTATATATGGTCCTTGATTTTAAAAAATAGAGTTATTTGCGGAACCGTATTCCCTGACGTTTTTAGAAAAACTTCAAGATAAGAAATTACGGAAATGTGAAAGTATTCACTCATATGTCTATGACATGATGCTGCTTGCGGAGATAGTTCCTAGAGTACAGTTATAGTGAAGTTTTCATATTTCATCCTTCCGTTTTCAACTCTCCTCAGGCCGGTAATCAGCCGAAAAATGTAGGGGGGCCGGTAGAAGTTAGGGGGCCGGATCCAACCATATTATAGTTCATTTGCAAGTGAAACTTTTAGGGGGCAGCAAAAATTAAAAGGGGAAGACCCCCTAGACCCCCCTTCGATACGGGCCTAATTCTCCTATCTCGAATCATCCTTCATCCTTCATAGAATAGTGTATTTATGCCGAGCTTAGAGATCAATTATCCCCATTCAGAGTCAAATCAATGTTGGCAGCCAAAACAAAGTATTTCATATTAAGATACAAAAAATAATGAGATACAAACTGCTTCCAAAAGGATATGAAGCTTTATTCAGCACGCTGAATAACCAGGTTTGTTTTGAATTTTCCTTCTCGTTGAAGGAGGGCAAGGGAAGGCAGACATGGAAAGAATTCTGAATACCGTACCCTAAATTGACTCAACCGTAGCAAGTAGCTTCAATGAAATGTTACGAAATGAGCATTTTCTTGAGCAGTTTTCTCCAAGACTTCTAGGATTAGATAAGAGTCCATAAACAATATAACATGTGTAACAGAAGAAGTATGATCAACAAAATGTTGAAACCTTTCCGCAAATAGTTCACTGTTTATCCAACCTTTTGGATAAACACCAACTATTGATCCAGGAGAAAGATTTTGAAACACTCACTTCATATCTAAACATGTAAATATAATTACTGGGGATGTTGGGGGAGTGTGAACACCAGACACTGTGATACATCCGAGAAATGCAGTTATTGTCTCCCCTTTTAGCACAGAACTACTTTTATAATCATATAAACGTTTTAATGCTCATATCAATTTTTAATTATTTACGGTATACACAAAATACGTGCCGGGAGCTTACATAATTGCTCGTCCGAAATAAGGGCTAAAAATTGAATGCTAAGACCTACCAACAAACAATTTCATTTAATTTCGAGTTTTGACTTCAAAAAAACAGAACATTTCCACTCACTGTAATGTATCTGAAGTATCTGAAGACAGTATACAAAGGTCGTTCAATAAGTTCTGCACATATGAATACAAAACGTTTGTTAGTTTCAATGTGATGATGAAATTTTAAGTGAAGCCAAAGGTTTACTTTGTTCCTTTGACTTTAAAATGGTAATAATTGTTGTTTTCTATTGTTCAAAAGTAAACTACAATGGACACTGAAGTAGATATAAGGGTCCGACAACGATCGGTATTGAAATAACTGTTAAAAATTTGTTATGAGCCAAATCAATTCATAGGAAGTTGCCTCCGGTTTATGGAGATCACACATTCTACCGCTAAAGCGTCCAACGTTGGTTGCAGCGATATAAAGATGGTGATTTCACTCTTTTGGTCAGAAAATTATGCCCTCCTTTTTCTGGGATCAGGGCGGTGTCATTTTTATAGACTTCTTATAACATGACTTCACAATTAACAAGGAATAGTATTTTGTCACTGGATAAGGTACGAAGTGCTTCCAGACCAAGAGATCGAAGCTGCAAGGTAAGGTCATCAAGCTCCATCACGGCAATTCTAAGCCTCACACAGTAAACAATCATGAAAATGGGTTAAGAAGTTGATCCTCAGCCTAGTCCAGATTTAGTTCATTAGGGTTTCTACCTGTTTGGTTGTCTGAAGGCCTACCTGCGAGGAAAAACATTCGACAGTGACAAGGCCCTGATTTCTTATGTGAAACAATGGTATAAAATTCAGCCATCTGAATTTTACCAAAGTGTATTCAAGGCACGGAAAGAACGTTGGACGATGCATAACAGCAGATGAAGGCTACATTGAGTGATATGGTGTTGTAGCCAAAGAACCAAAGGATGTTCAGCTAAAATTTAATATCATATTACTATAACTGCAGATCTTACTGAACTCCCTTTGTATTTAATATTTTGCAAAACACCAACATAATTTATGCCCCTTTTAGACAATATCTCCTCCTCAAGCTACGCCTTCCTTCACTCTGCTGTCAGTTTGTGCAAAGTTTCCTATAACTTGCTGATATTTGTCGAAAAAATGTGGAATCCTTTCTTCTGTCATCCTTGTGACATACCTCACTAACACTTATCTCAGACTACCAGTGTCACGTACTTCTAACAGTTGCATATTTAAAAGAGCAATGAAATGTGTTGCAACAAATGTTGACATCCCTAGGCATTAGTGAATATATTAGAGGGAAAATGAAGGTAACGACAGCCAAAGATGAATAAATGTAATTAAAGTCAGAAAGGAACTAACTTGTTAATTTACAGGTAGTGTAATGCTTATTTGAAACTTCAATAAATTAAATATATCAAATGCCGTACATCAATATCTTCATTATATTACTGACATGTCAAATTTGAATCAAAAATCTATCTCCAAAACGTTGTTATTTTGCTATTTAGAATTTACAATTACTATCACTTTGGGAAGTTACAAAAAAAAATTGAAACTCTGACCATGTTGCTAAAGCGAATCAGAGATATTACGATTAAATATGGTAAGAAAAGAGTTTGAAACTTACAATATATGGGCCATTTTCCCTATCTGAAGCTACTCACTAGAATTGTCAGTTTACAAAGAGCAGAAGTAGCGTCCAGGCTCAGAGATAAGAATAAAATTATTCCGTTATCTTAAACACCGTTCATATGAATGTTAGTTTAGGGAATTTCCAAAATTTAAGGGTGATAGTCTTTTTGATACCTCAAATATATTGAGTGGTGGGTCAAGATAATCCTGTGAAAGTTTAGACGGGGTACTTCTCTGTACCCGAGATCTAGAACCAAGGATCTAGAAGCAACAAAACGTAGGAAAAGGAACCCCAATACTACTATTATCCAAGCGCTTTGTTTTTAAAGTACTTTCTACTATAGAAAATATCAATCTGTTTGTATGTATAATTACGTCTAAAACTACAAACATCTCGTGACTGCATTCTAAGTCGTCTCAATTTCATAAAATCTTGGTAGTCATATCCAGTTGCGGCTGGTGACAATTTATTAGGTAATGACAGAACTATATTATTATTATTATTATTATTATTATTATTATTATTATTATTATTATTATTAATAATAATAATAAGAAGAAGAAGAAGAAGAAGAAGAACATATATAGAATTTCAATTTAATTATAATCTATTGTACATACATTATCAGCAGTCAGGTAGATTCTCTTGCTCCTTTCACTGAAGTTATATTCTTCTTCATGCCAGTCAGTTATATATTGAAGTGAATTCTGAAATCAAATTTGCGGAATAAATCTTGAGATGCTCTTATTTAACTAAGTTTATTATTTATCTTGTTGATAAAAAAAAAAAACACATACACACTGATATTGAATTAAACACGAGTACACTGTTTAAAACGACATACGTCACTTGCACTGTTTATTGTCTTCGAACTTTCAACTGAATACATTTGGTTGACTAGTTAAGATGCACGATACTGAAACTCCATGCGACGATTTTTCTTGCTGGAAAAGACGTCGATAATTTTTTTGTTAAAATTATCTATCTCATTAACGAATGTCTTTTCACATGATAACATGCCTAACGCAGTTAATCTTTCCTCTTTCATGGTATTTCTTAGGTAAGTTTTTATTCTGTTCAACATCGAGAAACATCTCTTCTTCTGCTGTTGACATTGGCATAGTTATCAATAACTTTAAGAGTTTAACTGTTTCTTGAAACGTGTCGCACAATTCATCGTCTATAATGAACATTAAGAATGACACCGCTCCAGACACCGTTCTCAGTTCGGGTCTCGAATAGCACACTTGAAGTTCGCTTTTTAATTTATTTTCCTCCAAGAAGGGATATGTTTTAACCATCTCACTGAGATAATTATCGGGGAACTCCTGTAATTGTCAAATTTTTCTACAGCAAATAATCTCGTAGCTACAAGGTGCTCAGTGAAGTGAAATCTAGATTTGATCTCCACTAGGATTGCATCACAAACTTCTAATGCTTGTCTTTTTTTGTCGTTATAGAACGCCTCACTTCGTCGTCTTTATGCACATGGTTCGTCTCTTGCTGTTTCTAATTCGGTTTCTACTTCCTGAATAATGTTGTCAAATTGTTCTCTGACTGACTGCATACCAAGTTCAAAATTATGCAGATGTTCTCGAACCTTGACAGGATCAGTACATTTCTTCTGTAGTTGGCTGAAAATAATTTCTACGTGCGGCATAATGTGGAAAAAAGTCAACCAAAATACGAAATCTTCTTCATTTAATAATAGCTTGTACGCGGAAGCTTGAGTTAAGGTGGTTTGTAATGTTATATCTTCACAGTTTTCTATTGCTAACATAACATCAATTAGATCTTTTCGATACCCGTAAACTGTATTTACTCCACGAGACTGAAAATTCCATCTGGTGTGAGAAACCCGCGGCAACCTTCTTTGAACAATTGTACACTGTTAAAAATGGTTTCTTAAATTCGAGAAAAAAATCCTCGTATTTGAGAACATCCGTTTCTTACCTGTGCACCGAGTAATACATTCTTAAAAATGAGATTTCGGTTTTCTCAAATCATTTTGAGAAATAATGACTCAAATGCGAGGAATATGTCTCATTTTTGAGGGTGCAAATGCTTTCTCAGATTTGAGAAAAAATGTATTTTTTCTTAAAATTGAGAAAGTAACATTTCAGAAAATGAGACGTATAACCCCAATTTTGAGAAACACATTTCTCAAAAATATTTGAGAAATATCTTCCTCAAAAGCGAGAAACGGTGCACAGAGACGGGGTTCTCAAATACGAGAAGACGTAAAAGGCTATAACCAAAATATAAACATGCAAAAAATTCAAACTATTAATACACCCAGAATTTATATTAAATAAACACCTATAGTTATAGATATTGTTTATAACATAACACATTTAAATCTTCACTCCAACTCAAGAAAATTCCACGAATACCACGACGAATTGTACTTTAGGTGCGTTACTTATTCCTACTGCATCAGATAGTTGAACATTTTCCTTTTTATCACTGTCCACTTTCTCAAGACTTTTCTTTTTCATCGACGTGGTTTACTAAAGATTCTCCCGTTTCCTCCAACATTATACCACCTTCTTGATAATTCCGATTCAAGAATAATTCGTCTACTTCAGAATAACGGCAACAATTTCTGCTGGAGTGTAACGTCCCACGCACATCCTACGAAGCTCAGGGAGACATTATGATGATATTGAGCGAAAATGCTGTAATAAAGAAAGTGAGGGAATCCCGAGAACACACACATAAGATGTTTACTCACACTGCCCCTTGACGGAGGTGGAATCAAACTAGGGACCCCAGGCATCGGAGGCTAGTTCTACTACTGAGTCATCGCAGTTCAATATGCCTACTTATCTACCATAAAAAAAAGTTGCCTACATGAGAAAACACCACGTTTGTGGGATTTTCCAGGATTCTCCAGTTTTCTCCTACAAGAAAGTATAGGAATTTATTTCGGAGGGGTTCCAAGTTCAATACGAGGTCAAATTGTATTAAAATATGTAAAATTGTCCCTAAAATTAGATAAAATTTACATAAAAGTAGCGATTTCGGGGAAGGTCCAGAGTTCCAGGACTCAGCCCCTACCTTCCATCTTTCTCATTACGGCAGGGGCATGCGACAGTTTCTGCCCCTCATAAATGTGCTGAAACTCCACTGCTAAGGATTCAATTCAGATTGGAAACAAGGTCACAAAGCCATGCAAAAACTGCCAAGAAAGGTACGTCCACATTTTCATTACACCATTATTATCCATGTCTATCACTATCTCTCTTAGCCTTGGAGCACAATCGTGGGACTAAAAAATAAATGAAATCTTTGAGTTTTACTTCCCACAGTTGTGTTGGGTAGGCTAAAAGAGACGATGATGAAGAGAATAAAAAAGATAGTGGAATGAAGAAAGTGGGAAGAATTGGGAGAACCCCGAGAAAACCCATGCACACTGTGTTTATCCACCAGAAAGACCACTTGCCGCAAGCTGAGAATCCTGGGATCAAAGCGAGGGCCTCATCGCACCAGAAGTGAAAGCTCTACCACTGAGCTACCGCAGCCTCTACGTAAAATTAAGAGCTAATGCGTACAGTAGTATGCCACAAATAACCTGCAAACTTGTGTCATTAAAACGATTACTGGTGGTGAAAAAAAAAGGAGGCGCGAAATTATGTTTGGTGATCAGTACAAAGTACCTTTGTATTACAATTCCATAATAATAAATCGTACGTTGTTTTGTAACGCTGTTTCTAACTACACAGATGACTTATGTATTCTTTGTTTCCGTACATAAGCTATTTTGCACATTATAACGAATGGCGAAGGGTGTAAAGCATTGGCATGCCTCCTCGTTCTATTGTAATATAGAAAACAACGTGCCCTACGGCGCTCTAACCCGCCTTCACTTGTTATTGCTGCACTCGCTATTATGTGAATTGAGTATTGAGCTTTGATACATAAAGGAGCCAACCTGACTGCTATAGCCTATATAACCTGTATGAGGGGGGTCAGAGTTCTACACACCAACTAACGCACTACAGTAACTTTTAGTCTATGGTAATATGTTTATAATTTACCCGAACTTACGTTCGAATGTTGATATGTATGTTGCTCCTCGCCGCTGTCACATGACATGTATCCATACGCCACCTCAGCTACATCACCTACTGCGTACTCATATCCATTCGCACTCTGCTACAGCTGAAATCCTTTATCTCGTTTCCTTAATAGTAATTGAGCCCTAGCAATATTTACTTCTTAGTAAAACATAGTAATATTATTTCGGTAAGATTGTTACCGTTATTTTTTAATTATCTATGATGTTGCAAATCACGCACTATTCCATTCTCATTTTTAAGAAGTGAGAAAATCTCATAAATGGGAACCTGAAAATTTGCCTTGAGCTCACAAATGAAAACACATTTGGAAATAATGAGACATTTTCTCTCAAATATGAGTAAACATTACTTATTTTGTTTTGAACTTGCATTTTTCTCATTTCTGAGCAAGGAAATTTTTAAGAGTGTATCTTGCAGTGTATATGAGATCGTGAAATATCGGCTGCTTTCGGATTCTGCGTGACAAGCTTTCATTGTCACGAGCTAGAAGCAATGGAAAGCCTTTCCCGTACACAGCTGATAGGGCGCGTATATGGTGATACCACCATTCCAAGCAGCATTCAGAAGCAAGGGCCTGGTGACAGTCACCGAAGCAGAGTTGCCACCGTCAGGTCTTTCGCGCTAGGTCTCGCGGCTAAATAGATACGGCAGCGGGCAGAAAAAGGAAGAAATTCAGAAGCAGTTATGATATTTAACTCGCTTTCTTTTAATATTCTGAATCTTCTACCTCTCAAGGCAATGACATGTCACGGCGTCACTGCCTCAAAGGCCGCCACTGGTCATATCCAGGCGGCAGTTCGGCGGGTCACCCCACGAATCTGCCAATGACGAAATAACTATATTTTATATCCTTTAGTTTCCTGAAACACATAGTTTTATATTAAAGACGTCGTAAAGTATATATATATATATATATATATATATATATATATATATATATATATATATATATATATATATATATATGTGTGTGTGTGTGTGTGTGTGTGTGTGTGTGTATTGCTGCAACTTATGAGAAGGAACAAGTTGAATATCACTCTGCTTTCTAGTTAGAAGTCAGAGAAAAAGAAAGTGTGACATGTACTCAATATGTCAATCTGAAGAGGTTCAATCATTTGTCGATTTGCTTTACTTTTTTTCCTTTCTTTTTCTCCAATCAAAATGATGGAGCTCTGTAGCTTAACGCTTCTCTCTCTCTCTCTCTCTTTCTCTCTCTCTCCCTCTCTATTTGTCTGTCTCTCTTTCCAGAAGGAAAAGTGACATGTTAACGTAACAAATCTTTTTCTTATTGGATTCTTTATTATTATTACTACTATTTCGATTAAAAGGCGAACTAGGAAATTCAGGTCAATATGAAATTGTGCCAGATTACAACTCATCTGCACTTGACATTTTGAAATCACACTACAAGACTTGCCTACTTTGCGAATAATCTTGACGTGCTTTTCAAACTTGAACAATGGCCTCTTTAACACATTTTCTGCTACAATATAAAGTTTCCTTTGAGATTCTTTTAATGTAAACGGTTGCAAATAACTTCCCATTCTATTGTGGATTAATTAATCTACAACAAATTAATATTGGATTTTCCTGTTTCTGAATATTTCTAAGAGAACTGAAGCATTTTAAACCATGTGCTAGGGAACGTTGCCATGGAAAACAGGTAGCAGTGTCACAGAGTTTCACGCCTGAAAGAGCTGGTTTGAATTGTCTTATACCAAACTACTTAACAAGTTAAATTTTACCCAGCCTTGGTTTAAATATAGAATTTTACCTCAAATTAAAATGACGTATAATTTAAGAAGAATCAATGTTTGAAAGTGGACTTTTTTTTAAGAATATAGACTTGTCGAGCAGAAAGTCATTTATTTTCATTGCAATTCACGGAAATATTAGTATTTTGCACCCTGAGCATTTTACGAATCCGCTAGTCTCTGTAGCACTTTAGTAGTTTATCAAACCAGGATGATGTCCATTATTACTCAGATACGAACACGTGGAAAACTATGGAGAACGGATTTTTGATTGTCCATATCTTGGGATCAACTGGTACCACTACCAACGACCTCAATCCCTAATATTTGGGGGCCGCGGTGGCTCAGTGGTAGAGCGTTCACCTCTGGTGCTAGGGGTCTCGGGTTCCAACGCTGCTCCCGCCAAGTGAACTTTGTGGTGGACAAACACCGTGTGCGTGGGTTTTCTCGGGGTTCTCCCGTTTCCTCCCACTTTCTTCATTCCACCATTTCATTCATTATTCATCATCACCGTCTCCTTTAGCCTAACCGGCATAACCGTGGGACGTAAAACTCAAAAAAAAATTTTAAAAAAATTCATTTTTCAATCCCTAATATTTGTGATCCTCTATACCGTGACCGAAATTGATGATGATCAGTCAAGTAGTTCTTGTGAATTTATGTCACCAGGACAGATGTACGGATCAACAGAGTAAATATATAAAGGAATTCTTGGTTAAACAAACTCCTTCAAAATTTTTTTATACATATATTAGAATTTTTATACTTTGGAAGAAAGTACTAGTTGTTATGTGCGGTAAAAAAGTTACCGAAACATAATGTGACAATGATTGCGTTTTATAATATTTTTTTATAGAACGGAATGGTTGTACCTGTACCAACTTTTAAGGGAAATCATATAGGTAAAAATAAGTATTTTTATCCCTACAAGCTACGGGAAAAGGTCAAATTATGTACTAATTTCTGTATACATCTCTCTAAAGCTGCATTAAACGTTCTTCCCTTATCTTCTACCGATATTTTTTTCTATTGATATGACAGTCCATAACAGCTTCCACTGAGCTGTTCTGAATTCAGTCATGGAACCTTCATAATGTTGCATGAAGTTGAATTTCGTAGAATTTCCCCTTTTTCTCTTTCTCATTAATGATTTTCTCCTAGTGATCTTTACCAGAAAGCCATCACTACAACCTAAAGGAGCAGAACAGTAACGGGGACAAAATAGTACTAGACAATAAATAGATAAATAAATAAATGACCCATGTTGCATTGCTTTTAAGAACGTATCGTGTTTTTTAAATTTATTTTCGAGAGTACTATTCCAGAGGTCAACGTGCGTTCTTGACATCATCTTAGGCATATAATGTAGTATCCACCCAATATGTTTCTGTTTACGAGATGTGAGAGTGTTGCCACTCAACAGTAAGGGGATCGTGATAAAACAGGGGAATTTTGGAGGGAAATTTTAAATCTACTACTTCTCTTTCTCTCTCTTCGACATTACTGGAATAATTACTACACCCTCTGAAAGCCTACTGTATAATCTTTAGAATGAACTCTCAATTTAGACGATATCTAGTGGAGAATGTGCTATAATTTCTTAATTGCAATTCATCAGGTTTTGAGCACTCGGAGGGTATCTCTTTATCTCAGAAACCAAGGGGAACAGATTTATATACACTTTCTTCCATAGAACATTTTCTAAAGGTCATTTAGAACACTTAAGAGGCGAATTTATTCGAAACAAGAAAAAATTCAACAAATATTTCATTTGGATCGCTTAGGCTGCCAAAAGAGTAGGAAAATGTACTTTTTAGGCAAATATCTCCATAACTGCTAGCTATCGAGCTGAAGCGACATATTATGGTCTTATAATTTGCTTATCAGAAAAATGCATAGTTCAGAATGTCTTAGTGGCAGTGTAAAGGAACCCTCCACAAGAAATATTCGATTAGGAAAGGCGACTTCAATTCATGACTTATGAAATGACGTCCCAGCAAGCAATAAAAGTTAGTTAACAGAACATCGATATCCTGAACGAAATCAATATAGCGAAAGTTTATTGATGTGTTATGTGTGGTTGTATAACCACAGCTTTGAATGATGTAGTGGATAAAAATAAATTAAATCAGTTTACTCACTCAGGATCCAGCTGTGTTGGTTAACGAAAAATTTAGATTAATTGTATTTGTTGATTTTGAAAAAAAATAATGCAATGAGGATATGAGGAGGAAATAGAAGTAACACGAATGCAATGTTTAACACAAATTCATTGTTCTAGGATTAAAAGTGAGCTGAATGCTCTACCACTGAATTACCATGTACCTCTTTCTCCTCCCTCATACCATAGCAGAGAAAGATGGTTTGAAACGCATAGGAGGTGATGACACAGGAAAATAACAAAACAGGCTATGTAATAAAAAAAAGTTTCAGAAAGAGTATTTAAGAGAGTAGATATCCCGAAAAGTGTAGGTATTGATACTACATAACCAGTTTTGTTGCTTTCACGTGTGATAACTCTCCATGAGTTTTCCACAATTTTTTGTCCCGTACGACCTAGGAAGAAAAATATTAAATAGTGATTTAGTGGTAGAATGTTCACTTACTGCACGAGGTGCAAGAGATTTCACTTTCGATCCAAGTCCAATGAATACGTGGTGAACAAATGTCACTTCCATGTTCTTTTAAAATTGATTCTTCTATTTACTGTTACTCTTTCTTCTGCTCCTCCTCCTCGTTCTACTTATTATAATCCCACAAAATCTTATATAGTCCTACTGTAAAAGTAATGCTAGTGCAGGTAACGGGTAGAGCTAGGTTGAGTAATTCAGAGTCCAAGATCGGCTCCCACTACCAGTGTATTATAAAAATCCACTAATAACAACAGTATTTACAGAAATACTTCAATACAATTCTCTCTATTGTGAGGTATAAATTAAGAAGCCCAAGACCATGCGGCCAAGGACAGGATCTCTACAAAGCTCCAGGCAAGCTATGTAGGCTGGTGTAGAAAGCCTCAATCCTGCAGGCAAATGAAATGAAATGAATGAAATCTTTTAGTTTTACGTCTCACGGTTATGCCGGTTAGGCTAAAGGAGACGGTGATAATGAGAAATGACTGAAATGGTGGAATAAAGAAAGTCGAAGGAAACGGGAGAACCCCGAGAAAACCAACGAGCAGTGTTTGTCCACAACAAAGTCCACACGGCGCGAGCTGGGATCGAACCAGGGACCCCAAGCACCGGAGGTGAACGCTCTACCACTGAGCCACCGCGCCCCCCTGCAATCCTCCAGGCAAGAGCCGTGAGGATGTTAAGAGTCACAGAGTCCCGAAGCAGGTTAAGCAGCTGATGTTGGGATCCAGACAGAGTTCCGAAGCAGGCTAACAAGGGAAGTTCGGGAGAAAACACTCGCCTTCAGGGAAACTAAGCATGTCATTTGAAGGACCAATTCATGTTTATTACAACAAGCTAATAAAATTCCTGTGCAGTTGAGAACTGTTGGAGAGATTCAACTTGGAAATTTATATGAAAGAAATAGTATATTCGCATTTAAACGCGTTAAGTATACAGCATTATTAGTAACGAATATTGATATACGCATTGAAGTCTATCGGAGGTAGCAGAAAAAGCTTGTTTGCAATAACTAACGTATTTCTTGGTTAAAATTAGTCATTATACTGTTTACAATAATGATAGGTTAGAGATAAAAATTGATAACTTGTTCTTCTGATCTATGAAGAACTGAAGCAGGCGAAAGACTTCCTTGCACCATGAACATTTTATATGTGTAATTGCGTTGCATCCGTCAACGAAACAATTCACATAACCAAAGCGAAAAGAAAATTTGATAGGTGATTCAAAGGTATATAATTTGTTCTGTAGCCTGCCTTGTCAAACACAAACTGAAACAATCTAATGAATTGCTGTGGACGGAACCGATTCATTAGCATGGACACGAACCTTATTTGATTGTTTCGTTGGTACATCATAACACCCGGATGAAGAAGTTTCATACTATGTATAAATCTCCTGCCATAATCTGTGATTGGTTAGAATCCAAACATATCAAATGGTTGTACACATCGTGTGCACTTCTTTGGTATATTTTCAATTATTACGTCTTTGCCATCCGTCATACAACTTGCAATGGACAATTTGTCTGTGAATGGGATCCAGTGATCAAGCAGTAGCAAGGTCAAACCATCGAACTTCACCATAGGAGGGAATACTCCGGTTCTATACTTCTGGCAATCGCACATTTAACGTTGAATCTCTCGAAAAGTTCTCAACCGTAAAGGAATTTTATCAGCTTGTTGTAATCAACATGAATTGGTCTTTCAAATGGCATGCTTAGTTTTCTACAGGCGAGTGCTTTCGCCTGAACTTCCATTGTAAGCCAGGTAGAAGGGAAGCCAAGAGTCCCGCAGTAGAGTAGAGGCTTTGAGGTTGAGTTACTTTTAGTGCTTCAGGCAAGCAAGCGGAAGGTAGATCAATCGACGACTAGTGCCTGTCCGCTGGATGCTCTGCAATATATAGGCGCTCCTAGCGGCCGGCGGTGGCGCTGCTGCTCCCATGTCGTCATGTGACTTGTAGGTGGTGCTGGTGGCCGTCGTCTACTTCTTGTAGCAATCCCACACGAGGTGTACTACTCCAACATAAATATACAGGGTGGCCGAAAAGTAGGTATACAGTCAACTCATTGCTTTTTATATAATTTCTTATTGTTATCCACCAGGTAAACTTAGTTTCTTTATTATTTGATCTTAATATCTTTTTACTTATATCTTAAGCTCGGAACAACCGAAGCAAATAAACCTATAAAATAGAATGTTGTACTTGATAAATGCAGTGATGTATATCTACTTTTGGAGCATCCTGTCTATGGTTGATGTCTACAAACAGAGCAGTGACATTGTTTATAAACAGTAGCACTTGGTACATTACATCCCCAGGCCAGTTTAGAAAATAAGCTGAAGGATTATGTTTCCAATTGGGGAGGAAAGAGACACTTGGGGAACACACAAAAAGCACTGAACACTAAAAAATCAGTTTTTGAGCACTCTGATGGTAGAGGGAAAAAGTACTAAACAGTTAGTCCTCTAACGTAGATAGGATCGATGGTACACATTATTTCCCTCGAGGAAAGGCTGTTTTAAGCTTTAGGTTTAATATTAATATATGTGCACTATCTCATTAATCGTGTAAGATGTAGTAGTCGATCGCAGTTTCACATTAAGAATAGTGTTGTCGTAAAAGTATCTAATGGGATTGGAAGAAGTATATCAAGTTAGGTCGATCGAAGATCCGTGGTATTGAGGGAAGACTAAGATATAGTATGCATAAAATTAATAAAATTGTGAGCACTACAAAAGTTGTAATTAGTAGTGGAAAGTTCGTGAGGCGAATGACATGATTTCTTGGACTCTCTGTATAAGATATAGTATTTGTGAAGTATCTGAATTAAATACGTATGTAAATAAAATAGTCCAATATTGAGTGATAATAATAAATGATAAATTTGAATTCCAGGACATCCCGTATAATGTAATTGTGATTCTGACTTTTTGAACATCCAATATAATGTTTGTGTTGCATAATGTCAGTGACAATGTGTAAATCATAGCGAAGAAGAAAAGTGGTAGAGGAAATAAAGACTTGTAGGTTACTTGTCCTTGTACAGATCATTTGCCTTTTAATGCGAAATTGCAAAGTGCGTTTTCCATTCAGGGAATAGGAAATACCAATTCAGCTGTTTTAAAGAACAAGCAGTAGGAAGTATTCGCATTATAACAAGAAAGCGATTTATCCGTTTAGTGTACCCACATGTCTCTTCTAATGGTGAGTACTGTCTTTTTTCTAAAGTTTAAGTGAAAATGATTAAAAATGTTGTGCACCAGAAAACGTTCGTAACTAATTGAATTAACTAATACATACTTTATTTTCTTACTCTATTGTAATGTTATTGCGAGAGTTTGTTAGGACAAAAATTTCTGAGTATGCGATTTGAACAGCAAGATTTGGTTAGCAAGGTTTTTTGACGGCGAGATTTAGCTCAGACCAGATTGTTGCACACACGTGAAGTTTTAGTTCGCGAGGTTTATGACGGTGAGGTTTCGATAACGAGTTCGTGTCTGTATACCGAGGTAAGTTTTATGTTTAAATGTACAACTACGGAAACAATTAACAAGTTAAATTCTTATTTTAGTATATTTGGATAGTCACTGTTATAGTTAGAGAAAATGAACTTCCGTTTTATACCAAAGAACTCAAGATTCTTGAAGAAAACACAGAACGAGATTGTTACATTCTCCATCGTGGCCGGTGGTGAAGCGTAATATGAGGCTCTGAGGCCGGGACTACCCATATATTTTCTCTATCTTTGATTTATTACAAAATAAAGTCAATACTTCAAAATTTCGTTTTTTTCGGTAAAAATAGTAGGTTGGAAACACTTGGAGGCTCTTCCGTCTGAGCCTCACCAGCTCGTTAGACAGGCTTACGGACTATGCTGGTCAGGGAGCGAAGCTATTATCCCTGGGGATTGCGCGCATTGTTGGGAAGGTGCGAAGGCTCGCCTCTGGAAGTTTAGTTTTAGCGTTGAAGGCATCTTTCATAGATTTCTTTAACATTATTTACGTTATTAAATGTTTTTTTAACATTAAGTAAGAAGTTTCTATGTAGAATTAAGTATTTATATTAGTGATAACTTGTTTAATTTTCTTATATACTCTCATCAGCTATTCAGAGTAGCTGTATTTTTCCCTACATGGGGCCTGGTCCATGATAGCTTGTGAAACGTAAGTCTGATACCTTAAACATACATATAAATCTACCAAACGCTACCGTACAGGATTAAATAATAATATTTGTAATTTTAGTTGACTTTTCCATTTCATAGAATCAGCTATGTATTTACGATTTTGTTTCGAGGGGTTGTGTTAAATTTATTTCTGGAAATGTGAAAATTTGGCTATATATATATATATATATATATATATATATATATATATATATATATATATATATATATATATATATATATATATATATATAACAATAAAAATACAATAAAATTTCGGTTGATTAAATGAATTTCCTTCTGACCATTAACATTTCTATTGAAGTTATTATTACGTGATGCATAAATTAAATGCAGTATTGTACTTACTTCAAAGTGGGAGATGCAAGTAACAAGCGCTTATCCAAGAAATTTGACAGCTAACTGTAAGAATGTACTTTCTTTTTCTCTCCCTTCATTTTCAAATATGCAGGAGTAGCCCCGTGTAGCGTAGTCGCTAACGATCTCGCTGCGAACCGTCGCGGGCTCGATTCCCGATGGGGGCACTCGGTCGTTACCCTGAATGAGGTTTCCCTGGGTTTTCCTCATTCACACCAGGCAAATGCAGGGCTGGTACCTAACTTATAGGCCCCAGGCCGCTTCCTTCCTTCCCCAATCCTTTCTTCCCTTCCCTTTCCCTGGATACTGTGCTCTCCGAGGGACGTCATCCCTCAAACGTGACGGGCTAAATGGCCTTAGATGCCGAAAACTCAGAAATTAATTCCTAATGGTAATCCTAATCAAATATGTAGGAAGTGAAAGCAGCAAGTGAGGAGGAAATTCTACCCTGCAAATCCCAGACAGAAAAAATATGAATTGCACTTCAAAATATTTGTAGTGGAGCTAAATGGGAATATTGGTTTATCGGGCCTACCCTACTTGTGGGATTACGCTTCGCCACTGATCGTGGCATCCCCGAAGCAATGATTTGGCTATTTTATCCGAGGTGGTAGATTTAAACCAGACTTTTTCAAGGAAAATAGAATACTTTTTTTCATAGAAATGATCTTAAAGATATGGATATGCTAATGTTATACGACAATCACTTATTATTTTAGATTTACCTTACCCCCTTTTCAGAACGAGCGACTCTTTTCAGAACCAAGGGTATATGAGACATGCATTTTCGATTTAAGTTAGATACTAGCACCAAAATGCATTCAAAGTTTTCCATCCAGAATCGAATCCGAACACCGTGCACCAAATGCGTGAGCAATAGCTACTAGACCAACAATGAGGGCTTGTTATCTTAGAAGTAGGACCTTTTAATGATAATGAAGCTCTGTGCCTGGGAGAACCAAGTAAGGCCTATTTATTTGTCTAAGAAGCTTCCAGATATAAAGGTTAATTTAGAACGGAATAATTAAAAACGAAAGATAATAATAATAACAAAAATAAGAAAGGAAGCGGGATGAAGTCGGCCATTCCAGTATTCGCCTGGTAAACATAAGAAATAACCTTAGTAAGGTGTTTGCCACCGGATTCAGACCCAGATCCTCCCAATTGCGAAGCAAAAATACTAACCATTAATCTAAGGCTGATCGGTTTACACCATTACATCACCTCGTGCCTTGTTTACAGGTACGATTCCATCATTTGCTTCTTGACGCTGAAGAAAACACTTGTTTCTAATTGCCTTTCCTGGGACTGTTCCTAGGACCCCTCATTATTGAAGGCAGAACAATCACTATTCCAACCCATACAGTTATTTTCAAAAGTCTCAGCATTTTTAAAATTTTTCCATATAAAAGACGCAATGTGCATACAAAACCATGCTTATTGGACCTGCTTTTGAGAACGATTTATGTTTTTCCCATCCCATATAAGGACACGAAAATTCATGATCTTGTTGACATCGAGACAAATTCATTCGAGGAGAGATGCTTGGCAATAAACAGATAACTAATGAGCAGACAGTTAATGTCACGTTTTGTTTATTGATGCATATTTCCAAAGACAGCTAGTGATGAATGTATGAGCTCTTATCACCAGCTTTTTCTTTACTTTAACAAACATGCTATTTAATAGTGTCGTAATATGGGTCAAATTGGATGCAAATGTATGACAAACGATCTTACTGTTTCTATTCGTGTGAATCAGTTGAATAATGCGAAGAAGATACAAATATTATAAAATGCAGAAGAGAAACTGTTAAATAACAGTAAGAATCGAAGCACGAGTTCAAGCGGATATTTTCAGAGAAAAGAGTCAATGCGAAACATCGCTTAGTGGTCGGGTGGAGTGGTACGTCGGACTCTACACAGATAATCGCAAAGTGGTGTACATATTATGCGGGAATTCACTGATCGTCCAAAAAATAGCAACTACTCTTAAGACAAGCTCACTGAAAAAACACACAAACGAAATAGAGGTTAACCGCTGCGTAAGAATCTACATATCTTTGAAATATTAAGGAAATTAAAGTAAAATGTCATGAGGCTATATAGGCCGGCTCAAGTCGTGAGCTTAATACAGTGTGACATTGTTTCGAATTAATAATGAAAAAAAAAAAGATCGATGTAGGGAAAGGGTGCAAAATGTAAGAAATGGATGGTCAAGTGGCAAGAATAAAAAAAAAAAAAAAAACTTCTTGTGAAGAGTTACCGTAACAACAGCGAGTAATTCCGAGGAAACGGAAGGTTTAAGTTTATTTTTTAAGTGTATTTAATTGCATAGCATAGTTTGTAGTTTAACGTGTGCAGCGGCATACGCAAGGTGGGGTTCGGGATTACAAGCCCTTTTGAGTAAGATATGAGAAAATAAGCATTTCCTATATTAAAATACTACCTGAATATACTTATTCTTCGCATGGGAGCTGTATTTGTGGGAGTATCACCATTCATTTCAACGACTGCGAAAACTATGGATTTGACTCTAACATTGCTCATTTTGGGCTATTTGTACATGTCTCGGTATCCCCGCTTGCTGAACCCCGGCCCGCATACTATGGTAGCTGAATTTGCAAATCATCTCTAATGAAAGTGTCACCGTTGATCTCAACAACCGCGAAAACTATTGATTCGACACTAAGATCGGTCATTTTCTACTACTTTTACATGTCCTGGTAAATGCCCTCTGAGATCCCTCTGGTTAAAAATTAAAAAAAAAAAAAGAACGATCCGCCTTCGACTGGGACTTGGACCAAGGTAACCGTGACCAAAATTTGGTAATGAAAGTGAACATGTGTGTTCTTTCTAAATATGTAAGACACTGCTTTCCAACCGACGGGCCGTGAAAATTATATTGGACCGTTGGGTTTATCTGAAATTTGACATACACCTTAATATAGTGGAAATATTTTGAGAAGAATTATGATCAGGACTGTGTCGAAATGCTTAAAGCAAGATCCCATATAAGTAACTCTTATGTTGTAAATTTCATGTTACAGATAATTATATTGTGATTAATTATTAATGCTTAATTTATTTGTATCGTGAGAAGCGTGCTAGAATGTATGGTGGCAGGAAAGAGAGGGAGAGGGCGAACGAGGCTAGTTGATGAACGGTATCAAAACAGAAAAATCATATGTGAAGACAAAGAGGTTAGATGAAGACTGTGAACCATGGAAGTTTCTCAGTTGTGGCAAGTGACATGGCAATAATGGGAGAATACCTATGATGATAATGAATTTATTTGTCAGTTGTTCGACTTTTTCCATACTGAGACTATATGAAACGTGCTTTAACGTCTAATGTAAAATTTGAGCCACTAAGCGCGTTTTCTGTATCAGACTCAAGCACCCGCATTAGGGAATCGAACCTGGGAACACACTCAGAAAAGCACATACGTTAGTCACTCGTCTACGAATGGCATTATCAATATTTCAATTTAATGTATGAAGTTTCTCTTGAAAAGCGACACCTAGGATAGTAAGGGCTATTGTCTTACTTTCAAAGAACTGCAGCTCTCTTCATTGCTCTAGTGCAAAGTTACGGAACCTACTGCCTTCAGAGTCATATAATGCGGCCTTGTGGGCCCGTTGAGAAAGGTGCTAGATTATATAAGAAATACAAAATATTTGTGAGTTTACATATATCGAATAATTATAGTGTTGTGTAGTATGGTTTTATACATTTTCATTCATATTATTATTAATGCAACTAATAACTTAAAATAACCGCAAAATATAGGTTTATTCAAAACTATCATATGCGGCCTTCTTGGGATATAGGCATTGTCTATGCAGCTTTAATACAAAAAGGTTTCTCCAGTCCTGGTCTTGTGGCTAACAGTTATGCTTGTGGTTATGTGCCACCGAGTTTGTTTTCCTAACGAAAAGCATTGGATATATTACACTGATTCGGATTCCACTTTAAACTGTGGGTCTACGTTCGTATAGTCTCACAGCTTAATCGAGACTTTAGACTCCAAAATAAATATCTAATTATAAAATAATTTACCAGGTGGTTGTTTCAAAACACAAGAAGAACTAGTGTGGTAGAGATTTGCAAAACACTAGTGGCTACTATTCTCCCTGCGCTTTGATATAAGTTATTGATCTGGAAATCATTACTTGTGCAATCTACTGTACAGACCCAACCCTGTGAAGAACAATCCAATCCTAAATTTTCTCGTTCACCCTAAACTATAAAGTTTTATGTGGCTATGGCTTATTTCAGACATTTTATTTAATACGTAATTTAATATAAACCGAACCCTATAGGAAACACCATTAGCTAATAAAGTGTCATATGAAACATCGGATTCGATTCTTGTTGGGAGTTCATGTGTTCGGGCTCAACGTTAAAATGCGCAATCACGTCTCTTATAGTCTCTATGCTAAACGGTACGCCAAACTTCATTTCAATAAACAAATAAAGTGTTCCTGCCATGCGGTATCCGTGGCAACACTGCACGTTAAAAAAGAATAGCCTCTCAGAAACATTGTTACGGCATATATTCCACTTCCTCGATTTCTTTTCAGGCATCAAGACTAAGGTACGGTTATGGTTTCCTTTTGGTCAAACAAGAATAAGAAGAAAAAAAAAACATCTAACCGACTCTTCACTGAAATCCTACATTATTAAAACATCACCAAGTCAAATGAAGCTCTTGGATTTGCAAGTTACTTACTATAAATATTCTACAGACTCTGTATTTTAAACAGTAGAAGATCGCCAATTTATTATACTGGTCCAAGATCTTTGCCCTGATTACCCTCCTCCAAATAGGAAAGAAATTGGTGGACCTGTGTTGGATTTTGTTACTAAGAAGAAAATGCACTGTTCTGTGAAATTGTGAAGGGCAAAATACTGAGGGCGGTTTTGATGGGTGGGCGAATGTGCTTAATTGTGTGAATTACAGTAACAACTACAAAGGGAGAAGTTTATTTAGCACAGACGATTGACACCTCAGGTCACATGCATACATCAGTGTGCCTAGTCGAAGTGACAAATTCTGAGTCAGATTTGAAATTTAAAGTCCGATTTGTTCTTACCTATAATTTCGTCCAAATGTTTTTCTTTTAATGCGTAAGATCTTACAAAGTGCTGAAAATTTGAATCTAATCATATACATATTCCACTCACATTCTGAATCTTCTGTCTAACGAAAACATGTAATAGGTATTGTAGAATACTTTAGAAAACTCATAATAATAATTTCGTCAAGCTGATTTCTCTTACCTTGTCGTTCTGAGCGAAGTTCGGTAGAATACTATGATGGAATGTCTTGACAAATAAAGGGTCCAAATGGATGAATCGAGTTGCGGGATGAGACATAGTTCGCTTGATAGAGGATGTGAAAAGATGTGTATGTGCAAAGTTATAGCGGCTGAGCGCCATAAGAAATGGAGGGGGGGTCAAAGTTGGTGGGAGAAGGGCTATGCTATGTTATTGAAATACACCAAGTAAACTGTTGAATCGTGAAAATAATGAAAGATACAGAACGTAACCGGTGGTAGTTTCACATATTGGGAAAAGAAGAATTGGCAGAGTAGATCATGAACCTCCGTCACCATCTTGAAATCAGCCATTTTGAAATATGTTATTCTTTTTGAAATGAAAAGGTAGTCATGTGATACATCAATTAGAGCCAGCATGTTCTCAAAAAGTCAAGTATGAACCTTAGTGATCATTATCTGCACTTATTTGTAAGATTTAAGATCATCTTTATAATTATTTACGAAAATCTAGGGAACTAATACTCGTATGTTGGAAGTTTGGTTCACGATTGATTCGTCTTTGATTATTATGACAATGTTGGTTTGCGAGTTGGGAGCTTACAATGATGATCCATCGTAGGACACAGTAATTGCGTCCTGTGTTAACATTGTCGCAATAATCGAAGGCTTCATATTTCAAACAAATCGATCGAACATAATGTGACAGGACAGACACTCGAGAAAGCCACCTCAACCGATAACTTATTTTCAGCTACAACTTCATTGTTGTATTCGACTGCAGTAGTCCACTTTTAATTTAGATATTACATGTTACACTCATCCCAAGTTTGGGGGCGCGGTGGCTCAGTGGTAGAGCGTTCACCTCCGGTGCTTGGGGTCCCTGGTTCGACCCCATCTCGCGCCGTGTGGACTTTGTGGTGGACAAACACCGTGCTCGTGGGTTTTCTCGGGGTTCTCCCGTTTCCTCCCACTTTCTTCATTCCACCATTTTTCACTCATCCCTCCGTCTCCTTTAGCCTAACCGGCATAACTGTGGGACGTTAAAGATTTCATTTCATTTTTCTCATCCCAAGTTTCTATTGCTTACAAAGGTGGACAAAGAAAGTTAAGTGAAAAATATAGCAAGTGGTAAAAAAAAAAAAATAATAATGTGACTTACGTACAGTACGTAATAATTGCATTTCAATCTATCAGATTTTATTGTGTTATGGTCTATATTAGTAAATTTTGTCATTTAGCTAAAGCTATATAAATTTCACATTGTTTTCGGCGAAAAGCGCAAGAAACGAAACGAAACAAAAAAACAAAAAAGTCAAGCAGAAGCGGTTCTTCCAGACCGTAACAGTTCTCTTCGGCTCTATATGAAGCAAATTGGAAGTAATGTCATAAATAATTATGTAATAATATACAACTCGTACATCAAATTTCACTGTAAATTTTCTTGGCTTCTAGATATGTTAACTTACATATGTTTTTGTGATAATCCAAACTTTCAATATATTACGAGTATCAGTTTCCTAAGTTTTCGGAAATACATGTAACTATAAAGATTATCTTAAATCTTCCAAATAAGTGCAGATAATGATCACTAAAGTACATAATAGACAAAACTACCTTTCCATTTCAAAAACAATCACATATTTCAAAATGGCGGATTTCAAGATGGCGGCGGAGGTTCGCGATCTACTCTGCCAATTCTTCTTTTGCCAATATGTGTATCTACCATCGTTTGCATTGTATATCTTTCACTATTTTTACGATTTAACAGTTTATTTGATGTATTTCTATAACATAGCATAGGCCTTCCCTACCAACTTTAACCCCCTCCCTCTCAGCTACTTATGGTGCTCAGCCTCTATAACTTTGCACATACACATATTTTTACATCTTCTATCAGGCGCACTATGTCTCATCCTGCAACTCGATTCATCCATTTGGACCCTTTACTTGTGAGTCATATATCAAAAGTTGGTGTAATAGGCTTAAAATATGTGATGAAGAACGTGACGCCAAATACTCAGAACTGACTTCCTAATTTTTCTTTAAAAAGAAATGTGAAAACACGATAAAGGCCATTTCGAGTTCTTTGGATAAGGTACAGATAAATAATTGCACTATTCCTCCAGTGTCTTTTTCATTGTGTATTCGAAACTGTAATTAAAATTTTTCCATCCAGCAAGGTTTTGTTTCATATTCATTTTTTTTTTAACCTTCACACGCGAAATTGATCATATTTTCTTCAAAACATGCATGTGTTCGGAGCACGATAGTTGAGCTGTTTATTAACACAGAAGGATGATTTAGGTGTCAGATTATTGAGAAAGAATAAAAGTATTACCTGGTGTGAAGTTTGCTGTTTTCGATCCCATAGGGATATTGTGAGGTTATTGAATTTCGTTAAATACGAGGGGCATACTGAAAGTCGTGTGGAACATTTTTTCGCAACAGTGATGTTTAGCCCTTTCGCAATCCCATTGTACAATTTGTACCATACGGGTGTTTCATGGTACATTGCGTTATAACTCTCCTATTTGTGCTTTTTCGTCCGGTCTTTTTTTTTTTTTTTTCAAGTCCAGAGGCATTGTAGAAGACCTTACGTATGGTTTCACACCTTCCTGCGTCGAGACATAGCAGGTGATGACGTCATAATTCTAAAATATATATTTTCTTTTATTACTTTTTGGCGGGTCTATGTTCATTATTTTTTGGCGGGCTTATTTTTGCACGTAGAAGATTGAAATTTTGCACAAACATTCATTCCACCGAGTAGTATTTACCAGATTTTTCTCAGATTTCTGCATTAAAACAGGGAATATCCAGAGGGGCAAAAAGATAAAAAAGGGATATTTTTACCAAAAATCCCTTTCTTCGGGATTTTCCCGCCTTAGATACATGATGGTGACATGTGAATGGTACCGCCTGAAAGGCAGTTCTATTCTGAAGAGAATGAGGGCAAAACATGACCCTAGGGTAATTAGGGAAGCGTCAGGGAATTTTTATCAAAACATGCTTCTGTATAGGGGAATTTTGGACATTTACGGTATTATTTTTTGCGGACTTATTTTTACACCTAGAAGATTGAAATTGTGCAAAACATTCAGTGCACCAAGGAGTATTTAACAGATTTTTTTCGTATTTCTGTGTTAAAACAGGGGGTACAGAGGGGCTAAAATTTGAAAAAGGGAATTTTACCAAAAAATCCCTTTCGGGATTTTCCCCACTTAGATACATGATGGATCCCACACAGCAAGGAATATTTCCTCAATCAAAAGAAAATGTTTTCCTTGGTTTCCAAAAGGTTTTCCTTCTCTGGAGATTTCCATCCTTTTTCCCCCAATGTATTCCGAACATTTCCCGAAAATATTTTCCCAAAAATGTTTGTAAAACATTTCAGAAATTACCGGGAGTACATTTTGAGAATGCTTGCCGGAAAGTAAATCCAGGAAAATATTCACAAAATATATTAGAAATATTGTTTTGGATCTAATTTAATATGTTTTCACTGTTGATAAGGGAAATATTTTTTAAATGATACTAAAAATGTTTTCCATATGTGATACGGAAAACAATGAAACGAAATATACTCCACATATTTAAAGAAATGTTTTCTAATACGTTATTTGCAACATTTTCTATTTTTACGAGAAAACGTATTAAATATATATTATAAAAAACATTTAGAATATTTTAAAAATAAATTATTTCATAATATAAGAAATATTTTTTAGTAATGTTTTAAAAAGGTTTACTTAATTTTTACAAAAATATTTTGGTAATCTTCTCCTATAACTTAAATGAAATATTTTCGTATGATATTTTAGTATTATTTCCAGAATATTTTATCAAATTTTGAATATAAAACCTTAAAACAGATAAAAGGAAACATTAAAAATGAATAGAAAAATGTTTTCCATTCTGTTTTGGAAAATATTTTGTGTCTTTAGTGAACAACATTTTCTGATATAGGTCTATTATAGAAACATTTTTACATTGTTTCCAGAATATACTCTTCCGTTACTGGAGAAAACACATTCCTTGTTAGATCTGAGAAGTATCCCAAATATTTGCCGGAAATATTTTTTAAAATGTGTTTGGAGAACATTTAATGAAGTACAGGAAGCAGTGGCGTTAAATAAGCTTTCCGGGCTTAAGCCCCACCGAAATTTGTTTTACTATATTAACGTAAATGAAATATCCTGCACAATTTTCACATTTCCAGGAATAAAGTTAGCAAAAATTCCCTCCACGAAACAAAATCGTAAATACGCCACTGACAGGATGTGCATTTTTAGAACGTTAGTAGGAAAATAACGTAAGGAAAATTTTCACAAATTGTAATAGAAATATTGTGTTGAATGTAATGTAATATGTTTTCAATGTTGAGAGCAATGGTAAAAGTGGATCTGAAAAGGTGAGGGTCGGTAGGTAGCGGATGACGTCACGCCGTTGCCCCTGACTATCTTTGATCATTATATTTTTTTTAGGAACTGGGGAGACGCCGTACATATTTTTTCCAGGTGGGGGCGGCGTCCCCCCGCACTTTTTACCCCTAGTTGAGAGAGAAAATGTTTTCGAAGTAACACTAAAAATGTTTTACATAGGGTCTACATGATAAAGAAAACAGAATAGGCCTGTGAACACAATAAAATGTTTTCCAACATGTCATGCAATCTTTTCTATTCTTACAAGAAAACATATGAAATATATTTTTTAAAATATTTCGAATATTTTAAAAATAAATTCGTTCGTAATATGAGAAATATTTTTAAAACGCCTATTAATTTTGTATGGAAATGTTTTTGTTACCTTGTCCTGTAACTTAAATGAAATATTTTCATGCAATATTTTAGAATTATTTCCAGAATATTTTATCGAATGTTGAATAAATTCTCTCACAAGAGTATTGTAGTAGCATTATTACCAATCATTAGCAGCATCAAATAAATATATTTGTTAAAAATTTGAAATGTATATCTTGTGTGACAAGCCATTTATTTGAGATTGCAAAATAGCATCGCTACATCAACCGTCATTTGTTTATCAAAAGTACCAGCATTCCTGGCGCGATGTTGAATTTGAATGTTGATCTGTCTCTGTCTCCTTATCCCCACCTGTTCTTACTGCCTATTATCTTTATTTACAAAGATCTACGTTATTTAGCATCTTATAACCATCTCTAAAGATTCATCTCAATTCCTCATCTTTTTCTTTTGATCATAAAGTCTATAATTGCCGGGAGAGCGATCTTCGCTAAGGCAAGTTGCAACCACAGAAGAAGAAGAATCTGTCTCTGTGAAGTTGTGACAACAAGAACTTACAAGAAAAGTCGGTAAGTAGAACGATTACATAAAATAATTTAGCTTTATTGTCTGTAAAAGTTATGACAAATTTATGTTTACAAATTAATAAAGGTCGTGGGAGACTAGATTTCTACTTTTTATGTTTATACATAAAATACCGTGCAAGTTTCTTTTGGCTCACCATTCGAAATAATTGCTGAAAAATGGATTATTTTTATAATTTTCTTTTTATTGTCTCCTAAGTGATTTTCGATAGGCGATTTGAAATACGTCACATGGCATAGATGAAATTCAAAGGGAGCGTCAGAAGTAATTTTCGAAAAATTACAGTTATTATTTTATGATTTGCGTATATATATATACTGGGCCGGATGTATGACGTAAAAACTACAGTGCAAAAAATACAAATCAGCCTGTACTACGTGGCCACTAAAAAGCACCAATAGGCAGGGTTCTAGAACACAGGTCTCTCTTCCCATTTATCTGTAATGTAGACAGAAATCAACGTGCCCTGCGGGGCTCTAACCCGCTTTCACTTGCTAACGCTCGCTCGGCAATACTATGTGAATTAAATATTTTACTTTGGTACAGAAAAAAATCTATTAACCTATATGGGGACCTGTGTTCTAGAACCTTCCCGCACCAATACTATCTGAATCAGAGCAGGGCGAAGGTGGAGGACAGCAGGAGCGAGTGGATGCTTTCCAAATGGAAAAGATGTGGGCAAGTGTACTTTAGGCAAGGCAGTGGCAATAACCAATTCATCTGAACCTGTTCCTGAACTTAGTTACAGTTCCCAAGAAGGAAAGACAGAAAACAACGTGCACTGCCGGGGCTCTAACCCGCCTTCACTCGCTAACGCTCGCTCGGATATTTGTACTTTACAATGTTACTGCCTTGCCCAAAGTAAAGAGTTACCAGGTGTATATTACCATTTTAATGACACGTTATAATAATTCTGCGTGTAGTTTTACTTCTGGCGTGCCACTGGCGTGTTTCTTTCAGAAGTAATGTTCCGGGTGCATTGCTAATACTATTCTAGTTATTATTATAAACGTATTGTTTTTGATGCTCCGGGAGGGGGGTGGGCACTGCCCTCCCAAAAACAGGTCTGGAAGAAACACTCCTCGAAATACTTAGTCAGATGTAATTCTTTCACAACTTTCTTTCTTGTGTATTCAATAGTTTTCGCCAAGCGAAGTATAAATTTTTCACTTGGCATAGATAAAATTCAAGGGGACCGTCAGAATTAATTGTCGAAGAGTTACAATTCTTTTACGATTTGCGTATTTATACTGAGTCCTGATGTGTGGATAAGAAGTACAGTACAAAAAATAGAAATCAATCTCTGTTAGGGGGCTACTAAAAAGCACGAATGCCATCTAACCGAGTATGGAGGGTGAAGGTGGGGGCCCAAGGGGGTGCTTCCGAAGGGAGCAGGCACGTACTCTTCTATTTTGATGACGGGATAATGGCGGGTATATTACCATTTTAATGATGTATTCACGATTTTTTTTTAGGGGAGAGGGGCTTGGCTAACTTTGTTCCTGGAGATGAGAAAATTCTGCAAGATGATTTATTTACTTTGATATCGTAAGTACAATTTCAATGGGCTTAAACCCGGAAGCCCCCCCTTAAATACACCACTGGGTTATAATAATTGTGAGGTTCACTCGAGCAGACGTTTACACCGAGAACAAAATTTATAGGTAAAATGTGAAATATTTTTCGTGGAGGAATAAGAGTGTGAATGTAAGTTATTTCTGTCATTGCACAGCTTATTGAAATGGATTTTGAATGCAAATAGAGTAGAAGTAAGCGGCGGGAATTTCCGGTTCATACGTCAGTTGTGAACATCTGCGATGGCCGTAATGTGATTTTTTTTTAAGAATTGTGTAATAGAGAGAGAAGGATTATAAAGTTTCTGCAGAGTCATGGTATGGTGAAGCGCGTAAAATCAACTGCGCAAAGTGTGGAAAAGATGTATTCACAAAGAAAAATTCAGAACAGAGGCAATAGCTCTACATACACTATTTTCAGTCGTAAAGGTGAGAAAGAAAGGGGGTGTAACACACGTGTATTAGCTGTGAAAGATATTTTTTTAAAGCATCGAAATTAAGTGCTTTTGAAGATAAGAATAATTACAAATATTGTAAATGACCATTCTCTTTTATGCGTACCTCTACCCTCCTGTCGCTGACGTGCCTGCTCCCTACGCTGTCGCTCGGGCCCCTTGTTGTGCTTCTGCCCTGACTCGGTGAAATAGCGTTCTTGTTTTTTACTGGCCACCTAGCACCAGTTGTTTTGCTTTTTCTTTTAGAGCTCCTCATTTAGTGCATAGGGGGGCGCGGTTGCTTAGTGGTAGAGCGTTCACCTCCGGTGCTTGGAGTCCCTGGTTCGATGCCAGCTCACGCCGTGTCGGCTTTGTGGTGAACAAACATCGTGCTCGTGGGTTTTCTCGGGGTTCTCCCGTTTCCCCCACTTTCTTCATTTCACTCATTTCTCATTATCACCGTCTTCTTTTAGCCTAAGCGGCATAACCGTGTGACGTTAAGCTTAAGGATTTTTCATTTAGTGCATGTTCTGCAAAAAACCGGAAGATGCAAGAAATGCGTCAAAATTTGGTAGAACAGCCTGCTCGAGTATTGCCTAATTCTGTGTGCAGGTTTACTATTGGCGTGCCACTCTAAATATTTGTTGAAAAATTATAATTCTTTCGCTAATTTTGTTATTGTCTCTTAAATGATTTGCGGCAGGCGAATGTAAATATTTCACCTAGCATTCATAAAATTCAAGGGGGCCATCAGACTAGATTTGCCGAAAAATTACAATTATTCTAGTATTGTATTGTATTCAGGGTTTGCCCAAGTGGGCCCAGCCCGGAAAAAACCACCGGGTTTTTTCGGGTTGGACCCACCTGGATTTTTGAGATTTTCGTTAGTATATTATTGGTGCAATTAAGGTGATCACATTGGAAGTGATTCGTATCAGATTTGGGACTTGCCTTGGGTAAATTAGGTGCTTTCACGTTAAGGTATACAACATCCAAAGTAAGGCCTTTATGAAGTTCTGAATGCACTGAATGCATTTTAAAAAGCCGTACCTTAGATTGAGATAATTATAGAACAAATTAATGTATGGAATGTGCTTATATCCTATTTGAAGTAAAATATGCAATTTTATATTTTAGAAAATACTTTCCGTGAATAGTGTGGTCGCTTACTCGGCGACGCCGAAGGACATTATCCCTCAACTGAATACTTCAACAATAAAACTATTTGAAAAAAATGAAATGAAATCTTTCAGTTTTACGTCCCACAATTATGCATGTTAGGCTAAAGGAGACCGTGATTATGAGAAGTGAATGAAATGGTGGAATGAACCAAGTGGGAGGAAACGGATGAACCCGAGAAAACTCACGAGCACGGTGTTTATCCACCAAGAAGTCGACACGGCGCGAGCTGGAATCGAACCAGGGACCCCAAGCACCGGAGGTGAACGCTCTATCACTGAGCCACCGCGTCCCTAATAAAACTGTTTATTTTACGCTGTAAGATATTTAGTTTCATTTAAGACATATTGAAACATTTACTTTATGAAGTTGAATTATACAGGGTGTTTCAATATAACACCGACAACGTTTTTGAGATGATTCTTGACACCAAGATAAGACAAAAAGTATAGACCAACCTGGGTGCACAATTGCTTCCTTTCGGACTTGTAGGCTGCCGAAAATATGAAAATATGAACTTTAAAGGTCTATAGCGCCAAAACTATGGGACCTACCGTAGTCATGTCGAGACTTCACTTAAAAACTGAGATGTGCACTCTCCAAAAATACACGTTTCAGAATCCTGCGGTACTCACGCAACAATTTTTATAGAGTTAGCCTTGCTACTGGCATATTATTTGGAGTACTGGGCAACTACCTTTTGTTCATGTTTTCGGCAGCTTATAACTCCGAAAGGAAGCATTTGTTCACCTAGGTTGATCTATACTTTTTGTCTTACGTTGGTGTCAGGTATCACCTCCCAAAGCGGTGTCGGTGTTGTTTTGAAACACACTGCATATATGTTAATTGTTTTAAATTAATTTTCTGGGAGAACGGTCTTGCAACAAGTGCTCGGGAAATTCCCGTAATTGAACGCACAAAGTATCGGAAGTGAACTTCAACAAAAGAACCATTTATTTTACGCTAGAAAATATTTAATTTTATTTAAGACATTTTGAAACATTTATTTTATATAACATGAGTTATAGATTGATTTGTTCTAAATTAAATTAATATATTTGTTTTCAATTAATATATTTGGTGTTCATATTTGGCGAATGTCAGTGAGGGTATTAGGCTGATTTGTTCTATATTTGTTCGTTCGTCTGCCTGTACCACACGTACAGCAGGGTACCACTTTCCGTCTTTTAAGTTTAAATTTTCAGGGTACAAGTACGAGACAAACTAAATTTCATGTTCAGATTTTGGCGGCATACCAACCTGAAATTTCAAAATGGCGGATATCCACGCCGCAATTTTCAGTTTTTCAAGTTGAAATTTTCAGAGTAGAAGCACAAGATACTCTAAATTAACTGTATATATTTTGGCGGCGATCCAACGTAAAATTTCAAAATGACAGTCATTTTTCAAAACAGCAGTGAATAGAAAATTGTTGCAAGTTATGACAATCATAATCTTGAAATATAAATCACATTCTAACACTTTTACCCTAATGGCATTGGAATATTTTTAAAAAAACCTCAATTAAACCCGAAAATACCCGAAAAACCCCATATGGGTCCAGGTGTGTTGGGCTTTTTCAAAAAAGTCAGGGTTTTTCAAACCCTGATTGTATTGTATTTATTTTCACACGTTTTCATACAAATTTTTCACAACGTGAACGTATGAGTTGGACACGTCACAAGAACATTGAATGTGTACATATTTATACATTTAAATCTACATCCAATAGTAAAATAGCGTCAATTTAAGTAAAAGAGGTACAATTTTTCATTATTCTAATTTACATACAACGATATAAAACAATATAACAGTTAATAAAGCATTACATTATACATATGCAAAAATATATATACACTTTAATCCTTATTTACTACAGACATTTTTAATATAAGTGATTATAGATTTGCGAGATATTCTTCTACAGAATAGAAGCAGTGCTCGAATAGTTAGTACTTGATTGCTTTATTGAAGCCGGATGTTTTGCTTTTTAAAGTGGAAGGAAGCTTGTTATAAATATTCACTGTCATAGGAAATGTACTATTCTTATGCACTTTTAAACGTGAAGACTACATTAAGATCCGACGCTTGTCTTGTATTATGCATATGAATATCTGAGTTCAACCAGAAATTGCTTGTTATACCTATCTATATATCTTTTTTACAAATTTTAGAAGTTCATATATATATATATAAACATGGAAGAGATAAGATTTCAAGAAATTTAAATAGAGGTTTAAAAGAAGTTCGAGAAGAACTACAGTGCCAAGAATAAAAACCAACCAAAAGTCATACTAGTAGTGCTTCTCTTGTAAATATAAAATACAGCTTCTGTACAATGTGTAGGAATATAGTATAAAATAGTAAAAAATAGTATCCGGTGTAAAATAGTATCTTATACAGTTGTCTTTCATATGCACTTAAGTATTTTATCCATCGTAAAGCATTTATAATTATTTTACACTTGTAACGCTTCACTTATAAACCTAAAATACATGTATATTACTTTGAATTTAATTCTATCGCCTGCAGAAATTTATTTTTTTATAAATGTGTCTTTTCATGCATAGTTTTGAATTTTACCTGCATATCTTCCAAAATGTGGTGCGCCGAAAGTAATCCAGCACCTAAAATTTAAAGGTCTGAGTGACGACTGACTGATCCTCGCACAAGACAAGCCGATTAATTAAAAAACTTGAAATTTCGACAGTACATAGGATTTGTGACGTATGGTACCACTAAGGAAGATTTTTTGGAAATTCTACGTGAAAGGGGCGGGAAGTACTTTAATAAAGTGGCTATATCTCTGAATGTGCTTAGGCTTAGGCTTAGATGCTTGAAGTTTTATTTGGACTTCTCATTTAAAATAATTTGATACGTTTTAAGGGTTTTTTGATATTTTAGTAAAAATGGGAAGATAAGAGGGGAAAATGAAAAACAGGGGATGGGTTTGCAATTATTATAATCAAATGTCGATATCCCGGAAGATTTGAAAGTTAGGAACATGGAGTTTGGAATTCGGACTCATCATTTAACATAATTAGACACGTATTTCAGTTTTTAAGTATTATTATTATTATTTTGACACAACTTAGAATGGAAGAAATAGGGCGGATACGCGGAAAGGGGTGAAAAGCATTTTAATAAGATGGCCACATCTCCGAATCCCTTAAGCTTAGAAACTTGATGCTTTGTATTTAGGCTCCTCATTCAAAATAATTTGCACGTGTTTCACTGATTTTTGATATTTTAGTAAAAATTTTAAGAAAAGAGGGGCAAAGGAAAAAAAGTTTTGGTTTTAAGGTTAGAAACATGAACTTCTAATTTAAAATAATTAGATAAATAATTAAGCTTACTTATTTAAATATATGTCCTAGAAGGGAAGAAGAAGGATGCTGACGGCGATGAAGGGAGAATGGAGGTGGTAAAAATTATGAAATGAAATGAAAATGAAATCTTTCAGTTTAACGTCCCACGATTATGTCTATAAGGCTAAGGGAGATTGGTGGTAAAAGTTAGTAGACACGTGTCCGAGAGTTTTTGAAAATTCCGTATATTAGAGTCAAAGAGGCTCAATTGTTGGTCTGACAGTGAAGCGAGTACGTTTAGAACTAGTTGAAACGTTTAGAAAGTACGTAGTTCATCTCTGCTGCATGAGGTCCTTGGTTCGATCCCAGCTAGCGCCAACCGTGTGCATGTGTTTTCTCGGGGCTGTCCCGTTTCCTCCCACTTACTTTATTCCACTATTTCATTCATTTCTCATCATCAGCGTCTTCTCACCCTGGATTCATAAACGTGGGACGTTAAACTAAATGTTTCATTTCATCTTAATTTCCATGTACAAGTACCTGCTTCTTGAGTTATACATAATATTTTCAATCTGTGAACAATGCTAAACTAGTGTATTAATATAGGTTGCTGACGTTATAGTGCCTACAATTCTCCGCAGAATTTGATATTTATGAATTCTGATAGAACAACTTCGTGTAGGCTTTGCTTTGGAAGTAATTTGGAAATACGTGACTTGTTAAACAATGCATGCTGGAAAGTATCTCTCATCCATGTTCGCGAATAGTTTGTTTTCTGCATTACTACTCCCTGAATACAGCGTGGGTGTAAAGTCAGTTCTTATTTGTAACAATGAATATTTCTAAAACTAAACAAACTATCACAGTTTTATTTTCATCGAATACATTATTAGAGTGCACCATTTGGTTATTAAGTTACATTTCAACCTATGCACCCGCATTTTCCACAACTTCTAAAATGTTAACAGTATCACACGCCAGCTAAGCTGATGCTAGTTTCTAGGATAATCTAGATTAAAAATAGGTATTGACTTTACAACCACCGTGTATATTCTGAAACTGTTAAATTATTCCTCGTCTTCCTGCTATTTTTTATAGATACGTTGCTTTCATCAATTTCTAATTTACAACGGCAGGGTTGGCTGGTTTAAACAGCTATTTAAAAAATAAAAAGGTTTAAACCAAAAAAGAAAAAAGAACGAAAAATGCTTTAAATCGTGTGAACTTCATGGTGACGTCTCCACATATCACACCATCTGCATTACGTTTATCTATTTCTCACCTTTTAATCAAGGGGTCCCGTGTTCAATTCTCGGTCGAACCACAACCCATCTTTCAAGTGTAAACCAAGTAACGATTCAAGTGTAAACACCTACTTAACAGACAAAGTAAAACTCGTAACACTTTTCTACAAGTGGAGTAAAATTTCACCTCTCAGATTTAAGAGTTAATTCACGATAAATGTAGCAGAAATTGTCTGGATGATTCAAACACTTTTTTGGCATTATGCAAATTCGTTCGCAACACGAGGAATGAAACGAGAAATAAACTCCACTTCCACAGAAATAAAGCCTGAAAGGCTAACACAGGTTAAAACTAGCTGTCTGCTAAACTTTGATCTACATTTACAGTGTTGTGAAGCCCACACACAAAAAAAGCAAATTTTTCGCCATCAGTGTTCACTGTTTTCACTATACAATAAGAAATCATTCCGCAAATCAAGTACTTATATGACATCTGTGTTTCATAAGCTTTCTAACTTTCTATTTTTGTGGCCCGTTGTTAAGATGCGCCAAGGAGGGAGGATTGTGCAATTGAAAACATACGATTTTCACAATATTAAATGACCATCCCTACCTTCCCATGAAATCGATGACAATAAACTTTATATCACATGAGAAATTTAACCTTCCACAATAATTTGATACCTAAATTATCCTCTTACTTTAGTAAATAGCTGTACTGTTTCACTCCACCTCTTCAAACACATGAATGTTTCAAGAAAAAGCAGACCATTTCGCATAGATTTGAAAAACGATTATCACAAGAAAACCTTGCATGATGGAAAGATTCTGATTATATATTTGAATTTTGGAGAACGAATTGCATCAGGCCCGACATTTGCTTCTTTTGTGAAAAAGAATCATCTTGACCAATGTAATTTATGTTTAATTGTTGATGATAATACATATTTAATTTTTCATAATAAATACATACAGTGGACCAAAAATTTACTTTACATGATTGAAATGAATTGCAGTATCAAGCAGCTTATGGCCACGCTATATTAAGAAGTACTGAAAAATCTGTTAATCAATGAATTGCTATTAAAACATATATTCCCTACAGAAATTAAACTCCTGTAGTTTGCAAGCAAATTAAATACAGCGACTGATAGTTGTTAGAATGTAAATCTAATTCCTTAAAAATACTCAAAAAACATGGTTCGAATCAAATAGTCCGTTTGTTTAATTTTAAAAATACTTTTTAATTAAAAAAAATTAACAGTTGTTGGCAGAGAGAACAGCATAGAGAAAAAAGGCATGAGTAAAGGGGAATTTAATTCAGTTAGGTTCCATGACATGCACTGCCAAGCAATTATCATTTGTAATATCTATCTATCTATCTATCAATATATATATATATATATATATATACTTGCTCGCTGAATGATGCTTGGTAACTCACACACATTAGTTTCATACTCAATCATGAACCTAGATATGGTACAGTGTTCGTCACAAGATATCTTTGAATAATTTAGTTGTTCACAATACTTTGGTATCATACTCCTAAAAGGACAAGTTCATAGATAAACGATTAGTTTGGATGTGTTAACCGTACCCCCAAATTTTTTTAAATGTTACTGCCGGGTGAAATAATACGTTCTCTGGGTAATTGTATGTTACTGTTCTTCATCTCCTACTAACAATGTACTAATAGATACGAGCATGTTCTCTACATACGCTATGATCACATTATTGATTTTAGTAATATACTACGCAGTAATGATTTCAAGTTGTACCCCGGGAGCTACGAAATTTCACTTGGCAGTGATGATTTGAGGGGTGTTCCGGGGTGATTTTCCCCAGTGGATATCTTCGATCGTGTTCAACAAGTTATATTAGTATTTCAACAGTACTTCTTTCACTCCCTCTTTATTAAAATTTCTCCAGGGAAATCTTGTGAAATCGTCATTGCCCATGAATTGCTCCGATCCTGCACGGAGAGAGAAAGGTCATGAATCTGGAATGACCCTACGTTAATCTGGTAGCACTCGGACAAACCAGTGAACAGTAGAATCACCATGCAGAGAAAGTAAATAGTTAGGCGGAGAACAGTACGTATCGACGCCTGTAGAGAATAAACTGCCATTTGAGCAGTCTAGATACTGTACGGCGTATAATATGTACGCACATCAGGATGTTAGGTGTGTGAAAAAAATGTTGGTGTTAGCTGGGATGGAATCAGCTACCCTAAACACGAGATGTTCGCGTTCTACAATGGAGCAACCATTGATCACAATAAGAGAAGTAAGGAAGCAAGTAGTTATATGTCGAGTTATATGTAGTATATGTCGAGAGATAGACTAAGAGACACTATTTAAGTGAACGCGCTACTGGAAGCAGTATAAGGCAGTTATTTGTCACAGAACAGTGTAATGTAAATATATACTCGACAATAGGGATACGGGAAAGGTATCTTGTGTCAAGGGCAACCCCAGTGCTGGTAACAAAAGGAGAGACTGGTGCCAAATCTATAGGTTACTGTCGACAAAGACATTGCATCTGATGATTATATGAAGTATGAGTGCTTTCTATGTTTTTCCTCTCCAATCATGCTTTCGAGATCCCTGCCAATTTGTTCGGATGTTCACTGCTTATATGTTACAGTGATATGAATGTATTTTTCGTCCAAACGTTCTTTTCATACAACGTCTGCACCAATAGCATTCTGGTAACAGCTCACATTAACTGTAGCTACATGCTGTGAAATCCACCTCATAACTCGTGTGCGATACGGACTACGAATGAGTCGTCGTGGTTTCAGCAGAAATCCTAATCTTATGGTGTCTTTTTCCAATTGTTCTCTCCAGTCAGTGAAGACTAACCATTTTTACCAGTGTGCTTGAGGAGGATTACTAGCAGTATCGATTTCTCCATGGAACAGTGGGAACAGCCTGTTCCCTCCCTCTTGCGCATCTTCAAGTAAGATTTACATTAAGCTAAAAATCTTTGTGCATTTTCTAGAAGGAAAAAGTCCCATTGCTGCTTCACTGTATTCAAGTTTCATAGCGTTGTTCTGCAAGGATGGAACGCCGTTCAACATTCAATTGTTATCAGTGATACGAAGAATGTTTTCTTCCGAATAAACTCGAACAAACACGAATATAGCGAGGAATGGAGGAAGCTAGGGAAAGCTGTAGGTTTGACCTCACTGTATTGAGGATAGAGGGATTCACCGCTTCATACAGTTCAGTGTATTTATATAATTTTATTTGCTAAGGAAAAAAGGCATATGTTCGTCCTTTCCTATTAATGCTGTATGATATTTTATCAATATTTTGATGAAAACTTGAAATGCTTAGCTTTCCACACTGCTAGATAAACTTGTGCAAATAAGACGGCAACGGAACAGGCGAGTGGTAGTCTTTTAGGTTCACGAATCGGAAATTTTGTCTTGCACAAATGATTCAGGAAATGCATGATAGATATAATGAAATTGTGTCCTTGTGTTCTTTCTGTTCACTTACCTTTATGATAATGTACGATTAATTTAAGTGGTAGGCCTACTACTTACCTTACAGAACTAAAAACAAAAATATCTTACACTAGGCATTTTCTAAATAGTCACCATAATTCTACGATTCGGTTAACTGAGTGTTGCTTTCAAGTGATAAATTTTCATATTAGTTATGTTTATTTTGTGACTGAAAGGCGTTTGGAATGTCTCAGAGTTCAGTGATTACTTTTAATGTAAATAGTGAGTATCACGAATATTTCCAAAACCATTTCCATGCACCAACCGATTATTCTCCGAGACCCGATTATTCGCGAGTGCTGCGAAAAATCTGAATCTGCTGCAGTCGTGCTAAATTATTTTGCATATGCAGTTGCCGCGGAGGGACACTCCGTATGCAAATAAGTACTGTATGTTCTAAAACATGAATTGCACTCTAAAAATCAATATTTCCGACAAGAGTGCATATTTCGAAGTGCAAATCTACTCCGATGAGCAGAAACCGATTGTTGTGAGGTTTGCAAAACGAGAATTGGCAAGAATGTTTTGCATTGTAGTAAATTACTTTCATTGTCACTACGGAATAAGAGTCCATGGACGACCACTGAAGGGTTAATTACGAACCTCAAACATATCAATTTTAATTTGGAAATTTCAATCCAAGCCATTAACGGGAAAACACGATAAGCCCTATAATGCGAAGATCGAACGTTACTGATAGGTTTATTGAGCATCGGAATCATATGGGCCTTCTCGGAATTTGTGGATGGGATTGGTAATTTCTTGCTCTTTTTTTGGTCATGACTTTCACATTCTCTGATCACTGACCCTGACGACCCGAGTGTATCTATCTATTCTATCAAGTTCAATAACCTTCCCTCTCTACGTATTATCTTGGGCTGCCAGTGGTATCATTTTTTAGTAAGCGTGCTTAGCGATCAGTCGTATTTTATATTTTCTGTCAGTGCACGTTTAGTGTTTGGTTTGTTCCTGAAATTAATAATGTCTCAAAAGCCAAAGAAAGTTGTGCTAACGATTGCACAAAACTTGAAATGATTTCTGAAATAGAAAATGGCGCTTCAAGCAAGCAGATGTATTTGGATTACGGAATCGGGGGAAACAATAGTTCGAGACGTTTTATAACAAAATGACAAACTGTTGGCCTTTGCATCAGTGTCGGACAGTGCTTCTGGGATGAAAAAACGAAAACAATGTAGAAATCCAAATATAATGAACTTGACTTGGTATTAGCTGAGTGTGGTTATTTCAGGTGCAAAGTGAGGGTAGCCCCTTGTCTGATCCTACAATTGCAGCTGAAGCAAAAATCTTGTTTTCATTTGTTAGGCCTGGAAGAAACTTTTCATGCTTCGTTCGGTTGGTTACACCGTTTTAAGAAACGTCATGGAATTAGAAAGATTGGAATACATGGAGAGATGCTGAGTGGTGATCAATAAGCAGCTGATTATTTTCAACGTGATTTTGAAGAGTTTCTGTTGTCTGAAGATCTGTCATATGAAAAAAATTATAACACTGATGAATCAGAATGATTTTTGGAAGTTCCTTCCCACCCATTCGTACTTTAGCATTTGAATGTGAACATCAAGCGGTAGGTCTCAAAGGTAGCAAGGAAATAATTCAATCCTACCATGAGGAAACACTGTAGGTATGCACAAATTTAGACTTCTTGTAATCGGTAAATCTAAAAAACGGAGGCCTTTTACTAAGAGGCCAAAGGAAGAAATATTAGCAGTTGATTATTTCAGTCACAATAAGGTTTTATGAACCAGCAGATTTTTCAAGAATGGTTTGAAAAGATTTTTGTGCCTCAAGCACGTAAACATCTTGACTTAAAAATTTGCCAAAAAGGGCTGTTTTGTTAACTGACAATATGCCTTCACACCCAGCTATAAGTGTGCTTAAATCTTCTGACGGGCAAATCTTCCCAAAGTTTTTGCCCCCAAATATTATTGCACTAATACAACCTATGGGTCAGGGAGTCATTTCAACAAGGAATAGAACATATAGAATAAAATGTTATTGTTGAAGAATGCTGCGATCTCAAAATATTTTGGACTAATTATACATTTTTGGTTGCATTTGCGATATTGCGTCTGCATGAGACAACACCAAACCCTCAACCCTTCTTAAATTACGGATAAAAACTCTTTCCTAGTATCGAAACAAATATGAACCAAAATATTTGTGAAGAAAGGAATGAAGTCGTGCTGACTGCTACACCTGTTGACCAATGATATCTGTTCTGGGAGGCGAGAATATCGATGAAGAGAACTTAGAACAGTGGCTGGAATTTGACACAAGTGAGACAGGGTTTCAACGGCTGACTGACATAGAGATAACGAACAAAGCAAACGGAATAAACGAGAACCAAGAAGAACAATGTGAAAGTGAAGAAGGCGGGGCACCTGCGCGGATGACACACGAAACTGCTTTGTAGCATGTAGATGAATTGCTTCAATATTTAGAGGAACTAGAAGATAACGCACATCTGGTAGAAAAACTCACTTTAAGGAAAGTACAATTTAAGATAAAGAAGCAAAAACAAGTGACTGATTTTTTTATATAAAAAAGGCGTAAATGAACACGTTTGTTTACAGTACAGTATTGTTTCTTGTTTACTATATTTATTTTAGTGATTTGGATGTAGAGCAAAGGCTTCTGCTATAGTGTACATATTTTAAAATTTGTGTAATGTTTTTTTTTTTTTTTTTTTTGTACAATAAAAAATAGTTTTTATGCTGAATTTTATTTCCCGTTTCCACCTCTATTTTTGGTTTTATCGGGTTATTCGCGATTTTCGCAATCCGTGTTGCAATTGCCACATACTTTCGCTAAAAATTAAGACTTTACTGTACTAAATAAAGACATTCGATTACACAAGGATTGGCAGTCAAGTAGATAATTAACATCTATCTAAGGTGTTTAAAAATAATAAAAATGTGAAAGCAAACAAGGTCTGAGTAATGCTAATGGTATTTGATTGTAAAAATAATTAGAAATTTGCAAACGATTTGTTGAACTTAACCATGTTTGCTAGAACTTCCGATAGAATTCAAAATGACGTAAGCGGCTCTGTAGCAGAGGAAATGTTTAACAAAGTAAGACATACAGTTTTCAGTTCTCGTTTTGTCGCAATATTATTTTAAAAAAATAAACACGTAGCAACAATGAACATTGTTACAGATGGAGAAATGATTTCTATGATTCTTAGATATCACTGGAAATCGATCAACTTCAGTATTGACCGAGTATGTGTAAAAATGAAACCAAATCTTTAACGACACGTTATGTCATTTAGGGTAAAGAAGAAGGATGATTATAAAGTAATTCGTGGAATGATAAAGTGAGATGAATTGGGAGAACTCCGAGAAAACCCCTCAACACAATGTTTCCCTGTGTTGAAAAATCCCCCGCGGGAGATCTTTTGAAATCATCACTGCTTTGGAACATTCACACTAAGATCAGCATGCCCTGTATATGTACAGCACATTTGGCCTTCTATAGACGGTATTGGTGCAAATCGTACGATGTATAGGAATATGCTTTAATGTGTTTCCGCCAGTGCTGATAAATAGATATAGAAAGGTAGAATTATTTATGACGTACTTTTCTTCAACTTCCTTGTTAGCTCCTGGTTCAAAAAATTTATATTCTAGCAATCCTTGATTACGAAAGTCCGGTTTGCATGGTTGCAGAAATGAAGAAAATATTCCGTTTAATCAGAGAGGAAATGGATGTGGTGAGGTTATCAAGCTGTAAGGAAGATTTTAATCACAAACCCAGAAGTATACGGAAACCACTAATTTCATTACTAAGTTTAATTGGCCACGCTTTTGAAATAAGAACTCTTGACTCTTCCTTTGATTTCAGTTGCGGAAAATGCTTAAAACGAGTATTTAACCAGTTTCTCTTATCTGAAGACCTTTTCCACCTCTAATTCCAGTTTCGCTGTACCAGAAAACTTAAAAAGAAAAAGTATGAAATACATATGCTAGATGAGTTACCAACTGTATAAGTTTGACCAATATCTCAAACGAAATTAAAAATCGATCTTCGTAAGGTATTTTTGAATACTACTACTACTACTACTACTACTACTACTACTACTACTAATAATAATAATAATAATAATAATAATAATAATAATAATAATAATAACAATAAATCATTCTTAGTTTATTTTTTCTCTTAAGATAGGAGCAATACAAATGCACAAACTTTATCCCTGTCTTTGCTCCTGATTTAGTTGCCCGTGGTTATATGTTCGGTTCCCGCTTGGAGAGAATTAAACACAGCACGATGGAGCCCACGTGGTATATAGACTGGATGCTGAAGAGAAACCCTAAATTTAAAGAAACACACTTGTTTCATGATCATTGGCCATGTTATTTTTAATCATCTGAAAAGTTCTGAACTTATAAAGAGGAAACGATACTGGTAAAAGAAAGGAAGGAATAATATTCTGAGAAATGTAGTAATATATATATATATATATATATATATATATATATATATATATATATATATATATATATATATATATATATGTGTGTGTGTGTGTGTGTGTGTTGTAAACGGGAATGGTGTGTTATTTTAAGAAAAACTTGAATCCTTCAGTAATAGTTGATGCATATTCCTGGGGCTGAGAAGTAAAGTACTATAAGTCATAAAATATTAATTTCATAGGAGAAGCAAAAAAGTGTTTTAAGACAATATTTTGTTAAATTGCTTCGATTGTTTATTGACGGAAAAATTTTTCACTTCCTAAGTTCCAGTTGTCCACATCTCAAAACCTTCCTAGTATTTCTCGTATTAATATAAGTAAGGAAAAATATGATAACTCAATTTCTTCCTAAAAAGTGAGTTGGCATAGTTTACCTGTCAGCTCCAGATTGATAATTATCAAAAGAACAGACAGATACTCTTGTTGAAACTTCTATTGCGTCAGTGAGACTAACACATATTTCCTTCTCTAGTTCCGATGTTAAACAACATATTCTTTGGCACACAGGAGAGAGCATCATCGTGGTTAATATATAGTTAGCTTACACGTCTTCCACACTTGAGATTCCGACAGAACTTTATGTAGCTAGTTTGGATCGCACATTAAGCTGTAGGTTCACGTCTTATATTATACAGTCGACTAGGAACGCAATACACTCGGAATACAATACACATAAGAACAACAAATAGAAGGATTTTTAATCATCTAAACGTCAAAATTGTCATACGCACACAAAACTATTTTCGTTGGGAATTACAGGCAATAAGTACGGTGTCCGTTACTTGACATAAATGTACGTTATACTTCATAAAATTTTGCTCATAACAAAAATAGCAACAAATACGAATACTGATGTGCGTTTAGAGTAAAACTGGCACCTCTTCCGAATTCCATCAAAATATTGCCAAATGGTTGTGCACTTGTATATCGTTTCTGTGTACGTTTATCCATGCAAAATTCTGATTTGTGTAGAAAAGAGAATGTGAGATTTTGACATCAAGCCTCAAAGCCCACTGCTGCGCGCCAAAATGGCTTCGGTTAGGTTTCAGCTCTTGAGTCTAGTCTAGAAGCACTGACACTATTAGAATGAAAATTGCAAGGTCCATAGTTGCTCGAACTACGATTAGAAAGTAAACAAACTTATCTATTGGAGACAACTGACGGCATGCTTTAAAAATATTATAATGGAACAAAACTTGGACGCACTGTTAAAATATTTTTTAAAATTTCCCCCCTGTTTTGTCTAATAGAAGAGAACAAATAAAATTATATTGTTTCTCAGAATGCCATGGAGAGTAAAATCTCTAAATTTTGCTCCAATCGTAAAAATGTTACAGGGTTAGCTCCCTGTCCTCTTGTATATATATTACTAGGAATGCAATGGATATACCCGATTGCAATGAAATGAGCTGAGCGAGCTTAAACTACGTAATCAGGAAGCGTTTCTCGGTGATTATTCCTCGATGGTACATCGGATTTTTGATTTCGACCTATGTTGTCACTCAGCACGACATACTCTATCAGCGTGCTAAGTTTGGTTGAGATCGGCCAAACGGTCTAGGAGGAGTTTGCGGACAACCAAACGGCTAACCCGAATATAAGAGCTTCGCTTCGCTCAGCTCAATCATTATTAATTTAAGTTATAAGTCAAAAATTCTGGATTCTATATTTTGATTAGAAATATCCCAATCTTTCTGTGCTAGAATCAAGAGCCGAATTATGGCATTACATATAGTAATATGCCCCATCTGCTCTTGCGAAATAGGAAATTAAGAATTGAAGGGGAAAAATATGTTTCATAGCTACACAGACAGCTAATTAGCAAGTTTTCTTTCATTATGACAAACTTTGTGGAGTATGCTCCTGTTCTCATTTGTATATATGTATACTCAAAACCCGAAAATTTAATCAAACCCATTTTGACGCTAATAAGTAGATTTGGGAAAGATAGTGTCTGTTGGGGTTAATGCAAGATGGTTAGAGCAGAAAGTGTTTAGTTAAAAAGAACATGCCGATTTTGGTTGGTTAAGTATGGACGACTCCAAAATTGCATCCCCACTTAAAATTATCCATTTCCTGCAATAGTATGCAACTCAAACCAGGGTTCTTGGGGTGGTTGAGAATAAGAAACGCATTGGAGCAAACTTCAAGTTTATTAAAATATATCAGTGTGCCAAACTTGTAAATATGAGAATAAAATAAATTGTTAAGAATGACGGTTTTATTATCGTGAGGGCAATGAATGACATAAAAAGTCCCAAAATTATCTTACTTAAGCAGTTCAAACAAAACGAATGGTAAGAATTAGATATAAGAGGAAATAAGTTTCTCTCTTTCAAAAAAAAAACTCTTTAAAAACATATAACGTAAAGGTTAAATATAAAAGCCAAACAGCACAAAGACAAACATCCACACGAAACGGAAAGAGAGACAAACACAGAATAAGGGACAGCAGTAGCGTAGCAGACTTGCGGGCTGTTGCGTGTGATAATTTTATCACACTTAATTCTGGATATAAAAAAAAGAAAGAGAGAGAAATCATGTTATCCTAGAGGTTATGTTAAACTTCCGAACACTCGGCATATGCAGCGCCTCTAGAGGAAAACTTTAGAACTACTGAGTTTCGAATGAGCTGCGGGTTACCTAAGCGGCCATTCGGAACGAAATGTAGAACTGGGCACATCAAAATTATACTGGTTCTAAAACATATATTTAAATATAATCGGAATACGGTAATTCATTGAAAGTTCAAGTGATTTAATATCCGAGTTAGCTAAAAGTGTTAAAGTTCTCTTGAAGTTAATCAAGTGATATATAATATTATAATTTATATAAATCTGTAATTGGTGTCCTATTGTGTGATTATATGATGGAATTCAGAGGCAATATTGTGAAATACTCCTCCTGGCTGGTATTTAACAAGGCATAATAGTGACATTGTCTAATGGTGAGTGTTATACTTTTTCAATTTAAATACTAGTAATTTATTTAATTTATATCACATTGTGAAATATAATTAATTGTTCTAAAATCCATATGAATTAAAGGAGGAATTCAATAAGGAATTAATTATCAACGAATTATTATATTATTGAAGTAATCAAGTAGTGTCAGTTAATGTATCCTTTTGACTTACTTGAACACGTGTTGGCTTGTATGAACGGAGAATGTACTTATAGATATTTCATAACTGTTAATATTTTCTTCAATTGTTTCAATATTTAATCTGTATTTTCGATACATTTTTGAGTAAATCATTTTTTGTTTTTTCAAAATAAAATAAGAAAAGATGATTTACTGATTTTGCATTAAAAAGAACCTGATATAGAATTACTTAGAAAACGGTATATTTCTAGTGCAGCTCGTAAGTGTATAATTAATATATTTGAATTTAATGCTAAATTTATTCAGATTCATAATCTTTAGCCATAGATTTGATAATGCACCAGTTAATTTCTTTTAATAGAGAAAATAGGTCTAACAACTCTAACCCCTCAAATACTTTATATAGTTGTCCTGGATCTAATATCCAGCGGCCCAGAACGGCGTCCATCGAGGCACGTTACAGGGCCTACCATACAAGATACAGAAATGGGACCCTAGTTGTAAACTCAATTGTTATATAATAATAATAATAATAATAATAATAATAATAGAATTATTATTATTATTATTATTATTATTATTATTATTATTATTATTATTATTATTGAAAACTCATTTACTTTTCTAAATCTCTGACTCTGCTAAAGAGTATATATGTGTATATAGCTAGCGGTCATGTGGGCACTTTCTGTCAATGAGCAGTCCCAAAGGCCAAAAGGGATGGAAATCTCCGAGAGAGAGAAACAAAAAAAACTTTCTTATGATAAATTCTAGTTCAAAGTTCAAAGCACTTCCTTTGACAGGTGCACTTTTGTTTCTTTTTTTCGGGAACGGAAAAGTTCTGGCGGCTAAGAAATTACAGTACATAATATTGGAAATTTTCAAGTGGATTTATTTACATTGCAATTTGTGATAACTAAGATATGGCCTTTAGATGACATTATTGTAAAAAATTAATTCTTATTATTTTATTTTAAAATTTTATTGTAATGTTTAATTTCATGACATTATTGTAAAAATTAAGTTTTATTTTTTCATCCATCGCAAGACATAGGGACTTCCTATACCTCGCCCCACCCGAATCTCGATATCGAAAATTTAGGATGGTGATATATCGATGTCGATATATTTACGTTATCGAATATTGTTATGTATCAATATCGATATCAACGATATTGTGTTGACTATTGTTAACATCTTTTAACAATCTGTGAAATATTAAAATTTCTTATTGTATTAAAATTAAAGTATCAAAAACTTTTGATTAAGCATGTACAAGAACTACACATATAGTTATTGTTGGAATATAGCGAAACTTTAAAGTACAAAAACAACTTTAAAATAGTCTACAAGGATGTATGACGTCCTAGTTGTTTTTGTATTATAAGCCAGTGAAAGTACTTTACAATTCATATAAATACTTCCCAAAATTTTATTGTCGAAAAGAAAGAAGACGGAAAGGATTACTGGATGACGTCTATATTCATCGAGATATGAGAATGTATTTCATACGAATAGTTTCTTGTAAGTTAACCTTTTTTAATTTGTTGAATTTTGTCTTGCATTGAGAATGTATTTAAATTGTTCTCATGGAGGTCTCCTGATAGGCCGATTAAATTACCAGATCCTTCAGATCTCGGTACAGTAAATCTTAACTTGTCTTGAAGATAGCAGACATCTTTAGTGCACTAAATTATCAATTATTAGAATTATTAACTTTAAACATGTCTGCAACATTTGTAAGATGTTTTGTTAATAATCTGATTTGTTATCCAATAAACTTACATCAAACTGAATTTCGTTTCAAGACATTTGAAACCTAAATTAATAATCTAAAAAGAAAACCACTATACTACCAATTAAGATAATAGCAATATAAGATACTACCAATTAAGATGATTTATTTCTATGCATCTATATCAGTAAATACAATACTCAATCTTAGTAAATCGATACAATATCTTTATATCAACATATTGCACAAGCCTAGATACGAGAAATGATGCTTAAAATATACTGAAATCAACAATCAAAATCTAAAAATGTCTTCCATATCCGTACCCAAGGTTGAGGGGAAGATGGTGAACCCTCTCAAAAATTTTACGCCAAAAGAAATTGTTAAAATAAAAGTAGTTATACTTCCCTACACAGCCATGGATATCCTATGTATATCCTATTCTCATTCCGCATAGCTTTCCTTTATCTTCGTATGAGGGTTATTCTGGATATCTTCTTTTCGTAGACATTAGAATATCCTTTGGCTGTGTTGGTCACTGTTACTTCGTGAAACGGATTATCTGAAACCAAAAATGAAGGAGTTTTCTCCTAACAAGTTTCTGCAATATACAATGTAGCAAAACATATTGACTTGTTAATAGAAAACTGTTAATAGAAAAGGGCATTACACATACTTTCTACAATATCTGTCATCTACCATTTCTCAGCATTTGTGAAACTGCATGACTAAACAGAATTGTATGTATTACGAAAAGACTATAAACATTGTCGTAGGTTTGGGTAATATTTGAACTGCCAACTGTATGAAGCGAACATTCAGAAAGTAAGAATTGAATTCCTTACCAATACACTAAGAACAACACGACTGCTGAGAGTGATTTTAAGGTGTTGGTGTGATTTGTATAAAAAGTATACTTAATGCTTGTGTACCTACAGCAAAAAAAAAAAAAACCTGTTTGGCCGACGCACGATAATTTTTAACCATCTTTGGCTCAAGCCGAAATAGATGCTTCTTCGGAGCTCAAACCGGGAACCCAGTGAATGACATCTTTGCCTCTTAGACTTCTCGACCACAGAGGTCAGCAGTCAATCAGTAAACAAGTGCTGTGCCTTTTTGGTATTCGCAGAAAACATCCATCTTTTACGTACATACGTGGTGTTATAATAGAAAAGAAGGAAAGTAGGAGAATATATGAAAGAGACAGAAACGAAGATAAAAAGCTGAATGAAGGAAAAATCTCAAGTTTCTTCTCGTTCTTCTTCTTACTATTAATGAATATTTGAAGTATAGTTCACATTAAAGTCCTGTACGATGCTTCGTACTCTTGTACCTCACTGAGTTCCCTATGGCTAAGCGGTTAGCGTACGCGCCTTTGGCGTGGGAGATCTGGGTTCGATTCCTAGCGGGAGCTCATGAGGTTCGTATTCCACATTAATCAGTATGTCCACGTCTCAAATGGGCTCGGTGCTGAATGGGATATTGAAGTCAAAAAACAAACCTTGTGTCTCATTTTTCTCTTTCCAGAGTACTTAAAACTACAAAAAGAATTTGCTTCGTTTTGAATGGACTCGCCTTTAGTGGAGAAAGTTATTCGATTCGAGTCACGTTTCAAATAAAAACTTGCCTATGCCCATCCTTGAAAAGCAGGATCAGTAATCATACGATCATTGTGTCTTCAAACTCTGACGCACAAGAGTATGGGTGAATAAACATTTATTATTCACATTCAGTTTGCATGTTAATAAAGAAACAATATTTGAAATGTGAAATCTCTTTCAACAAACTGTAGAGATTTGAGAGTCCTCAAGCTTTACAGTTTTGGGTGCCGATTACCTCAAAACCCCGGTAGCCAGACTAAGACTGGGATAGGGGACTTATATTTTAAAAATGGCAATCTCAGCAAAATGAGAAGTATTTTAGTGTGAGAGGAAAAAAGGAATGAAATCACTAGTTTATAGTTCTATTAGTCATCTAGGTCAGCGTCTGTGCCAAAATTACAGATAGAAATAAGAACAATGAATTATGATTATTTTGTAGAATATCCCACTTTAATATCAAATAGAAAATCCATATCCCAGTTGGTTTAGTTGTAAAACTTTATAGAGTGTATTGCTATGCTATGTGTACTGTTCTCTTCTTGTGATGACAACCAGAAATAGAAGTAAAATGTAAATTACAGTAACAGTTTTGTATTAGCAAGATAATATTTACACTAAATTTTATAATACAAAAGCTTGTTCCGAAAAGACTGCTTTATTTTCGTTTTCAGATATTCCGCCAAAGGATATCCTAATGTCCCCGGAAAGAATATCCCCAGAATAACCGTCATGAATAAAGACTATGAAGAATGAAAATGGGAATCAACGGCTGTGTGGGGGAGTAAAACGACTTTTATTTTAACAAAATTTTTGGCTTAAGATTTTTGATCGGATTTACCACCTTTCCCCTCAACTTTAAGTACGGAAGTGGAAGAACATATTTAGATTTTGATTGTTGATTCCAGTATAATTCAAGCATCATTTCTAGGATTAAGGCGTATGCAATATGTCGACATATCGATATTGACATATATCAACATTTTATATCGCAAATATATTGACATCCCAAATTTTCGATATTCATATTCGGGCTGGACGAGGTATACGGGGGTCCGTAAGACTTGCGGTAGATGAAGAAATAAAACTTAATTTTTACAATACGGTCATGAAATATAACTTAATAACGTCTTGTAATGACAATTTCCTTCTTACCACAAACTGTAATGTAAATAAATACACTTCCAAATTTCCAATATTATGTACTGTAATTTCTTCCCGAAAAATTTCTCCCCGTTCCCGAAAAAAAGAAACCAAAGTGCACCTGTCAAAAACAAGTGCTTGGAACTTTGAACTAGAATTTATCATAAGAAAGTTTTTTTGCTCCTCTCTCGGAGATTTCTATCCCTTTTGGCCTTTGGGCCTGCTCATTGACAGAAAGTGCACACATGACCGCTATATGCACATATGCTCTTAGGCAGTCAGAGATTTAGAAAAGTAAACGATTTTTTAATAATAATAATAATAATAATAATAATAATAATAATAATAATAATAATAATTATTATTATTATTATTATTATTATTATTATTATTATTATATAACAATTGAATTTACAACTAGGGTCCCATTTCTTCATCTTGCATGGTAGGCCCGCAAGTCTGCTACGCCACTGGTGTCCCTTAATCTGTGTTTCTCTTTCTTTCCGTTTCGTGTGTATGTTTTTTTTTGGTTTGTTAGGTTTTTATATTAAACCATTACATTATGTTACCTTTTTTTATTTTTACAAGTTTTTTTTTTTTTTTGGAAAAAGGGAAGAAACTGATTTCCTCTGATATCTATTTCTTACCATTCGTCTTTCTTAAAGTGCTTAAATAAGATCATTTTGTAACTTTTTATGTCGTCCATTGCCTTCACCATCATAAAACCGTCGTTCTTAACATTTTATTTTATGCTCTTATTTGTAGTTTGCCCCACTGATATACAACAAAATTAAGGTTTGGTCCAACACCTTTCAAATTCTTAAGCCCGGGAACGACCCTGTTTTTTTTTTGGGGGGGGGTTGTGTACTTTTGCAGCAAAGGAAGAATTGCAGATGTGTAATGCACTTTTGGAGTCGTATGTGTATATATATATAGTGACGAAATAATTGTTTATGTACCATGATCAAAATCAATTAACATGTTTTCGACAATAACATGTAAAAGTTCTCTTTTATTAAGGTGATCGTATCTACTTTTAAATGGAAGTACTCAATTATCTACAGTCTTAATAAGTAAAGTAAAGTGCACACCGTGCTCGTGGGTTTTCTCGGGGTTCTCCCGTTTGCTCCCACTTTCTTCATTCCACCATTTGACTCATCTCTCATTATCACCGTCTCCTTTAGCCTAACCGGCATAACCGTGGGACGTTAAACTTAAAGATTTCATTTCATTTTTAAAGTGAAGTGCACAATATTCGGCAGGCGTTAATTTGTTAGGTGACTTTTAAACCGTTCTCAAAGGAAATATATTATTAAGTTTGCAATTAATATTTGATATAAGATTTGCACTTCATTGAGACTTTTTTCTTTTCTTTTCTATATTTTTAGCCAATGAACGGTGTTTGCTTAATTGCTTCACATCTATTTATAAAAGTAAATGCTGAGTTGAACTCATCAATTAATAATAATGCTTTTGACAATGTAAACTACATGTACATATTGAGGTCATTTGTGTTTAAGGCTGTACTTACAAGTTCTACTGTGGCGAGGGATTTGGTATCAATATCCAAGATTTGTTATAATGAGGCAAGAATCATATTGCACCTGTCTTCTTTGCACTTAGAAAAGACAGTACTTATTATTCGGCAAAGAGTATTAACACAATGTAAACAGCCGCTGTTTATTCTGCCTTGTCAGGCGAATAAACAGTACTATATTTACTATGCTAGTAGACCTATTAATTTTATTCCTGACACATTTAAATAGTGTAATTACGGTTATAATTTGTTCATGCTCCAATATTTACTCACACGTGAAACACATGTAATGGTACAAATGTTCCTTTCTTGTCAAGTTAATATTTTTTCTACTTTACTTACGTTAATAATTATACTATTGTTATCGACACATTTAAGCAGTATGACAATTATACTATGACAAGCGATTAAGCGTTAAAATAAGCAAATATGACAGGGTATTAGGTCAGAGTGTAACTTTTCTTAAGTTGATAAAGGTAATGGAAGATCCCTTGAGTCAAAGAAGCCATGGTAAGACTTTTAGCCATGTATGTTACTTTTTTATATCATTTAAGAAAAGAGAAAATATATCATATTGCTTTGGTTTATATAAGGTTATTGAGAAAGCGCGCAGGTTTTGTTACATCAAATTATGAACTTTATTTTCTCAAATCACACTAACAAACACACTAAACATGTTCATCACACGTTCTGATTTCAGGTATGGCGAATGATGTTGGGCATATGACCTCTTGTACTGCGCTCGCATCTAATAGCTCTGTTCGTGAAATTCGCTATGACTGCCTGACACCACAATGTTTTGCTCAGAGCGACCACTACGTCGCACAAGACTTTTAATGTTCACTGTTGAACCCGTTTTAATGAACTTTTTCATAGTTTTGCGAACTGATGATTCATGTGTCTGTACATATGTTGGTCTTCAGCACGTTGTGCGTCTTTCAGTGTTTCGTCTTCCCTTAAACTTCTTAAAACACCTCTGCACTATCCTCGTAGCCACGACACCCTCACCAATTTATCTTCCGCCCTGCTGTAACGGCGTTTGACCCCAGTTTGAACTCATACAACATACATGTCTTTATGACACTCTGTAGAGGCCCCATGTTCACTCTGTTCTTACGCAAGTTCACAGTGTAACTGAACTGTCACAGGCAGGTATTATGTTGGATATACCCACATCAACTATTGACCTTCGCCTTATCTCCATTCGCATTCAACTCACGGTGTGAGGGCCAATGGTACAAAGACCTCCACAAAAAGTGACAGAACTTTCTTGGTTAATTATCTAAAGCACACTGAAACATGTTCTTAATATAGAAGTATCACCAGTTAATTTAAATACACTGTTTAATGTTAATAATGTGAAGCTTATGTGTTATTGAAATGAAAATGTGCTGAGGTTGTAAGGTTCGAAGAAGATAAAAATAAATCCATAACATTAAGATCGGATTGTGTACTAAATCGGTGTTGACACCTTCAAACTAATTCTTTGTATAATAAGTATACGGATTTGATATTTAAGAAGCTTAATAGTTCTTCGCCTTTTTTTTAGCTTCAATTGATGTCTTGCAGGTAAAATAGTATTGTTATCATTTTCAAGAACCACTAGGATTCTTAATTCAAACTTTGTAGGTAACATTTGGCTAGATAAGATTTTATAGAGTACATTCTGTTATAAATTGGTAAATGATTTCATCACATCAGGTTTGTTCAAAAGCTGTTAACTAATAGTCACGATGATATTGAGATGGAGACTATTTCGAATTATAGTTATATATGAGAACAAGATCTACACGTCATAAACAGATACGATACAATTTTTCTGACATTGCATAAACTTGTTGTGACATACACTATTGCATCATGATGATGAAAATCTTGTGTACAGTGTTGCAATATTTGCGTATTCTAAACTGCTAAAATTCTTGTAGAAAAAGTTCTATTTTGATACACTTGTAAGTTTTTTAATGAGTGCAAGAATTTTTGATCAAAGTTTCAAATCAATATTTTCAAACTAATTTTCAAATCAATATTAAAAAGGTTTCAATCTAAAATTTCAAACCAAAATTTTGAAATTAACTTTTGGAAACGAAAAATTTGAAATTAAAAGTTTTAAACGAAAATTTTCACTTTAAAAAATTATACCAAAATTCTCAAACTAAGATTTTCAGAATCAAGGTTTTTCAAACTACACATATTCAAAATGAAATTTCAAACTAAGAATATAAAATTAAAAAGTGATCGCAAATAGTAATCAAGTTTTGAATTTTTTAAAAAAAATATAGGAAGCAAAGATTTGAAACGGATCAGTCAATCAAATCGTCTCAAGAAAAAAATGTCTACTGGTCAACCAATCAGATAGCACCAAGAATAACTTTTTCACCAATGATCGATCTTAAACTGTGTTATGACTAGTTCAAGTTCAAAGTTTTGTTGCATATCAATCGATTTTAATAATTACATATGAAGTATCATAATTTTTAATTTTTCAGATCAATGACTTTAGATTTACATCGTCATAGAGTTCGTCGTGTGAACTTCTTATATACATCAATAATTTACATATCAGGCTTCAAGTCCAAAATGTGAAAGTAAAATCGTGATTATATTTCACTGAAGTTAACTTTCCACTAACGATCTTAGACTATAAGTTGTGATTTAAAGTTCAAAGTGCGAAATTGTCATTAAAAGTGTCGGCATTAGTATTTAGAAATGACTTTTAATATTATTCTAGTGTTTCTGCTTCATGTATTTTTCAATGTGTAAATAACATACAAGACTAGTAAGTTCGAAAAATAGGCTCCAGGATATAGTATGAACATAGCAATATGGCCACGAAGACCCCAGTTAAGTTCTTCTGATATCACGTAAACCTACGTTATATTATGAGTCTTTATAACAAATAGAAACATATGAAAACAATGTACTTGCGATAGAATTAGGGTGTAATTCCGGCTTTCGGTTATCAAGATTATCGATAGTGCATCAAAAAGATCGAAAGCCACACTAAAACTTTTCGAAGAGCGATTTGGACTCCAAACACCAGACCAGACCATCATTTACTCTAAAAGCCTACAGGTACAATTTGAGAGAAGAACGGGTCTCCAGGACATGCCACTCGCAGTTTTCTCTAATTTTGAGATCATAATTAAGGTTATGAATGGAAATATATGTTAACTTTGTTGTGCGTTGTTATATTCCGTATTCTGACTCTAATTATATCTGCTTGGTAGCTTTTATCTTATTTGGCTGCAAAATATTATTGAAATACAGAGGCAAAAAAGTGTTTTGGATAGTTGTAATAAGTACTTTCATTACAACTAGCAGGGATCTCGATTAACTTATTATATCACGCAAAATGTTGTATTCAACTTCCACATTTTTCTCTATATGACTTTACTTCTGGATATCTACTAGATTAAAGGTTCATATTTGATAGATGTAACGTGCATTAGTTTAATTTACAATAACTTTGAATATTATATTTGTCTTTTATCTAAAACAATTATCAATTTTACAGATTCTGATTTTCTGCAATTTATTTGCTCTGCTTCATTTCGTATCAACTTCTGAAAGTCTGTTCCAGACGATAAAAGGTGCTAGAGGCAGGGACACAACATCCAACTTACTACAAAATATACTGGATTCTTAATTTTGCTCCCAGTTCTGTGCGATGACTTTAGAAGATGGAGCTATTATTGAAAGAAACATTTATACGAATCTAAACAGATCACTTGTGCCTTTAATAAATGGAAACAGTGAAAACAAGAGAAATCTCGAATCCTTGAAGAAATTTCTTGTAAACTCCATGGACGAAAAATGCGAGATACTCATTGTTGCATCTCGCAATATATGTGATACTCTCCATTTTATTCATGAGGCATACAATTTGTCGATTCAAAGAACAGTTAAAAAATTTATGTTTCTCGAAGAGAAACAGGTTTATTCACTGAAAGCATTGCAGAATTGTACATACATAATGTATTTTCCTTATCTTTTCATCGTAAATATAGAAGGGAAAATATTGCAGTTAACACATCTAGTATATTCTGTTGTTTACCACACATTTGGTGAAAACTTAAATCCAAAAAGTTTCAAAACTATTGGATCAATTAGAAAACAAAATATCAAGGAGCATATTTCGAGAACAAATATGGAAAGACTAAAAGATCTACAAGGAATAATATTGAAAATGGTCATAGAACCATACGCTTCACAGTCTTTAGTGAAAGGATCTACTTATGATAGTTTCGACTATAAAATAATGTATCAATTTTCAAAGAAGCGTAATTGTTCTTGGCCAGTGGCAGTCGTTGAACCATATACGACACTACAATCTGAAAATAAAACGTTCAATGCGATAATATTGAATGGCAATCATCATATTGGAATACCTGGGTATAGTTCAAAGGTTTCCCTATTTTGATTACTCTATTTCATATCATCATAGTTACTTTGCACTTCTGACACCTTCACCGAGGTTGAGGCAGAATTTGTGGTCAATATTTTCTCCATTGTCCACAAAAGTGTGGGGAGCAATTATAGAGTACATTTTCTGTATCTCATTCTGCTTTACTTGTTTTCAATTATCCATAAATTCTGCTTTACTGTGCATACAAGGAATTCATACTTAGAATATTCGTATTCATTGCTATATTCCATCAGTGCATTAGTTGGTTTAGGAGTTCCAAATATAACGTACACCACAAACAAACATCTATTTGGTGTTTCTTTACATCTATGCTTCTAATCACGTCATATAACTGTAATCTTGTATCTTATCTCACTATTCCTTTGTATGAAGAACCCATAGACACTTTTGAACAATTTATAGATTCCGGTTTACAGTGGGTAGCTATTGTAAATTACTCAGATTTCTTAGATTCTATTGATCCGTTATTACCAATTATAGGAGAAAGAATTGTACTGATAAAGGACTATGTGGATCTGAATCTTTTGGCAGAACAGGGTAAATTGGCTGTTTCTGCTGAGAAATTCCAATCCGGATACATTGCAAGTGTTGATTATCTAGAGATCAAAACTAGGAGAAAGTTACGATTGATGAGAAAACCCCTTCAAACAATGTTTCTTGGAATCCTATTCCTTAGAAATTCTCCACTGGTGGTACCATTCAATACTATGTTGAGATTTCTGAAGGATTCTGGCATCATTGCACAATGGGAAGGACAATTTGCAAATAATAGGTCTGAGTTGTCGTTGATTAATCAAGATATGGACAGTAAAACTTTTCACATGATTACTATTAGTGATGTGAAGGAAGTTTTGTGGTACTTGCTATTGGATTTGCAGTGTCTGCTGTAACATTTCTCGCGGAACTTATTGTTGAGGTAATACTTAGTTGTGACAAAGACACCTAATTGAGAGACACATTAAGCAAACAAATTTGAAAAGGTGCAAGCGAAACTCTCCTGATGTTGGTTGAATGATATAGAATTAATCGAGGCGCTCTTAATTAATTTTTCAAATCCGACGACTTTTAAATTATGTTTCGCTTAAAGTTTAACACTTTCGATCCTAAGCCCGAGTCAGACTCGGGTTGGCTGATTATTCCAAAACGCCGAATCCCGAGTCCAACTCGTTTTTACGTAATAGGCCCTATGTAACTTATTATGGGTTCCGGTCGGTTGTCGGCCGTGTTAAATACTTACTGAAACTCAGTTCTTGAAGAAATACTATTCAACTCACATCCAGCAAGAGTAAACGAACTTTTGCAACTCGATTATTGTGATTAACTTTCTTCGTTTGAGTGCAACACCCTCGATAATGTAGTGGAATATTGTGTTTAGAACACTATTTAATTTTACAGAAGTTGTCTTATTTGAGGCAAGTAAAATGAATATAGGAGAAATATCAAAGATTTTCGAAGAGTACAGTTTAGATCTCGTTCGGAAGGTGAAACTGACGATTGAGATTTAGATCCTGATTTCGAAATTTAAAAAAACAGGTGAGTACATGAGTAGTTCCGTGCTGTGGAAAATCAGCGCCCGAGGCGGGAGTAACGACGGCACCCGTACATATAAGTGAAGTCAACAGACCAGCCGCAAAGCGCCACCATGGTTGGCGGCAAGTGAGAAAATTTTCAAAAATAAACACTGCTTTTCCTTGGTTTTGAGCACTTTTTATTACTTTTTTCTTCCATCTTATATATATATCTTTCAGTTTTCCTCTCGAATCATCACAATAACGGAACTCAGCGGTCAGTTCCCGCAGATTTCCCACTCTTATTACACACCATTGTCACTGTTCTCCCTTCATAAGCAGCGGGAGTATTATTTTTCTATTGTATTTTTTTTCGTCTGTTCAAAAAGTATATATTTCAAACAGCAGTGTAGCGAACTACCTCTTCTTATATCACCAAATTTTATATTCATAATAAATTCTAAAGTTGAAAAAGTGTTTGCAATGTTTTTAGTGTGCGTCTATTATTATTTAGCAATGTGCTATATTTCTTTTTTTTAAAAAAAAGGGCTAAAAACCCCAGGATACTGGAATAAACAAGGTCAGATTAACCAGGATCAGGGGCCGCGGTGGCCCAGTGGTAGAGCGTTCACCTCTGGTGCTTGGGGTCCCGGGTTCGATCCCAGCCCCAGCCAAGTGGATTTTGTGGTGGACAAACACCGTGTGCGTGGGTTTTCTCGGGGTTCTCCCACTTTCTTCATTCCACCATTTCATTCATTACTTATCATCACCGTCTCCTTTAGCCTAACCGGCATAATCGTGGGACGTAAAACTTAAAGATTTCATTTCATTAGCCAGGATCGAAAGTGTTAAAAAAAATCTTCTTTGGTAATTATATTATTAGTACTCTACGAAGAAGTAATATTCTATTGTGCATGCATACTGTATTGTATTTAAAAATGAATTTATTTATAAAATGCTATTTTCAGGAAGATTAATTTACAAAAATATATTTAATGGGGTAAACAACATTTAATGGGGTAGTCTTTAGTGTGCTACAGGGTTTAAGAATATTACGACTCGAAGTTCTGTGAAAGTTAACTTCTAATGTACAAATCAATATTGTTGAAAGTATTATATTATATTTGAAAGTATTGTTTAGAATATTTTACTACTATATTCTTACACTTCAAGAATATTTCTTCATTCTTGCTTTTATAGTTGTAGAAGTAGCAGCAACTTATCCTCAAAAGTTAAGAAAGTATCACAAAATTGATAATATATGAATGAAAAATCTTACAAGTAAGGGACCATATGGTTGTCGCGCAAATCAGATGCAGACATACGCCATATGATTGAGCATGAAAAGATATGGAGAACACAGAAATTTAAGGTGCTAAGGGCCATAAGGAGCGGAGCGAGGAAAGAGGAAACATTGAATGTCGGCAAATTTGGAGAAAGTCAGGAATGACGCGAAAAGTTAATTTCGTGCAAACAGGGAATGAAAGTCAACCAAAAGAACGAAACTAAACATAAGAAGTGCATCAAGGACGAAGAAAGATCATAATCAGAGTTGCCATCCGGACCGCAGTGTTGCCAGCGCTGCAAAGCATTGATATGGAAGATATAGCACAGTATAGCAATTCATGCACAAGGAAAAATATTAGTAACACAAAAGACAATTGAAAAGACTCTGTACACGTGCGTAAAAAGGTTTAACGTAGTCGTGAGTGAATATTACACCTGCGTGAATACAAATGGAGGAAAACAGAGAACAGTACGCACCATTTGTAGTTTAATTGCAGTTGACGTGAAGATCACGAATGAATGCCTGGTCAACACACAAACATTTCTCGCAGTGAGCACAGCGGATGAAAGCAAGCTAGTCACACGCGTCTCTGCAGCATTCCTCTGTGAGTCCTTTTTCAAAGCAATATGCTTAAGGTGTTTCAAACTGTCCATGATGTTCATTGGAGTAGTCACATTTGAAAAACGCAAAGCGTATCATCTTTTGGAATCGCCTAGAGGAAAACTGGTAATGAACAAATGACTGAAGGCGGAGAAAGTTCTCACGTTGCCACACATTAATACTGGAGAACACTAACGTTTCTGTGATGAACTTCAGCATGTTTTTGAATGGACGAAAGAAGAACACATTAGCAGGTTGTATAAGACCTGCATATTTCGGAGGAATCAGCTTTTTGTAGAACTGAACACCATCAGGAACTGTCATGTTGTAAAGAGTGTCATCCTTGTTTAGAGTCCAGGAGTCAACCAAAAGCAAAACACGGTCCTTACCCTGAAGATCGGGCCACAAAACTTCTTCCAGGATGATTTGAAAATCCCGTTTGCACATATTCGCTGATCTGCTTGCATATGCTTTCACATTGGGGAATTCAGCGACCAAAGTTACTACTGGGTTCCGAAACAAGAACATACATGTATGGAAGCAATGTACCATCCATCCCAATCACCGACATAATCATATAGGAATGCGTCGTTGCGGTAACTGAACCTACGGCACCAAAGATGGGTTGCTTCCTTTAATGGCAAGGGTTCTGCCTGAATGCAACTCTTTAGCAAATCTTGACTGATCTGTATTAAGGACCTTTCATGTCTATATTTGTCCTCCCTCATATACATTATTCACTCACGACTATCGTTAAACCTTTTTACGCACGTGTACAGAGTCTTTTCAATTGTCTTTTGTGTTACTAATATTTTTCCTTGTGCATGAATTGCTATACTGTGCTATACCTTCCATATCAAGGTTATACAGCGCTGGCAACACTGCGGTCCGGATGGCAACTCTGATTATGATCTTTCTTTGTCATTGATGCCCTTGTTATGTTTAGTTTCGTTCTTTTGGTTGACTTTCTTTCCCTCTTTGCACGAAATTAACTTTTCGCGTCATTCCTGACTTTCTCCAAATTTGCCGACATTCAATGTTTCCTCTTTCCTCGCTCCGCTCTCTAGGGCCCTTAGCACCTTAAATTTCTGTTTTCTCCATATCTTTTCATGATCAATCAGATGGCGTATGTCTGCATCTGATTTGCGCGATAACCATATGGTCCCTTACTTGTTAGATTAGACGTTTGATATTTTTATTTTTATTTTTTATTTTTTTATTTTAATTTTGTTTATTTTATTTTATTTTATTTTTTTATTTATTTAGTTTTATTTATTTTTATTTTTATTTTTTGCCTTTTCTGGGCATTGTTTGATTAGTTCTCAGGTCACCTGACGAAGAAATAACATCAGAACACTTGCGACAGGAAGTGAAACGTGCTAACCCAAAAGGTATTTCGGAAATATTTCACAATGAAGAACTTAACTCTTAGTTCTAGGTGATGAAATAATGAATTGAGACAAACACTTCGATATTCTGATGTAAAAGATTGTTCGTGCTCTGGAGAAGTTTCCAAGTAGTTATAGTGTATAACGGCAAAATTTGGCTTCTTGTCACACTTTGAGAAACGAATTAAATTCATCCGTAAAAACAATATTCATGAGTTTGTGTGCCCATTATCGAGAATTTGTGGGCTATTTGTAAAGAGAAAACTGTTCCACAAAGCAAGCCATGCTTGAATCTGCAGACTGTGTATAGTTCATTAATAATGAACTTAAAAGCAATGTCTTCGGAACGTCAACCATATATGCCAAATCATGTAATTAATCTAATTAAAGAGAAGGAAGAGAATGTTAACTATTAAAACTAATTAAATTATGTTAAAAATGTATCAGATGAATACAGGCCCGTGTCCACGGGGGGATTAGGGGGCCGGGCCCCCACTAAACTCTCGCTGGCCCCTAAGAAAGTTTCACGGTAGGCTTGCAAATGAACTATAAAATGGTGATGAAGTATAATATGATTGGGTCGTCCCCCCCTAACTTCTACCGGCCCCCCCCCCACTAAATTCTTGGGCTGGCTACGGGCCTGGATGAATATATGTAACACCGTCTCTGAAAAAAAAAAAACTATCATTTAAATAAAGCTCGGAAAATGTGACAAGGAGAACCTAGGTCCGATTCTTTCACATTGGACTGTAATATTAAAGAAGTATATCAGAAAAATGTATGTTAAGCGAAGTAATGTAGTGTACAGAAATACATAAGATCAACTATATATTCAGTTTATTTTTTATAGTTCGCACATACTATTTTGTCCATCACGCTAAGAGTACTTGCTGTTCTAGCATAATATTTTGTTCCGAATGGAGTGTTCGCGCCAGGTGTGTAATTCCAAAGACCAAAAAGTTGAAACTACAACGCCTGATTTAAAGAAATAGTTATCGTGTGCAATATGACACTTTTGCCATCACTAAGCCAACCACAAGTTTCCATGCCGAAAGAAATCTGAAATCTGCAATGCGAAGAAGTCCTCAAACACAAAATTATCAGAGAAGGTGTTTCCCACCCAAGAAATCCTCTACATTCCGGGAATGGAATTTCTAACAAGGGAAGAGAGGGATATTATATATCGAGGTAGAAGATGGCTTATACACCAATCGAAATAACTAATTACACCTATTACGAAACTATAATAAAAATTTTCCGAATGTATATACACTGTAAAAAAATCATTGTGTTATTTCAACGACATGCCTATGTGTTAACACGATTGTCTTAAAATATAACACAAACAAGTTGTTAGAACAACTCTCTTTCCATTTGGAGTTGTGTGTCAAATGCCGGTAGTTGAAATGACACACAACCTGTGTGTTAAATTAACACAAGTATAGAATCTTCGGTGTTTTCTGCGTTATTGCCAAATATGTTGGACATCTAATTACAAAGGCTTATGAATTGAAGCTATAGATAAATACAGTAGAAAGAAATGCTTAAACAAATCCAGGTATACGCAAAATTTCATCTCCCACATTTGATGCATGTATTGCTTCTTTTTCTAAGCGATTGTGTACTAGAAGCAACAAACGTATCAACTTTATTAGGTAGCAACTGTCGAAGATCATTTGAAAGTGAATATGGAAGAACTATAAAATAAAGAAAATACACAGTCGTCATTTTGTTATAAAATTACATGGCGAGCAGATTTTATCTTATCCCGAACGGTTATCGTCGTATATACACGTCTTAAAGGAACACTCTGATTAGCCAAATTCAAAAGACCTCAACAATTTATCCCTCTACAAGTGACATTTTTTCATCGCCTCTGTGGTCAAGTCGGGAAAGCACGCGGCTAGTAATCGAAAGGTTGGTGGTTTTTGTCGTTCCCCCGCCACTGGAGTACTTTTTTTTAATTGTTTAAAGTGTTTTTTGAAACTCAGCATAATGTAAACACATTACGCATATAGGCGATTTAACATATTTTGAGGGAGTAATTTTGTGGTTCATTAACGCTTACGGCACGGCTCAACACCGGTTGTGTGTTAAAGACGTAACACACCCCATGTGTTAAACGCCAACACCGCGGGTATGTGTTCAACTAACACCGCATAGTGGTAGTCATGCTGAAACCACTGCCTTGTGTTAAAATTGAGTTGAATTAACACAACCACTTTTTACTGGGTACTGTGCGAGTAACATGAATATACAGAGGGTCCAGAAAATCATTGTACTTTCGAAATAATGACACACGTATTTTCCTGTTTTGATATCTGTCTGACCGTTTCAGATTTATAGGGGTGGCCATAGACTTTACAATGACGTTTTTGCCGACATTTTGACCGGCCGACATTTTGCACAGGTTAATTTTAGAGTCGAGTCCTCTTCCGTCTTCTTTCATATTCCAACATGTTTCCAACAATTGTTACTTGACCACCTTACCATTTGCAATTTTTGAGTTGAACCCCACCTGGGACCCTGCGGGTGGCCCTGGGACAAAACTTTTTGCTTTGATACATTGTACTTTTAAAATGATCAAATACGTGTTTTCCAGTTTTGGCATCTGCCTCAGCGTTTGCGATTCTAGGGGTGGAAACGGAAACCCTGTATATTCATATAACTTGCACAGTATATGTATTCGGAAAAATTTTATGACAGTTTCGTAATAGGTGTAATTAGTTCTTTCGATTGGTGTATAAGCCATCTTCCACTTCGATTGGTGTATAACTCATAGAGATCCTGCATCGTCATTTATGCACCAGCCTTATTTTATAACATGAGAACATCATATCTGCTGACCACTGGTGGATACGTGCGGATACGTTTGCGGTGCATTTCATAGAGTTTAGCCCTGTAATGATGCGTTTTGATTATATCTATTCAACTGAAAATACATGATTTCCAAAAGAAATTCGGCGAGTGGAATGGTGGTTTAGAAAACCATTCTGGAAGTTTACCACAATCCAACCATGGTCCTGACCGTTTACGATAGTCATAGCAAAACTATTTTTCTTTTATCCTAAGTGAAATTCTGAAGCAGGATACATCTTCAGTTTTTCTCTACTTTCTAGAGCTGCACAAGTGAAAATTATGATTGTTATTGGCTGGTGTTTCTAGTTACATAGGAGAACAACCTTTCTGCTTTATCAACTATACAGAACCGCCAAATGACACATAACTCTCCTGCAGTGCCCGAAACATATTTCCAACGTTCTGTTTCGCATCCAAATATGATGCTCACGAGTGCCTACAGACTGTTATCGGAATGAAACTTGACAATCCAAAGGTGAATTGTGCGTCCATTCCCCATTCCGGGTTCAAATGTATTCTTAGCGCTTTTGATACTTTTTGTGCAGACTGTCCAAGTTGTAACTCAGGAAGAAAAAATACTCGCAATTGTGTGTTCTCCATGGTAGACTTTTATTTCACTCTGTTTAACAATGTACCGTCTCCTGCCTATCTGTGTATCTCATACTGTTTGTTGCACATGCTGAATTTGTGACATAACACACGTGACCTTAGTGTAAGCCTGTCTTGCTTCGATGAGGCACATTTCCCACGTCAAATGAATATTTCATTTTCACCAACTTATTACAAAATTATATCACTACGTAAGTGTGGAATTGACTTCCTTCAACCTATAGACTTCAGTTACATATGGATATACGTATACACATTAATTCCATTGTATTAGTTAAAGAGAAATAAAATAGTGTATAATTCAGTACACTGAATTTACGAGATTTGACGCATTTACAATGCAATAAAATTTATATTGTTATTGAAAGTCTTTTATTGGTAGTATGAAAGTGAACACTGATTCTAGCAGATTTTACTTCAATTTACGTAATGAATGATGCCCAATGAATTTAAATTATTCAGTAGTAAACTACACGAACACCATCTTTAATATTTCTCTTGAGGAAGTGAAGAAAATTTACGGGCGCCTAGGCAATAAGTGTGACTGCATCTTCTTCCAAAGGAATTTTCCATTTTCGGGGCAAAGCATTCTGTTGCAGATTAGAATCAATCAAGGCAAATTAGAATCAGTCAACTAATAAAGCGTTTACGCCGAATCTGTACCTCCAATTTACGTTTGTTGGGACTTGCAGATTATCCAACGGAACTGATAAAGAAATATCAGTCACAATTGTGTTCTCCATTGTGCAGTTTCATAAGACTCAGTTTAACAATGTACTGCTTCTTGACTGTCTGAGTACTTCAACTTGTTTGTTATACATGCACTGAATTTGTGACATTAGAGATGTGATCATACTGTACCACTAAAATAACTATGAACTTAGACTAATTTATGAGCTCCTCAGTGGCTAAGAGGAGTGACCGGGAAGACCTATGATTCGACCAGTAGATTAACCCGCACTAGATTACGACAGATGTCTCAATTAGATGCTACTACATGTAATGGCGGGGAGGTTGTCCCCGAGACTTTGGACAGACCCGCTACGCAGTGAGAATATGCTAGCGGTCTGTTTGGGACTTTTGTTTTTGTTAATATTGCATCTTTTTGCTGCTTTCCTTGGGCCTGCTGGTTCTTTTGTGTGTGCCTTTTCCTCCACACCAAGCCTTTCCTTGCAGCTCTTAATGTATTCTTTTAAAATAGGAACGGTCAATTTTAATGGTCTAACATTTCCTACCAAGCAAAGTGCTGTTTTGGATTTCATTAAATGTTATTCTCTTGATATACTGTTTGCTCAGGAAGTGACCTTGACCGACCTTCAAGGCCTTTATCAGCACACCTTTTTTTCTAACAAAACTGTTAACGGCACGGGTACTGCACTTATATATCGTAATGATATAGAATTTGAACAGTTATACAAACATCCCACCGGCCGGATTATTACTGGAAATGTGGCCAATATCCGGTTTTGCAACTCGTATGCCCCTGCAGGTACACACCGACGGCGTGAACGTCATAATTTCTTTAATTCCGAGGTAGCCTCCGCCTTACATGACAGTTCTCGTTTGATTATATGGGGTGGAATCATAACAGTATAGTTTCCTCTCAAGATTCCACTTCTACTTCGAACTTCTGCCCTACTTTATTACAGGTGATTAACCAATTTAATTTATGTGATGTCTGGCGTCATTTTCATCCCCACAATCCTGGACATACTTTTTTCTACGCCACTGGATCTTCACACCTCGATTCTTTTTATATCTCACGGTCATTACTTCCACATGTGCAATCTGTGGAAAGGATTCCTGTTTGTTTTTCGGATCACATGGGCCTAGTTATGACTATCCAGCTACCGCTTCAAAAGCTTCTGAACCATAATAGCTTATGGCACCTCAATACCGGCATCCTTTCTGAGCCAGAATTCCAGCAGTTGCTACGCCAACGCTGGAGAGAAATTAATCAGCAACTTTTGCGACGGAACAATATTATCCAATGGTGGGAGCAACGGGGGAAACCAGCTTTGAAACAAATCTGTAAAGAATACAGCAGAGAACGGTCACAGCAATTCCATGAACAATATAATTACTACTCTTAGCTTCTACGCGACTATCATACGGCATTCCTTAACGGTGAACCTGTACTTCCACAAATTAAACAGGTAAAGGCTTTCTTGTTAACATTACACCGCAAAAGACTCCACGGTATTACTGTTCGCAGCAAAATCTCATCATTGTCACCCACTGAGCCTCCGAGTCTTGTACATGTCAGTGCTGAACGTCGCAGAGGCAAACAACAGATTATTCATAATATACTGGATGATAAAGGTGTTTTATATGAAGGAACTAATATTATTCCATACTTTGTGCGCTATTTTGCTGATTTATATCGCAACCATGATGTTCCAGCTAGTAATGACGGTGTTTACGATACCTTGAACCCTCTCCCAGTTGAACTCCAAGCAGAGCTTGATGCTCCCTTTACTGAAGCAGAAATTCAGCATGCCCTCCTCCAGGCAAAAAAGAATAAATCTAGTGGCATTGACTCCCTACCTTACGAATTTTACCAGACATTCCCAGATCTTTTCATTCCTTTTTTTACTGAACTTTTTAATGCCTTTCGTTCTAATTTACAAGTCGGCAAAACATTTACACACAGTATTATAGTGATCATTCCTAAGCAGCCCAAGAGCACTCGCATCAACCAATTTAGACCTATCAGTCTCGCATGTTGTGATTATAAACTTCTCGCAAAAGTTCTAGCAGCTCGGTTACGTAATACTTTAAGTTCCATTCTGTTACCGGAACAATTTGGTCACGATCAGCAGCATCCTACATATCTGGCTTTATCGAATATTAGAGACACGATCGCTTATTTTGAAAGTCGTCCGAATTTAACTGCAGCGCTTTTGAGTACTGATTTTTCTCAGGCTTTCGATAAACTAAGCCATCAGTACTTATTCACAGTTCTTGAGAAGCTCCATTTCGGGCCAGTATTTTTAAATATGGTTAAGACGTTATACTCCCAGCGTACTGCCCAACTTAAACTGAACGGTGCCTTAACGCGGGTCTTTTCAATTAACCGGGGGCTTATTCAGGGCTGTCCCTTGTCCCCCATGCTTTACAGCATTGCCGTTATGCCGGTTCTGTATAAGATCCGGAATGAAATGACGGGATTGTGTGTTCCTCCGGCTACTATTAAAGTTCAGAGTTTCATAGATGATATTTGCTTTTTCTTTCGCTCACAGCGCGATTTAGATACTATCCTTACTAATCTCCAGATATTTAGTCAACTGTCTGGTGCGGAATTACATCCCACGAAAACCAAATTACTTTTTTTGAATGATACGTCTTCTTGCCCTTTTGTCTCCCCCTTCCCTGTCGTTAACACTCATAAAATTCTCGGCATTACTTGGCATACCACTATAAAAGCATCTATTCAGGCAACATATGGAGTGGCTGTTCCTAAGGTCATTAACTTGCTTTATAAACACAAAGCTCGCAATCTTACATTACATGAGCGAGCGACCTTCTTAAATATTTTTGCCTTCAGTCTATTGTACTATATAATGCAGATTTTTCAGCTTTCTGTCTCAGACGCTAACACACTTAACAAACATTTGTTTGCCTTTTTGTGGTATCAATTGACACTGCGAGTACATCGTCGAACTGTGTGTACGACCAAGCAAGTAGGAGGGTTAGGTATTAAAGACGTGGCTCTTCAAGGCCGTTGTCTACTACTACAACGCACGTGTCAGCTGTTAACTTCCTTTTCTGAGTCTTTCTCCGCGTGCCATATCATGCGTTGCCTTCGGCACGTGACTCTCAGTTCACCTGTTTCTATTCTGAACTGGTCCCAACCTTACCATTACCTGCGCACCGTCATTCTAGACATTTCGTATGCTCTTATCAGTCACACAGCTATTGAAGATATGACTGTGAAGAAATTGTATACTTATTATGCAAATTATCTCTATACCCCCCCTAAATGTGTTACTCGCCATCCCAATTGTTCTTGGGCGCAAATTTGGCATAATATTAATTCCTCTTTTTTACCCTCTGGAATGAGAGAGTTATGGTATAGGTTAGTGCATAATGTATTTCTTACTAACCATCGAGCATGAGAACTCGGTTTTCGACCAGATGCTCAATGTATCCGATGTGGACAAGCTGACACACTCATCCATCACTTGCAAACATGTCCATCTATCCAGCATTTGTGGCGTAGCTATACACATATTATAGCACGAATACTTCGTGTTGATCAACGGATTATTAATAGTGAGCCGTTTTTTCTTTTGCCTGATTTCAAATACTTCCCACGTCCTAAACACAATATCATAGTGTGGTTAACTATTCAAACAGCGGCTATCCTACTTACCGAAAATGAGCTGGTGACACAAGCAATGTACATTTTTAGACTACAGTGCTCTTTAAAAACAATGCCTTCAGATCTACGCTTGCGTCATTTTGCCCACTACCCGACTGCTGTTTACTAATTTTTTTTTCGTGTGTCAGTTTGTGTGTATACTTCATGTGATTGATTTTCAATATTATTGCAGTGGTATCCTTTTTGTAATTTGTGATTGCTCTTTTATTCTTATTATATATACATATATGTACTGTAATTTCTTGCAATAAAATTGACTGTTAAAAAAAAGAGGTTAGCGCACGCGCCTTTGGCGTGGGAGACCCGGGTTCGATTCCCGGCGGGAGCTCATGTGGTTCGGATTCCACGTTAATCAGTAGGTCCACGTCTCATACAGCCTCGCTGCTGAACGGGACGTTAAACTCAAAATCAACTCATTAGACTAATTTCTTTACTTTCTCATTTCTGTGACGTAATAAACTCGTTTTCTAGATGTAGTCCGAAACAAAAGTTAAATATTTAAATCGTTGTTTGAGTTTGTGTTCTCGCTTCTTGTGTTGCTTGTCAAATGTCTCAGCTGGGCTTCGCTGCTTTTGCATTTCTTATTCAATTGAACATTGAAATCGAAATTTTCGTGAAATTCTGTTAAGTAAATGTTTTACATGGAAACGAAAATGAGTACATAACGATGAAAGCACTTAAGTAAATGATTAAACATTGATAGGCCATAAGATTTAGTAGTAGGCACAAAAAATACAGTAAATATTACTAACAATATTTTAAATTGATGTTATTCAATCTTCTCATTTGCCAAGTATTCATGCTAATATTTACGTCGCAAGACTGATGGAAGTTACGTCTTTATTTGTATTTAACGAACCACTTTTCTCATGAATAGGCAACATTTCTTACACCAACAAAATGCTTAAGTACGGTCAGTTCCCTTAACGTCATTGCTATAACTAGAATATAATCGTCAAACTGAGATGACCTTAAGAGCAGTTCTCTGTCATGTTTTTAGAAATGAATAAACAACTGCTTTCTTCATGTGCATTTTAATTGTAGCAATGATGGGAATAGGTGCACATGGGAATAGGTGCAACTAATATATCAAATTCATGTACAACTTTCTCGTAAATTCATTGGTGTAGTGAATTTTACCGTAGCTTGTAAAGTTTCGAAGGTATTGCATGTTAAATTCCTCCAAATACTTCTCAAATAGACATCGGAGAGTAATATCAGTTACGCTTACGTTTTTGACGTTGACAAATCAAAATATACTGTAAGTATAAACAAACTCTTTACGACATTGTAATAATCTTATTACATTTCTGTGAGTGATTGTTATTACTTCCATGTTATACCATAACAAGGAGGTACGGTATTACAGTCAAAATGCCTAATGTAAATAAAGGTCAGTGATGAAAATTTTCCAGAAAATTTTCCGATTCATAAAAACATACTCCACTTATTCCTACATCATTGTTTATCCGTGATGTGAGGTGGAAAATTTTCTTCTATACTTTCCCGGATAATTTTCCGTTCTAATCAAATATCAGTGATCAAGTAACAATTCCTCAGCACTCATAAAATTGATTGAATTCATGTATAGAAATGTTAAAAAGTGAAAGATCGTTTAAAAAAACTGAAAATTTTCATGGCTCAGACAATTTTCAATACTATGTAGGAACAAGTGAAACAATGTTTCATGAATCGAAAAATTGTCTGTCCTGTATGTAAAAATTGAAAAAACTTCTTATTAATCCGAATACTTTTATCATTTTGAAGCAAAGAGTAAAACAACTTTTTGTGAATCGGAAAGTTTTATTGCTCTGTAGAAACAAGTGAAAGGAAGTTTCATGAATCGGAAAATTTTTATTGCGATATAGAAACAAGTAGAAAAACTTTTCATAAGCCGGACAATTTTGGATATTATGTATAGTGATGTTAGGTGGAAAATTTTCCACTATATTTAACTGGACATTGAGCTATAAAATTCAATTCTTGTAGAAGAAAGTTAGACAGCGACAAATAATAATTTTCCAATTAGCTTTCGGAAACAGGAAAATTTTCTAATATTTCAAGTTGGGGAGTAAAAATTTAAATAGTGTCTCTCTCTCTCTCTCTCTCTCTCTCTCTCACTGTGTGTGTGTGTGTGTGAAGTGCAGGGAACATACATCGAGTTCGTAGAGAAAAAATTTCCCATTCCAATATTTAAAATGTAAAAAGAAATCGAAAACAAAACCTTTGTGAATTTATCAATTATTTCAAAAACAGAAAATTCCACTATTTCTTCACATATAGGCGTGCCTATGTAATGAAATAACTACATAAAAGTTCCTTATGAAGATTATTTTTGTAACAGAAATTAAGAAGAAATGCTTTGATTTTATTGTGTTTAACACTCGTAAAAATTAATTTCAATATTGGAATTTTGTATAATCAACATCTTAGAGCAGATATTTGTATTGTAAAACTACCATTATTATGTATAAAAATGTATTAGAAATAATGACGATTTCACAGAACAAGTATTTATGTATAAAAAAAGACATATGTTTTTTTTTTTTAATTTTGTAAATTAAAATGAAATTACTTGTTGCTTTCAGGTCGCACCGCTAGTAGTGCAGCTTTTTACGTTTCTTTTATTATTTTATTGGAAGAACAACTACACAAATCAGCTTCCAAATTAGTTATATTTCACTTTCTTCTCTGAATGAATATATGAATAAATAAATGTTTATTTCCAGAAAATGGTCAGTATTTGTTTTCATTAGTTACCTAAACTCGAATTTTGGGTAGTCAAAAATGTACAGTAGACACTTTATATTATCTCTACTTATTTATAAATGTTGCAGAATGTAAATCTAGAAAAGTAGTAAAGCTATGAGAAAACTTCGTCTTACGCGTATTAAACTGACGAAATATAATTTTGTGAGATCAAAGGTGGATTCTGAGGAAAGAACGCACTGGAGGTTTTGAAATATATTTGAAGAAATGAACAATCGTTAGATTTTCATTTCATGAAACTTTTCAAGACAATATTTATTACCAATAAATTTTACGGCTAAGCAACGATGTATGAATAAGTGGAGTATGTTTTTGTGAATCGGAAAATATTCATCACTTTTAATAAATTTAAATTTTAAATAATAGAATGGGTTATTTGTACTCTACGAACTCGATGTATGTTCTCTGCACTTTACACACACACACACAGAGAGAGAGAGAGAGAGAGAGAGGGAGAGAAAGAAAGAAAGAGAAAGAGAGAGAGTTGAATTGAGTTGATTTTGAGTTTAACGTCCCTTACAGCAGCGAGGCTACATGAGACGGGACCAACTAATTAACTTCGAATCCGAACTACATGAGCTCCCTCCGGGAATCCAAGCCAGGTCTCCCGTGCCAAAGACGCGTATGCTAACCGCTTAGCAACGAAGGAGCTCGCAGAGAAAGAGAGAGACAAAGAAACACTATGTAAATTTTTACTTCCCAGCTTGAAATATTAGAAAATTATCCGGTTCCCGAAAGCTAATTGGAAAATTATAATTTGTTGCTAACTTTCCTCTACAGAAATTGAATTTTGTAGCTCAATGTGCAGTTAAATATGGTGGAAAATTTTCCACAGAAGATCACTACACATAACATCCAAAACTGTCCGGCTTATGAAAAGTTTTTTCCACTTGTTTCTACATCGTACTGAATCTTTTCCGTTCCATGAAACTTCCTTTCACTTGTTTCTACATAGGAATAAAGCTTTTCGATTCATAAAAAGTTGTTACACTTTTTCCTCAAAATGATTAAAATTTTCCAACTCATAAAAAGTTCTTGAATTTTTCTATAGATGTCAGGCAATTTTTCGATTCATGAAAAATTGTTTCACTTGTTCCTATATAGTACTGAAAATTGCCTTAGCCATGAAAATTTTCAGAATCTTTAAACGATTTTTCACTTTTTAACATTTCTATACATGAATTCAATCAATTTTATGAATCCTGAAGAATTGTTACTTGATTACTGATTTTTTTTTTTTTTTAGAATGGAAAATTTTCCGGAAAAATATTACAGGCGTGCAATTTTTCCAAAATGGAAAATTGTCCGCAGAAAATTTTCCACCTCACATCACTAATAAAGGTACAATTAGATTTAGGTGAAGACCTACCATTTCCGTATTGACGTTTGTGTTTCTGTATTATGCACACTCATGTCCAAAATTATTGTCGCATGTCTATAAATATGTTGTTGTAGGATTATAATTTAATAACACTGTTAAACAAATTTTGATCGAAAGTATGTAAATTCTTTGAAATTGCGATTTTTACATTCATTTAAGCATAATATGATAGGTAATGATAATAGAATAATTTTCTTAGCTCAGGTTGTGAAAAAAACGCCCTTGTACAACAGTAGCTGTATATATACAAATGTATTAATATTTATAGAACATTTAAGCAAAATCCTTGTAAAAACCTACATTTCATTTTTTTTATCTATTTCACTGTGATGTGATAAGCTGGGGAGTTAAGAAGTACCCTAACCTATAGCTTTCTATACTCTTGTACTTCCTTTTTCAAAATTGCGCAAATAACCAGTTTCACAGCGATACAGAAAATAAAGTAACCGTGGTCAAGTTAAACATTAACGATTCCGTAATAAAAATCAGTTTTAACATCAAAACATGAAAAATATGTACAAATACCTTTTTGTGCAAGAACTAAACTGCAATGTAGACAAAAGTTTCAAGTGATCCCTTGTACAGGATTATGTTTATTTTATTTTGAGCGTTTTCGCTTGGCTTGCCTTTTGTAGGTTACATCTGGAGCATCCCTTGCAATAGTCCAACAGTAGTCGGCCAATATGTTAGAACTCCACTTTCCCCCATATCTCTTCTCCATGGCTGCAATATCTTGATGGAAACGCTCACCATGTTCGTCACTTACTGATCCACAATCTTAGGGAAAGAAGTCTAGATGTGAATGAAGAAAGCGGAGTTTCAGAGACATATTGCAACCAAGATTTTCGTAGCACAATAACAACTTTGCTACCAGTTGTTTGTAATTTGTTGCTCGTTGTCTTTCTAAGAACTGTGAACAAACTCTCTTCAAGCTTTCCCACTCAGCTTTCTCTTCACCTTGGAGAATTTCGTCGAACTTGTGATCTTTGAATAGTTGCCTTATCTGTGGCCCTATGAAAACACCCTCTATAACTTTGGCATCAGTTAATCGAGGGAATTGTCCTCTTAGGTACTTATAGGCCTCATCCTCTTGGTTCATGCCCTTAACAAAACTTTTCATAAGACCTAATTTAATATGTAGAGCGGAAAGCAAAATTCGGTTACGATCTACCAGTGGTTCATGCTGCACATTTTCCACTCCCGGCTGAAGAGTTTCTCTGGTACTCCAATCCCTTTTGTGGTAATGAGATCCACGATTTCTACTGTCCCATTCACATATAAAGCAACAATACTTTGTATACCCTAACTGCATACCTAGCAACAGTGCTATTACTTTAAGGTCACCACAAATGAGCCACTGAAAATCGTAATATTTAATGGCTTGAAGTAAACGTTTCAAGTTTTCATAAGATTCCTTCATATGAACTGCGTAACCTACAGGAATTGACGGAAGTTCATTTCCAATATGTAAAAGCACTGCCTTTAAACTCACCTTGGACGAATCTATAAAGAGTCTCCACTCCGTAAGTTCGTAATTAATTTTAAGTGCCCTCATGAGACCATTTACATCGTACATGCCACAAGTGTGTCTTCCATAGTAAAAAATGAAGTGAACATCTTCTCCCTATTCCGATACACTGAAATATTTACTTTTTCCTGCAATAAATTCCATTGCTTTAAGCGTGACGCTAAAATTTCGGCTTTGCTTTTTGAGAGGTCCAAGTCTCTGATTAGATCACTTAGTTCCTCTTGAGTAAGTATATTTGGTTCACATGGAGGTTCTTCTACAACAAACGTAGGGTCTTTCGAAGTACTTGATTCAGGAGCTTCAACTTCTTGATCATCATCAGAAAAAAGATCGTATTCTTTAGGTGGGTCAGGAACAGGTAGTCCTTCTCCATGTGGAACAGGGCGCATTGCAGAAGGAATGTTAGGATAGATCAAGGCCCGCTTCTTCTTCGTGGAAATTCCCTTCTTGACGGAAGGAACCATACAAAAATAACAGTCTCTGATGTGGTCGCTTGGCTCCCTCCAAATCATGGACACTGCAAAAGGTATTGAGCGCCCCTTCCCATTAATCCAATTTCTTAGATTGCTGGTACAAGTGTTACACACAATGTGGGGTGCCCAAGATTTATCTTGGTCTCCAATTTTACAACCAAAGTAATATTGATAGGCTTTTCTTATTAGTGGTGTTATAGTCGGCTTTTGTGAGGAAAATGTCACTTCCCCACACACGTAGCAGAAGCTATCCGCACTGTTTACACAATTTCGCGGCATTTTCGTTTATTGAAATCCTCAAAATGTCACTTGAAATAGTTCCGACAACTATTTAAAAATATACTTTCGAAATACCAGTATTTTTGCATACTTGTAGTTGTATTTTTATGTCCTGGACTACACAAACGTCACACCCAAAAGGCTGATAACTGCACTAAACCTGTCTTTTCTAACAATAGCAGAACACTACTGAGATAAGGGCGTTCATATATTAGTTTCTCCAGTGTTGCCGGATCAGTGTAACATTTTACCCCAAACGAAGCGAATATATTTATTTTTAAAGCGTTATTATTAGACATGCCTGTAAAACGAAAAGTAGAGCTAATATTCGAAAATAACTTTCAAATTCGTGATCAGCACCATAAAATCAATAAGAATTAGCTGATTTTGTTCAATTTACATTTTCGTTGTTGAAGAGTGTAACGAATTCGCCTGGTATTTCTTATAGTGTTAGTATATGTATAATCGGCAAAGACTTGTATGTGACAAATTTCGTGTGAAAAGAGCAGTAAATAAGAACTATAAAACGAAAATAAAACTTTCAGGTCCATTTAGCAACATTTTGTTTTACTCATGCTAATTTTCGTATTTACAATTTTTCCTATGAAATTTACCGCAAATATATATTTCCCGATTATATACATAGTATCAGTATTAAATGTAACCCTGCAAAATCATTATCAAATTATATTCTTACAAGAAGACAGTTAGAGATATGAGACAATCATTTTGAACATGAGTGTACGTTCAGAGAATATTTCGTCAACGATAAGTCACGTAAGAGATTACATATACGCACGGGGCCTTGCACAAATTTCTATTTGGCTCAATATTCATAAAGTGCCTGATATTATTAACATGCAATGCTTTGCAAGCAGTAACAAGCTACGTTAAATCACACTGCACCAATGACTTTCCGAAAAAGTTGTACATGAACTTGGTGTACCACTTGCACCTATTCCCATTTCAAAAACCGGAAACTGAAACCAATATCACAGATCCATGATGGCGGCCGGGTGGGTAACATGTGTCAGAGAAGCATTACTTGATCCAATTTGTTTTGCGTATGCCCACATTCATGTCTAGTTACATGTATAGAAATTAAAAGAAATTTTGTGTCAGAGCCTTATAGTAAGTATGACTGAATTCCGGATATATTGTGATGATATATGAATTTGTTATGTATTTGCATCCTATTACGATTTACTTTACTTCGAACATTGGGACATTTTATTTTAAATGGAACTTAATGAAAAACATTAACGTTATTTAACGTTGAAGTCGCATTTCAATTCTTTTCTTTCTAACTTCGATTTCTAAGTTCGATAGTCGAAGTTCGATTTCGAGCCAAGCAACACGTAACAGCGGGAACTGCGGTTTTGAGTTTTTAGATAATATTTGCTCTAACTTTGAGAACATTTACTATCTTTAACGATGTTAAGTTGTTAACGACAATATCTCGTTTGCAAAGTAATTTTTATCTCGGTTGAGTTAATCACCGCAGACACATTGGCTTCTCTGTTTGAGTCTCGCTGGGTCTTAACTTCCATTGGCTTCATTGTTTATCTGAAAGGAGAAATCTAGCAGACTCACGAACGGATGAATATCAATCCATCAATGGAACCAGCGAAACCTACGCGTAATTACGAGTAGATTAACCTACCCTAATGGCTACTTCCCTTCTTACCAATTTCTGTCTTTTCAACATCACGACCTAAGTGTTCAGGTTTATTTAGATGCAACCCAGGTGAAATTCCGTATCTCATGCACTACCACGTACAAGCTTTACAAAATTCTGGGCGCAACTTGTCAGTTCTCACATCCCGAACGTCACGTTTTATTCGTATGTTATCTGAGCTTTTTGAGCTGACAAGGTGGAATGCTGTGAGGCTTACGCTTTTGTTACCATTTTTATTACTTTTCTTTGTACCCGTGATCAAAACGAATATTTTCTGTAAATTTTATTCGATCATGTAATTTATCTCATCGAACTGAACATAATTATGATCTATTGTGTATTAATTTGACTTACACCCACTGGTAGAATTTGTTGAAATTGTAATTGTTATTACCACCCTCACTCACCCTCTCGTATTTACAGTGATTTTTTTTTACTTTTTGCGTGTATTTTGACCCATTTTTTTTAAAGAGAGAATTTTGGGAATATGGCGAATTCAGAGATAATGGCACATGCTCGACTTACGTCGTTGGATTCGATTTGCGTCTTACATTTTTTCATGACAAGTATGAGGAGGATATTGTTAGATTTTTTGAATATTTTGAATCATACTGCGTCATTTATGAGTTTAACGCAGTCAAGAAGCGTCATTTACTTTCCTACCTTTTACAAGAGGGAGCTCTCACGGTTTTTTTTTTTTTTTTAAGCACTAACTAGGACGGATGAAATCCTGAACTTATCGTATATTGACATTAAGAGACATAAATATTGTATTATGCACTAAAGAAAAAGTCAAATAAAAACAGCATTATATCAGAAAGTGCTATGCATATTGATTGAAGCATAGATAATAAAATATTGTGCAACTAGTTATAGCTATTGTGTGTATATATAGTCTATGGGTCAGTATGGGTAAGGTGAGTATAATTTCGGGGTACCAGATTTCCTTCAAACCAAAATTGTATTAGTATCTGAGGACCACGAGAAACTATGATGGCTGTCTCGGAACGGTAGCTTTTAAAGATGGCGTCGAATCAAAGATAGCGCCCGAGTCGATTTATAAAACTGACAATATCTCGGCTCCTAATTACCAAATTTTAACGCTCTTTTTTTAAACGATAGCTCATTATATTTGCAACAAGGTATGTTGTCATCATTTTGCAATATCTTGGACGATATATGAGGAAATTAACAAAAAATTGAATTTCGAAGCGTTTTAAGTTTTATTTAATCTATATTAATCGTGACAACAAAACATTTTATGAAAAACTACTTTGGACAAAAGAAAAGAGACATTAAGTAGCTTTCGTTTGATTTACTTGCGAACATCCTATCAATAACACAGCCGGATATATCAAGATTTGAATGTTGAAAGGTTTGCACGGTAGCACTGCAATTCGATGTAAACAATGAGTAGTGAGGCGGAATGTTTCCATAATCTCACCAAGTTAATGGCATTATAATTCAGAAAGTACTAGACTCGTATTTACCTCTGAGACCTGTATTTAATAATGATAAGAAGAAAAGATACATGGTATTTCACCATTCACCTTTACCAGAATATATTGCAGGTAAGAAGATTGAACCTCCTAACATTACAACATAGCCAATTCCTGAGTGCCTTAGCTTGTTTTCGGAATTGAAATGGAAAAATTTACTTTAGGTTCTAAGTCGGCATTGCAACTCTGGAAATTAGATAGTTAGCTCTTGGAGAGGATTTAATATACTAGTCAGATATATCGTTAACCAAATCCAATAGGTTATTTGCCTTCCATAAATCACTCAAAAACTGATAAGTCAACATTTTATGAAATATTGACTGAGTGCAATGAAATAAAGTCAAGGCTAAATTTGGAAAATATTGTTGTTGTTGTAGATCAGGCCATTTATTCAAAAGCAACAGAAATGAAATGGATACATCTCAATGAATTTGACAGTATTTTCATAATGATTGCACTTTTTCACATAGTTTGTAACCTACTTTCTAATTTTGGGAAGTTATTGGTAATGCTGGGCTGAGAATTTGCAGTAGAATCAGACAGAATTGCAATTGGCTTCATTTGTCAACGTTTAGACGGAAAGCAATACAACCGACCTGTGAGATTCCACGAATGCGTCCACGAAGCCTTAATAAGGATAATTTGGAATGAGTTCTTGGATTATGTCAAAGTCGAAAATAATCAGCTTCCTTTTACAGTTCGAGAATTAAATTAGTTATTTTGTTCATTTGCTGAAACCATACAGAATCTCAAAACAGTTTTGAAACGTTGTACGGAGACGACAAAATCAAAGAAAGTTTTATTCTTTTCGAAGGCTATATGAATCATTTGAGACATGAGAATGTAGTACTTTCATCTTTCTGGATGTTTTACATAGATTTATTGGAATTAGTGTTGGGCTTGATTCAAGCTCATAGGGAAGGTTATTGGTTACTCTACTTTTCGTGTTTACAAGAAATGATCCCATGGTGTCTTTTTTAAGATAAAATGAACTATGCCAGGCACTTATCAATTCAATTGGCTGAACTATTCCAATTGAAAAATACAAATCTTTCCATTTTGAGTTCTAGATGTCTATAAAAATTTCTGTCCAGCTTATATCAAAGAATCCATTTGCACGAATTCCGGTTGATCAGGCTTTAGAGAAGACAGTAAATAAAGATACACAGACACCAGGTGGGACAAAAGGATTCAGTTTAAAGCTTAGAGCATTCAGTAAATACTATTTAACCACAGAATATCGAGCTTCAGCACTTGGAAAGATGTGAAAATTTGTAGAAATACCAGTATCCAGATCTTCAGAAGACCCGTATTTCTAAAGACGAAGAGCAAGTCTCGGCCTTAGTTAAGCTTCTGTAAAATGAATGGATCAATCCTTTCGACAAAAATCCCTCAACATTATAAACATTTCAAAGGCCTACAAGTGCAGACGAAAGTTCAAAATCATTTATTATTGGCAAGACAGAAAAGGGAGAAAGCTTTCCAAGATTTCCAACATGATCGTTTAGAAAAGAATAAATGTTTCTTTGACTCTACTAAAAAATTCAGTTGCAAACTTTCAAAAATAACCAGAAGTTAGGTGTAAAACAGTAACAAAGAAATAATTTAAAGACAGAAATATTTTCGGGAATATGATTTTGTTAGCAGAAAACCATAACCTAAACATAGAGAAAGTTTTCAGTCATCCTTTGGGTCCTTTGCATGGAGTCTAGCGACTCCTAATGGTACTTTAAGAAAAATTAATAAAGCTACACGAGGGAACTTTCTTGAGGGTATGGTTTCACCTACTAACCGTCCGTAAGTTAAATCTGCAATAGTTATTGACGCAATGGAGCTAGTTCATAAGTTACATGAAAAATATACCTTTGGTGAAATATCTCGTTTAATACTGCTAGAAGTTTTAAAAGTAGGTCGTCAGTGACCGAATAGACGTAGTGTTTGACACTTATAAAGAGAAATCAATAAAGTCCGTTTAAAGAGCTTTGAATGATGCTGATGAAGTGATATCTTTTTATGTTTTGAAGAATGCACATAGAGTACAAACTGGAAGCGACTCTTAAGAATTAATGACAGCTAGAACAAGCTAACCAGAATCCTAGCAGAAAGTTGACATCAAAAGGAAAAGAGAATGGATTTGAAAGGGATAAAATGTTCGTAATGTATGGAAACAAATGTTTAAAAAAGCACATGGAAAGATATCAATGAAGTGCCAGAACTGTCATCTTCTCAAGAAGCTGATACGAGAATGATGTTATATATTAAACATACACAATAACACACTGAGCAAGGCTATGTGATAATATGTAAAAAATCAGTATCACGTAACAGTTTCAACACAATAACTGTGTCTTCATCAGACTTCCAAGAGAAGGAGTGGAAGTCTGATGAAGACACAGTTATTGTGTTGAAACTGTTACGTGATATGTTTTTTTTTTTTTTTACATATTATCACATAGCCTTGCTCAGTGTGTTATTGTGTATTAGTACAAAATGGAAACAAGGCCTGATAGAATAGTTATATTAAACATGGCTCACAAGAGTTTTCAAATGTCATATGTAAATCAAATGACACGGATGTGTTCGTTCTGTTTGCATATGCGTCTGTGCATATTGAAAATCAAAGTAATGTTTACATTAAACATGAAACAAAAACACTGAATACGACTTATTGATGTAAGGAAGCTTGTCTCAGTTTTGTGATCTCCTTTATTATCTGCTTTACCTTCCCTTCACACAATGACTGGTTGTGATTCAGTTAGTGCTCTGTGTAGTCAAGGAAAATTAAATGCAGTTAAACTGTTGCGAGATGATGATAAATTTATTGCCTTTCTTTGGAAGATATTGGAATATAAACAGTGAACTTTTCAGCCAACTACAAAAGTTTGTTCGCTCTCTGTATTTGAGACATAAGCATATTGATCAAGTAAATGAGACACACTGTCAATTATTTCGAAGTAAACGAGGTGTAATCGATTCTGTTCAACTTACTCCCTGCGAAGATTGCCTCTATTACCATGTTCTCAGAGCAAATTACCAATCTGCCATTTGGAAACGATGCCTGGAGAACTTTCCTGAAATTCCCGAGTCTGAAAACCATGGTTGGACAATTAACGGGAGTGGACATGTATCTGTTCACATTTAAAGAGAGTAAAATAATATGAAATGTAGTTCATGTTACGTGTTTTTTGCAGAAGAGAAGTTTTATTTCAAAAATATTTTTTATTTGAGTTGTCTGAACGCCGCGCACCTTTGAAGATTCAAATCTTGATATTTCCGGTTGTATTATTGATAGAATGTTCAAAAATACAACAAACGAAAGCTGATTAGTGTCTCTTTTCTTTTGTACAAAGTATTTTTCATAAAATGTTTCGTTGTCACGATGAATATAGAGTAAATAAAACTTAAAGCGCTTCGAAATTCATTTTTCGATATTTTCCTCATATATCGTCCATGATACGGCAAAATGATGACAACATTACTTGTGACAAATATAATGAGCTATTGTTTAAGAAAAGAGCGATAAAATTCGGTATTTAGGAGCCGAGATATTGCCAGTTTTATAAGTAGACTCGGGCGTCATCTTTGATTCGACGCCATCTTGAATAGCTAGGGTTCCGAGACGGCCATCATAGTTTCTCGTGGTCTCCACGTACTAATACAATTGTGGTTAGAAGGAAATTTGGTACCCCCAAATTATATTCAAATCTTGTCTGGCCCATAGACTAATAGTATAGTTTTAAGAAGTAACTACAGCACCTGTAGTATAAACCCTCTACCAAATATATAATCCGAATATTTATAGCACTCAAAAGAGATACACTAAAATCTCACACTTCTTTTTGTATACAAACAAGAATTTTCTATGCACAAACGTGCACAATGGATGTAATAACGATTGAAAGCATTTGGCTATACTCGATGTTGTTGGGAAAGGGTAGCTGAAATTTGTACTCCTATACCTCATACTTCCTTTTTTTCAAAAACATTTTTTGTGTATAAACGATTAAATAAATTAAAGATTGAAAACATTTCGGTGCCAATAAGCGTTCGTGAGGGGTTAGGGCCCTAACTAGGTACAGTAATATGTCAAACTTCTTGTTGCACACAAACGAAAATTTTGCGTGGACAAACAATGCACCAGCAATTAAGACCATTTTCGTGTCAATTGGCGAGGATAATGGCTGTCTAAACTATAGTCATTGTTGGTTACTAGATATTTATAATACTATAGGAAGACAATGGTCTTGGTGTTGAAATAACAAGCTAAATGTGGTACACAAATTTAATTGTTTTAACATCTTTTGTAATCTCTCTCTCTTTCTGTGTTCTTCTCTATTTGAGAATCTACTTGTGTAGCAGTTGTAGAAAGCCTGATGACAGTGTTGAACGACATACGTTTTCTTCTTTTTAGACGTTTCTTGAGTAGATGAAAAGAGTTTTGTGTGAATTGTGTGAGAGCATTTTTCTTCCTTTTCTTGTTGGTTTTCCTCCTCTTTTGTCTTCAACCGTTTTCTTCTTGGAATTCGTGTCATAAAGCCATACTAAAATTAATGGATTCTTTTATGAAATCACTGGAAGTCACAGTGTTGTTAGAATTCCCCTTCTCTTCATGGCCTTCTGTAAAGAGAAATACAATGCTACCTCCAGGAGTCCTACAAGCCACAAAGCCAAACGTTGAGAGTCATATGAGGAGCAAAAGCTTTTTCAACTTCCAACTAACTTTTATGTGTGCATGACGAAGTGTGCGGATGCAGTTTTTTTTTTAAAATAAAGTTTAGTTATGATAAAATTACAAGTAATATCTTCTGCAATCAATTTTAGCATAATTTTTACCAATTTAATGTCAATCTTAACTAAACTTATGCTTAAAGACTTTTAGTGTATTCTGTAGGTAATTTTTCTGTTTATATCATGAGTCATCCAAATCTGGGTCCAGTAATGACCTCTGTGTGTTTGAAAAATAAACCAACTATTATTTTTGACTGTTAAAAGTAGAATCTTAATTTGGCCCTTGACTTAACTCTAAATGACAATAAGACGTTTCCGCAAATATTCACAACTAGCAGCGTTCACCCCGCTTCGCTGCGGTCACCCCGGAACGCAATAAACTTTGTTACTTAGATAATTTTTACTTTTTCGCTTTCAAGTGATATGATAAAAACCATAGAAGATTGCAGTAAATGTTAACATTATATCGCCTGTCATTTATGTTAACCCGCCGAGTGACACGGTCATGCGGGTTGCATATAAATACGTTTATTTTTACCTATGATGAACTAACAAAGGATTTGTACGTTATGGACACTTGAATGGTCAATTATCTCAAGACACTGGTAATTAAAAATTAAAGTGATATGATAAAAACCATCTAGGGTCCAAATCCTAATAACCCCCCAAAAATGAAAGAAATTGGTTCAGCCGTATTAGCGTGATGAGGGAACAAAGGATTTGTGCGTTCTCTTTTATATATATAGATCATACAGGTTTTATTTTTAATTCATCATTCCATAAAATGTTGGCAAATTATTATGCAAGGGATAATCACAGTATAACAAGTTCAAACACATTTTAATTGGTTTCACGAAGTGTTAAGTAACATCAAGCAGTACGTTAGCTTTTATGAGAGTTAGTGAAACCGAAAAGGCGTGCGGAGACTTAGTAGAAGAGCACTTACGTTTTGTACGAGGTATTTTTGGTTCGATTCAAGGCAATCAGAGTTTGTAGTGGATAACGTTATATATGTAGTTATTCTTGCGGTCCTCTTACTTCTTTTGACATTCACAATCCATCAATTCTGTCATGAATCATCAAGTTAAGTTAAACCTACGGAGCACATACTTGGTCTAAAACAAAGAAAGAAATTTAGATCTTGTTTTGTTGGACAATATACGCATTAGCAATCTATATCTTTGATTAAGAGAGAAAAAGGGCTTATGTATTTGATTACTTTCGCTTTCTAGAGAACCACGATAGATTAATTGTAGAGCGTTCACTTTTGGTGCATGGGATCTCTGATTCGATCTCAACGCGGGCCAAGTGGACTTTATACTGCACAAATACTATGTGCGTTGGTTTTCTCGGAGTTTTCTCCCACTTTCTTCATTTCATCATTTCATTCAATCTCATCATCACGATCTGCTTTAGCCTACACGGCATAATCGTGGAACGTAAAACTGAAATATTATTTTACTTCATTTCTCGCTTTCTCGATGAATGTAGATATTCAGAGCCAGGTTGATCCTAATTTAGCTTAATTGGTGAAAGACAGTTAGATGGCCCTAACATATCTTACATATGCAGAGTATAGATTTTGCAGTTGGTATACCTACAATCCTATTCACATGTAGTTAAACACTACCAAAGCGATTATAAATGTAATTCATGCAGAGTTTGAAGGGTAGATTATTCAAGTTGGTTGCTTCAATTTAAAGTTTACCGTTCCTTTATATACCAAGGCAGAGACATCAATCTATAGCTTACTGTATAAAATATGAGTCTATAGCTTAACGTAAGATCTGAAGCTCACGAGGTCCAAGCAAGAATCGAACCCGAATCCATATCTTTTAACAATATTGGCACTTGACACTACAGAGCTCTCATTCAGTTAATTAGATTGAGATAAACTATTCTAGCTACAAAATTCTAACACGTCTATCACCTATAGGGCTCATATTTCAAGTATTTCTTTTTGAAAGGAAATATCAAGATAAAAAATGAAAATTATGCAATTGACCACCGGTGATTAGGTCGCAATTTAATGGATTATGTGGATCATATGTTCCAGATGTTGCTTTCGGGGAATGGCACTATACTCTAGGGTTACAATGAGTCTATTCACAAAGCTGGAGCCATTGTAGCGTGATTTGAAGAGCATCAGGATGAATTACTTGCTCTTGCCCTCCAATTTGTGGATCTGAACATAATTCAACATCTGTAGCCCGTTCTGGAGACACGAATGTGGCGCAGATCCTCTCTCACGGAACTACGTGATGCACTGCACGCGTAATTGCGTATCATAATGTGAAATGAAACTTACTTATTTGTTCTCTAAATGTTTGCGATCTGATATAAAGTAGTATTCACTAAAGAAAATAAAACAAAAGGTAACCGCACTAAAATTTCTCGTTCAAATTTCTTACACTAAATTATATCCTAACTATATAAAAAGAAATTACACGAACTCACTGATATAAAAATAACAGGTACTTCCAGTTCACCTGGAAAGTTGAAATTTAGCATTTTTTAGCATTTCGGGACGAACTAACAGAAAAATTGCCAAAAGTGAACATTTATAATTTTCATGGATTCTAAAGGGGAATGAAGAAATTTCCCATGTTATTTAAATGAATCTTTTTCTTTACCTATAATCTCATGTTTTGGGTACTTGGAATTGGAATAAAAGCTTGAAATTCGGTATGCTTCTACAATTTAGTTAGCGGTACTTAAGAAAATCACTAAATAAAAATTTCCAACTTTAGTGTGGTTTACGGGCAATTCAAAAATCTTCCCCGTGTTATTTATATGGCACACTTTCTATGCCCGAAAATTATTGGACACTTCCTGTAGGGATACAATGATTAAATATGGGAAGATTGTAGCTTCCAGGACCAACCCACAAGAAAATTGACAAAAGGAATATTTTTAGTTTTTAGCGGTCTAAAGGTGACATGAAAATTTCCATGTTATTTAAACGAGCGTTTCCTTGGGATACAAAATCTTATCTCTTAAATATTGAAATACGAAACGAAACTTGAAATTCGGTAGAATTGTCGATTTAAGAGTTGCGAGGCCGAAGGCCAAACAAACGCAGGGTTCTGGGGGGGCAAAGCCTTCAGCAGGTCAAATTCAGAAAATATTAAGAGAAAATGCAGAAAATTCACTCTTGTTGGAAAGGCAGATACATAAGAAATGCCAGGCCATAGCGGAGCAAACGAGGGAACCTGGGGGCGAAGCCCCCATCTAACCGATGGTTGATACTAACTAAATTTATATATAAAACTACATGAATTCACTCACTCACTGGCATAAAATAACGGGTACTTTCGGTTGTTGTGGGAAGTTGAGATTTGGTATGATTGTAGCCTTCTGGGACTAACGCGCAGGACAATTCCCGAACGTTAATATTTTTAAGTTTTAGGGGGTTGTAAAAGGGAGATGAAGAAATTTCCCATGTTATTTAAATGGGCCCTTATTTGGATCTATAATATCATGTTTTAGATACTTGGAATAGGAATAAAAGTTAGAAATTATGAATACGGTACGTGTACGTTTTTGTTAGCGTTACTTAAGGAAATCACCAAAAATAAAAATTCCCAACTTTAGTGTGGTTTTATGGGAAACTGAAAAATCTTTCCCATGTTATTTATATGGGACATCTACACCCTAAAACGTTTAGGCACTTCCGGCATAATTAAAATGATGAAATTTCACATGACTGTAACCTTCCGGGACTAACCCATAACAAAATTACCAAAACTTGAATATACCTGACCCGTGACCAGAAAAAGGCTAGAAATAACAAATAAACTGTAACCTCTGAAAACGAGAATCTAGCATCATCATCACACAATAAGTCGGATAGATTGTGAAAAACAAAACAAAGGTTACTTAAAAATAAATTTCGAGTGAGTAAGCAGAGTATTGCGAAGCAAAGGCTTATACATATGAGAAGGGAGGCTATAGGCAGAGAAAACGCAGAGGTCTGAGGGGGCAGGCAGTATTATTTCTGAAATACGAAGAAATATTCCGGCAAATAAATAAGGCCTTTTCGGATAGCATATTCTGAAGAAATTGTCAACAAATTGTCAAAGACAGGCCGTGTAGTGGACGTAAGGAAACGTGTGAGAAAACGTGCTGTCGTCAGTTGGTCAATTGCGATGTCTCCAACTTTAAAAATACGAAGCTAACTGAATATACCACGTTCAACAATGCATAGCCACATTAAAAATATTGATACCTGAAGTACTTGGAATGATGTTTTACGATTGAATTATCTTACAGCGAAATGGAACGGTGTGCTGCGCTTTGCCGTACTTTGTTGATACAATTTCCAAATGTTGCCTCTCAAATATGGGTTTTATTTTCAGATGAATATGCGACATATCGCAGTTCACACAGGAGAAACGTCATGTTCTGGTCCAAGAAATATCCTCATTATGTGTAAGAGTTAGAACAAACCCCGCTTCATGTTATGATATGAGTCGGGATGCAGCACGATACTGGTTCGGACTTTCTTTTACGAATATGTTTCATTTATGCACATTCTAAACGTAGTTAACATCTCAGCTACAAGGGAAGAATAACATGGCTCGTGTGTGGGTGTAGCAGAACGAGTCTGCAGCCCAGTTTGCTCTTCAGGTGCATATGATTTCCTGAATGAACAATTTCCAGGCCGCGTGATTCTCCAATATCTTCATTCTCACTAAAATGAGCCCAGATCTCCTGACCTTAAAACATCAGACAACTCATTGTGAAAAATAATCAGGTCATATATCTTTTATCGTTAGTACTGTAAAGAGGTGGGTCGCGGTGGTCAATGGTAGAATGTTCACCTCTGATGAGTGGGTCCCTTGGCTCGACCCTAGCTCGCGCCAAGTGAGCTTTGTAGTGGACAAACACCGTGTCTTCTCAGGGTTCTCCCGTTTCCTCTCACTTTCTTCATTCCACCATTTCGTTCATTTCTCATCATCACCGTCTCCTCTAGCCTAACCGGCATAAGCGTGGGAAGATTTCATTTCATGTAAAGATGAAGAACTCCACAAAAGTGTTAATGAAACCTTTCGAAAAATTCATTACATAAACCGCAACCTGGCAAGAAGAACATAAAGACGCATACATATGTGTGTATAACACAAAAAGGACCACGAGATACATAGTTCATATATGTAAGCACGGTATACAAGGGTAAGTTAATAAATAACTGCAATACTTTTTCTATTTCTTCTCAGGTTATCTCAAGGCATTGTGTGGTCACCAGATGCTAGGTGTCACCGTTGGCTTCACCTATAGTAGATTGCTGCGTTATCACATTAGTCCCCTTATCGCTGTAGCTAAGCAAAGATGGTCGCGCCATTCTCTACACGCACCAAAGAAGAACAGCGATCTGTCATGAGTTTTTTGTGATCTGAAGGTGTACCCGGAGCGGAAATTAATAGAATACTGTCAACACAAAACGAGGACAAAGTGTTGCCAAAGCGAAGTATTTACAAGTGGATTGAACAGTTCAAAACTAATTAAACGAGAGTGAGGGATGAGGAAAGAGCAGAGCGTTCAGCTACAGTAACAACTGATGACGCTATTGAACGAGTCCATGCCTTGATTCTGAAAAACACGAGTTACTGCTGATGAAGTGGCAACCCATATAGAGATTAGTCATGGTTCTACTTTAGACACCATGCATAACAGGCTCAACTTTCACAAAGTCTGTGCGATGTGGGTTCTGAAAAGATCGATGAAGAACAAAACCGTGTGGGACTCTGTCAGCACCTACTGAAGCGATGCTAACAAAGGTGAAGCGTTTCTCAAGCGAATCATTACTGGAAATGAAACATGGATTCATCACTTTAAACCAGAGAGCAAACGCCACAGCATGGAATAGAAGAACCCCTGATCTCCCATTAAGAACAAATTCAAAAGTCAACCTTCTACAGGGAAAATGCTCCTCACAGTGTTCTGGAACTGACAAGGGTCAATTCTTGTACATGCGTAATAATCAATTAAATTAACAGCGAAAAATAAAACAGAGCAAAAACTAAGTGAAATTCTTGTATTGTTGTGATATTTTCGAATCTGTTGAAACTTTTGGAGCTCCAGTCACTAATGAAGTGCGTAATATTTATATTGCAACATTTGACTTTAACAAAGAAACAAACTAATTAAAAGTAAACTAATAAATTCATTGCAATAACAAAAAAGGGAAAATAAACTGATTATGACATTATTTAAGGAAAAAGTTTAGGTTGAGAATTGTGGTAAAATACGAGGGGTGACTGAAAAGTTTTGAGCCTAAAAAATGAGAATCTAGAATAGAATAATTATATGTATTAGAATAGTACAACCTTTGATATTAATGTGTATCAAGCTCTTGATTCTAAGTAATTTCTATTGTCTTTCACAGGCTCTTGAAGTGAATGAGATGCAGAAGTTGGTAAAATGGAAAAATCGAGTACACGTCAGTCATCGCAATTAAAAGGAATGTCGTCGTCTGAGATCCACCAGGATATGGTCAATACCGTAGGTGAATCTGCCCATTATATGCCACCATCAAAAAATAGGTGCAGGAATTCAAGCGTGGTATACAGAGTGTTGAAGATGAGCCGAGATCTGGGAGATCATCAAGTGTTACTACCACGGAAAACATTGGCCTGGTACTTGATATGATCTGATCATGGAAGATCGCCGATTGCCAACTCGACAGAGCAAACAATCTGGGCATATCACAGGAACGAGCAGATCGTATTCTGAAGAATGACCTTGGTTTATGAAAAGTTTCTGCTAGATGGGTCCCATGTCTTCTGACTCCCGAACAGAAACGCCCTCGATACCTCCTATCCGTGGACAATTTGATACTGTTAGAACGTGATGTGGACGATTTTCTCTGTCGATTCATCACTATGGACGAGTGTTGGGTACAACATTACCAGCCAAAAACAAAACAACAATCCAAACAGTGGAAGCACTCCTCCTTCCCTTCCCCAAAGAAGGCAAAAGTGATCCCGTCCGCTGGCAAAATGATGGCCTCTATTTTTTTGGGATTCCCAAGGTGTGATATTTATTAATTACCTGCAAAGGGGTCATACCATCACAGGACAATATTATAATGACCTTTTGAAAAACCTTCCAGTGCAAATTCAAGAAAAAGACCAGAAATGATGTCCAGAGTAGTGATGGGTAAATTCCCTGTAGATATTTTTCGGGAATATTCGCTGGGAATATTCCGGGAATTTACTTGCAATCACAAAAAGTGCATTGTATTACTATATTATGATTTCAAAGTTAAATTTGTTTCTTTATCACAGTGTATTATTACTGTTGTCTCCAGAGGATTTTTTAAAATGTATATTCTGAACGATATTATGTTATTTTATTAATATTTTATTATATTTAGAGAGTACGTATAAATGTATATTTACTTACAGTATGTTCTATGCAAGAAAATATGTGGGAAAAATGGTATAGTAAGTTCACATACTTTTACACCGCTAAACAGTTTAAATTTAAATGTAAGTCTATTTTCTAAACTTGATTCTAATACTGATATTATAAACATATTACATTTTAAATTATATAAACAAATTAGTTTGGGTAACTACCGAAAGTCACATGTCTCATCATTTTATCAACATTTGCGCATACAATTTTATGTTCACAATATTTGCAAGATACTTATCTTTATAATTTTGCATGTAACATTGCCACACGATCTTACGACCTCTCTTCCTACCTATTTCTCGAAATTTCTTACGTTAATTCACATATAAAAGAAATCCGAGTACCTCTTGAGAAACTCGAGTCAGAGATAGGAGACGGACCGACGTCTATTAGTAACGGTGGTTCGGGGTATATTGATGCTACTTCAACTATATTTCTACAGAAATTCTACATTACTTTAGAAACTGGTTACTTTTCATCATTTGTAAAGTAGTTGTTTGCTACTTTTTAGTGCAAATGGAAATGGAACTTTAAAAGTCATATTATTAGTTATATAAAGTACAGTCAACGAATTTTAACTTTTTTAACCTCCAAATTATTTAAAACCTAGAAGTAAATCATAAATAAAAATAAAGTAATCAGTCATATGGTTCTTATAAGTTGGAAGATAAAAGTAAAGAAATGGAAATAAATTCCTTCCTGGGAATTTATATGCCAGGGAAAAACCGGGAATATTCCCATTTTTTATTTTCCTTCCCACCAGGAATATTCCCACTGCCCATCACTAGTCCAGGGGCGTTATCATGACAATGCCACCGGCCACGAATGCGGATATGAACTCGTTCCTCTTCCACCCTATTCTCCAGATCTGGTCCCTTCAAACTTCCACTTCTTCCCCAATCTTTAAAAAGGCTCAAGCAGGACGACGTTTTGCAAGCGATAATGACGTCATGACAGCCGTGGAGGAGTTTCTGTGGTTACAACCTAAGGAACATTTTTCTACTGCAATAAGAGCGCTACAACACCGTTGTTGAAGCAAGTGTGTTGCTATCCAAGGCGATTATGTTGAAAAATAAAAGTATTACCAAATCTGTACTTCTTATAGTTTCCTCAAGGCTCAAAACTTTTTAGTCACCCCTAGTATGAGGTAGAAGTTAAGAGAGGTTGAAGGAGATTGCTTATAATGGATGGCATTTAAAAAAGTAATTCTCGTTAGAACGAATATTAGCGGGGACCTTACTTCATGAAAGCTTTCTTGACGTAACTTGCTAATGATGGCAACATGCTGATGTTGCAGGTACAATAAAAAGGTTAAAGCATTTACCGTAGACATGGAGTGTATTTCATATTAATTGACGTTTCTTACATTCCAGGAACTCATCGCCCGTCATTTAGCTTGGTTAAGAGAAACTGGTAGCCTTCAGGAGTCAGTTTAAGAAAGACAGGAGTAATATCTCTTAACCACAGTATATTTTTCTCAAGACTATCATTGCTTGAAGGGTAAATCAGGAGAGATAGTGCTGGACGACATGGTTTCTGCGGAAGGAGAAATTAGTAACTGCTCAGATTCACAGGAATTTGGAGCAAAGTGTGGAGAAAACACAGTCACGAAATGCCGTGCACAAGTAAGTAGATCAAGAGCAGAAGAGGAAACCAATCTAGGAAGGAAACTAACAATAGACCTTAACAATGCCAACCAACAGTGTGAAGAGATTTGCAATGATCTCTTGTAATACTACGAGAAGTTTCATCCGTAGAGTCATGCAAAAGGTAAAGGAACACTCTTCAGGAATTGGTCCGTACATGAGCCAGGATACGACTACTGTCGTCGCTGATATGGGATTCTAGGCGCTAGAGTTTTTCTATGACAATCCTGCCCTTCCTGGTGTTGCTGTCGATGTGTTATTTCCGTACCTCCTCGAAAGAGGAGGACCAAGTTGCTATAGCCGAGATCCTTAAATGGTTGGATGTGGACAGGGTTGACATATTGAGTTACTTCACGGGCTTCGCTGTGTACTACCTTGTTAGCCATTCTGAGTAGCATACTATCTTTACTCGCCAAGATCAAACAATTGAACGGCGAATTGGCAACACAACCAAGGTCATTAACTTCTTTCCCCAAATCAAATGAAAGATTTCCTCAGTAAGAGGGCGGCTGGGGTAGAGCCGAAATATGTTTCACATATTTTCCGATGGCATACTTGAAATAGAAATGCTCGAACATACACATCATATTTTCTCGACTTCGCTAATTCTGTTTATCATCTGTTCAGGTTTCTAAGAAATTCTGAGGTTGAAATAACTTTGCTGTCCTCGAAGACTTGCAAACAGCCGTTCTTGCTTCTACAACATACTCTGCAAAAGTGTTTCCAGAGGGATGTGAAGAATTTCTCACACCAATGACTCAAGTGTGTACCCGAACGGAAACTGCATTGAAAAGATGGAAAACTCTACTGGAATGATACTATTATGATTCCATGAATAGAAGTAGTGTTAAACTATTGTGATTCCATAGAAACAAAATAAAGTATAAATCATTATGAAACGCCTTGTATTTCACATAAAATCACTTCTGTATTATCTTAATTGCAGAGAGTTAAGACATTCATTTGACAGGAAAATAATAGTACATTTGCAATTCGCATTGAAATAGATCTATGAGTAAAAGTGAAAATTCAATACACTATATAGCCTATATTCTGTTACTTTATCGCACATATTGCAGGTTTGTTTATTTTGACTCTACTAAAATGGTTGTTATTTGTTTTCTCTGTTGTTTATACATGCTGTAACAGGAAACCAAGGGTATATGAAGAGAAAAAATAATTTGAAGGCAAATTTACATTCAACTATATGCGCAATATCCATTCATAAACGGGAAAGTATTTCTTGTGGAATGTGAGAGCATTTAATAACACTCACTTTTATTGAAAATCGGATTAAATTTACAGAGCAAATATTTGTACGTAGAGAAGCCAGACAAGCGGAAATAGTTAGGTAAATTAATTACATTGAAAAGACTTATAAAGGGATCATAAAACAAAATATATCATTTTTGGAAATTGAAACAAGATATAGTGAACTTACTTCTTTCTTAACAAGATTTAACATTCAGTTATAAAGTTAATTTATACTAAAATGCAGAAAGGATATTCTAGGGGAAAAGAGGCTAAGTCCCAGTCGGAATTGCCTTACTGGGTTCGATTTTTAAGACTGGAATTTAACGCTTGGTTTTCTTGTAGCAGAGTTTTATTAGACGTTGGGCTATAGTTTAATTTGAGTCCATATGCATATACTTTCAATGTAAATTGAACCTGGATTTTCTACGCAAGAGGCCAGAACGGTAATAATTCAGCAACAAAACACATCTGGCTTACTTCAAACCCTGTGCTTAATTAAAAAACTAATACATTCACCACACTATCTCTTAACTATGAGATAGGCTTTTGTTTCGTCCTTCATTAATGTTTTCTTTTAAAAATGAATGACAAAGGATATCTGTTTGTAACGTACCGCTGGCCAGAGCAAAATAAGAACCAAATTTGAGGCCATTATTTACTTTCCACCTTGTCTCGGAGGACAAGGTTTCCTGAATATGCGTAAGTCATACATTTTGTGAATCTTTCTTGCATTGACTGGGCCGTGCTTCTTGTTTCATGTGTCTAAATTAGGTCAGCTTGTTTATACAGGCGAATTGAGCAGCTGGCTAGGGAGTAAGCTTTAGGGGCTACACGGCGCCAATTTTTAATTTTGTTTATTTTCTTCGTTTTTATTTTATTTTATTTTTATTTTACTTATTTATTTTGCTTTTGCGAAGCTTGTAGTATCCACAGGGTGAAAAATTATTACAACAAGCTATGTGAAAATATTAAAGCCATCTACCATTTATGGCAACTTGTTTCTCGGCATACTTGATTGAAATCAAAATAGCATTAACATATGATCAGGGCAAGAGGGTATTTATTGTTTAGATATAGCTCAGGAGAGTATTTCCTTTTCTAACCTTCTTACGTTCCTCGGGTCCATTTTGACTCAAAACGATTTTTCAACTTGATTATCTCGGACACTGTGATCATCATACTTCGTGACTTTTAGTTATTTTTCCAAATGTGTGTTTTGTAAAAATTTCGATTCGAAAGTTTATCCTGTTACGTCACAGTAGAAAAAGTAACACATAAGTTCCTCAGGTCTATTTAGACCCATTAGTTCAATGAATATTTATGTGACTAAAAATCATTATTGAATAGGTTTCTGATGATAATACCTCCAAACAACTATGCAATAATAATAATAATAATAATATTTTAATAATAATAATAATAATAATAATAATTATTATTATTATTATTATTATTATTATTATTATTATTATTATTATTATTATTATTATTATTATTATTATTATTATTAGTTATTGCACTGTCCGAAAATTATTTAGTTTCTTCCAGTATACTGTACTGGCAAAATTGTTTAGATTTTTCATGTATCTTATACTAGTAACATCGTTTGCGTTCATTTTTGATTACTTTTTTTTCCTCAGCATTGCTTGTTTCCTCGTTGCGCCGTAATTACAGTCTATTTTGGTGTCTTTCTCTGACGATGAAAAAGTGACATCTGAAACGGAGGATCAGTTATCAGTGCAGAATCCTTTGTCTTCGTCTTCCCTGTCTGATGAAGAATCTTGGAAAAGCTCTGATTGAAAACTACATCAAATGAAGAAAAGATATGCCAAGAACAAGTACAGCCCAAGAAATCGTACGATCCCTCCGTGGAGAGACACAGGAGGAGTGTGTTCATCCAAAGACGAGTAACCCTGATGTTACGAGGAAAAGAGGTATATAGGACATCGCATATATATATGTGTGTGTGTGTGTGTGTGTGATGTTTTAGTGTTCTAGATGTAAGGACATTTCCGGCATATTAAATTGCGATGAATAATAAAACAATTATACAATTATTTCTAAATAATTGAGGACGACAGGAGAATATATCATATATTTCAAAAATAATAAGAGGTTAGGACATTTCCCCACAGCACTGACGCTTGTCTAAATTTGACGTAAATTAAAAATTGAAACATAAAAAAAAGGAATTGGTCCATTTTGACTCAGAGGAACTTATATGTATGCAAAAATCGATGGACATACAAGGGTTAAAAAGGGTAATATCACTAAATCAGAGGTCACAAAATAGCACAGGAGTAATATCGCAGAGGGCGTAGAAATATTGCTCTCTTAGGGTGTCAAAGTACCTAGAGCAGGCCCTGTGTGTAGATCTTTTTAAAAGTTACCCTGATACCAATGGCGTTATTTTGCTGAATGGGGTTGGAAATCAAAAGGTTAAGAAAATATTTTGACAGTTAAAAATCAAATCTCGATTCAGGTTGCCTACAAACTTTATTTTACGTTTAAGGGTTTTAAAAAATAACAAATCATACAGTTTTATTTTGAAATCGCGGTCCACGATTTGACCATCACTTTATATCACACGCAAGCGATAAAAATCGTTCGATTTTGACCAAACTTAGTGTGATGGTAGACCTTGATAAGTTTCGTAACCTTACAAAATATTACAGTGTGTAGGCCTTTGATTCCCGAGTAGTGAACATTCAAATTGTCGTTTCGCCTTACTTAAATTTTCGCTCAGAAAAAGGAACCTTATTTTCATTAAGAACAAAAATACATGGAACAAAACAGACAGTCCTAATGTTAATTTGATACACACCAAAACATTTATAGAAGAACAAGTTCGTTATTAATTTAATATTAGACTACACATTTCTAAAACCGAAGAAATAACAGTAACTGCAGAATCTTTTTCAATACTAATTTTAATTTCAATACTATAATAACCACGATTATTATACACATCGTAAGACACATCTTTCTACTGTCTTAATTTGATACACACCAAAACATTTATAGAAGAACAAGTTCGTTATTAATTTAATATTAGAAACCGAAGAAATAACAGTAACTGCAGAATCTTTTTCAATACTAATTTTCAATTTCAATACTATAATAACCACGATTATTATACACATCGTAAGACACATCTTTCTACTGTCATACTATCTTCATTTTGGCAAATACAAATGAACAGAGACTTTAACAAAGAGACTGAGATTCTTTGTATACGTGCTCTACGTATACACATATACAATCATTCACAGATACATGGTGTCGAGAATTTTGCGCCTGGGAAATTTATGCCCTACCCCAAAAAAGAGGGGGAAATGCACCCGCGATGTACAGTCAGAAACCTTGGAAATTGGAAGTTGGATATACGAGTATAAGAAATGATACATTTTTTTAGTAGCAGAATAGTTTCACTGTATGCCTGATAGTTGGACAACCAACATGACAGCAAATACATGCCCGAAAACATAACATGCCAGGATATTTCTCCATTTGGAACAAGAAAGTTTTTGCAGGTAAAAGCATCATTTCGAGAAACAATCAAGAGATAAGTAAGCAGAAATTCCATTCATATTAAGTTCTAAGAGATAGAAATCAATGCAAAGAAAAGGAAAATAATACTATGCATCATACAGAGGCCGAAACAGTATGAGAAGCGAAACAAAATTAGAAAAGAAGAAAATAGGAAAGGAAAAGAGCGAAAGACATGGGAATAAATGAAATTTTAACGCTTAATGTAAACAGTGTTTGCGTCTTTTTTGGGATTATTTTTACATGTTTCTGTACTGCCCCCGGCCACCTCGGCCCACATACAATGGTAGCTGATTTTGAAAGTCATCGTTAATGGAAGTGTCATCATTGATCTCAGCGACCACAGAAACTGAATTCGACACAAATATCGGTCATTTTCTATTTTTACATGCCCCGGTAAACGCCCCCTCCCCTGAGAACCCTGGTTCGAATTTTGAAAAGAAACGCTTCGTCCCGGTCTGGGCACTGGACAAAGGTATCCATGACCAAAATTTGGTTACTTTCGGTCAACTCGTCTGATCTCCAGGCCGCACACAGACTCACACAAAATCACAAACAAGCTCGTATTCGATACACACAACAGATAGGACAACTCAAAGCACTCTTTACACAGCAAACTGTTCTTTTTCATAGAACGTTTCTACATTGCTTCCACCCAGTTAAGCCTTGTACTAACTGCCGGAGGTATTAGTCTTTTGGACTTAAACACGAGTGTTGTATCTATCTCTTCTATCGAAGTAATGGGTCGCGTGTACTCTTAATATTAACAAATTTGTTGTTGTATTTGCCTTGAAGAACCAACAAATGGCTTTTCATGGAGTCGCGAGTCGCTTTTATCCGTGATGGTGATACACAGTAGAAATGACCTATACATTATTAACCCCATGCAAAATAGAAAGATTATATTGGTTTCACCTGAACACCCACAACTCTGATATAGGAAGAGGCCTTCCCACAACTGGCATAAATTTCAAGGCTAACTTTTTGAATTATACACAACAGTATCATTGATATGTTAGTGCTAATAATACTTATGGAAGCAAAGACAGGTTTTCAATTTCCAAACTATGCTGTGTATAAAAGTCGAAAGTCTTATAAAATGGTTTCATCCCTGTGTCTGTCGGCAGATACCAGAGCAAAGACAGTAAATAATATCGAGAAGTGGTTTCCTGTCATTGATTCTGCATCCAAAGAATAGATTCCAACTCATCCGTTAACTCTATATTCAACCCGGAAGTGGTTCAAATTACCTATTTCTGGTTCTAATATTTAACCCATAGATGAAAACGGCATCATACAAAGAGAAGATGTTTTTTCGTAAACGATTCCATGTGTATAGGCAACATATCATGGTCATCCACAATTCTCTATTAAGATTGAAAATGGTTTCAATTTATTATTATTACTTCCAGTTTCAAAACCAGTTTCCACTTCTATCGTCATAGAATGAACCGGTTACGTAGCGAAAACTGATTTTTGAAAACGAGTTACCATCTAAAGACAACATCACGAGTATCCAAAATAATCTACCAAAACCATAAATGGTTGAAATTTACTATTACTTCCGGTTTCAATTTCCGATTTCCGGCTATTAGAAATAGTAAATGCTTCAATATGCTGTCTTTTGGAAATAATTCAGAGACTAAAGAATATATTTCATTTCCTCCGTTAACCTTCTGCTCAAACCGGAATTGCTTCAAATTGGCCATTTCGGGTTTCAACGTTGGTCGCTACACAAAGAAGATGATAACGGATAGTAAGAAGCTGTTTCTGCAAACGATTTATAGTCTAAAGAGAACATATCATGACTATCTACAATACATTTACATAATTCGGCTGTAGTTAGAATTTACTATAACTTCTGGTTTCAATAACGGTTTCAACGTTTTTCGCTATAGAACTAAAACGGCAGCAGATACCGCGAAGTGGTTTTAAGCAAACGGTTCAGCCGCTCAACAAACTATCGTTCCTATCCATATAACTCTACCAAAACTGGAAAGTTTTCAAATTTACTAGTACTTCCGGATCCAAAACTGATTTCCTTAGAGCAAAAATGGTAAAAAAAATATTAAAAAGTTGCTTTTGCAATCCATTCTTCATCTCAAGAATAGCTTGCTCCTTCTCCGTGGCACTTTGATCGAAGCAGAAGTTGTTAAAATTAGCCATATTCTGTTTGAACGTTCCTCGCCTAGAACAAAACAGTAACAGATAGCGAAAATATTTTTTACCAAACGATGTAGCGTCTCGAGGCAACATACCATAATTATGTCAACACCCTACCGGAACAGAAAGCGGTAAAAATTAACTATTACTTTCTTTTTCAATTCTTATTTCCATAGATCAAAACAATAGGAGATATCAGAATACAGCTCTTTTTACAACCAACAGGAAGTGGTTCAAATAACTACTATTTTCTGTTTCAATTCTTATTTCCAGAAATCAAAACAATAGGAGATATCAAGATACGGCATTTTTAAAACCAATTCAGAGTCCTAAGAAAATGTTCCTCCAAGAGTTTAGCATCCCAAGAATATTTTCCACCAATCAATATTCAAACCAGAAGTAGTTGCAGTTAGGCAAGTTCTGTTTCAACGTGTATCGCTATAGAACGAAAACGATAACAGACAACGAGAAGCAGAGTTTTGCAAACATATCATCACTATACACACTATCATCACTCTACCAAAAGCAGAAGTGGTTCCGTTTACTATTAGTTACTGTTTAAATACCTTTTTGACCCTTATCACCATAGAACAAAAGTGGTAACAAATAGCGAGAAGCAATTTTATTCAAATAAATCAGCCTCTCAATACAATGTATAATGACTACCAATAACACACTGTTAAAGACGAAAGTGATTCAGATTTATTATTCTTTCTTTTAGCAATACTGGTTCCCTTAGCTTCCAAATGCTAAAAACCTATCAAAATGTTGTTTCTTGCATTCGATTCATATCTTAAGATTAGGCTTTATTTTCCCCTCTAATGTTCTATTTGAGACGGAAGAGGTCAAATTTACTATTACTTCCGTTGTCAATACTGATTTCCATAGAGCGTGAACGGGGAATGCTATAAAGATGCGTCCTTCTGCAATTATTTCAGAGTCTCAAAAATGGGTTCAATCTTTTCCGTTGAAGCTTTATTCAAATTGGAAGGGATTAAAATTAGCCATTTTCGACTTCAACGTTTATAAATATAGAAATCAAAAGTACCCGATAGCGAGAAGCGTCTTTTAACAAACAAATCAGCGTCTTAAGATAACATCCAATGACTATCGACAACACTGTAACAAAACAGAAAGTGATTCCAACTTAATATTACTTCCGATTGCAATAGTTACTTCTATAGACAGAATCTGAAGTGTGTTGCTTCAGGCAAATACACAACACATACGAATTGCTAATCCCTGTTTTACTTAATTTGTATGTAACATCACAATAATATGCCGACGTTCTGTAAAAACTCACCGTACCTCAGATGTATATTTTAAACATAATAATTGCTTATGCTTTGAAATGGTTGTATGAATATATAAACACAAATGACTTATTTTAATGTAATTATTTTATATAATTATTAATGCATAGAGGAATTTATCATAACATACTAAAATGTTTGACTCTATCGAGATCAAACTTACGACCTTACAATGACAACTCGCACGCTTTAAAACTGAACTAAACATTTCAAGCTATTTATTGACAATATAATTAGTACATGATACAAGTCGGCAAGTTATTACATACGTATGAAACTAAAGAGAGAAAAGTTACTTCAAAAACACCAAAACATTTTATTCCCAGAATGACACCTACCATATTCAAGTTAAAAGTATTTAAAGTTTCACAAAATGTTTCTGTTTATGAACAGGTGATTGGTTGTTATCAGAATGTGTGAGGTACGCAAGGTAAATATCCGAATGGCAAGAGCTTGGTGTTGTTGAAACATACATCATTGGCTTAAAACGAACCAAATGACAGCATTGTTCTTAGTGGTAGGATAATTGTTAAAATCAGAATAAACGATTAAATTAGTATCAGTGAAGGACGAAGGATAAAGGCGGCATATTTTGCTTAACAATTCACACAACTTCTGCCAAATATATGTTACATTGCTACAAGTTTCAAATCTATGGCTAAGTGTGTCAACTTGTTGCATGTATTAGACGAGTTATCAGTACCAATACCAAAATTAAAGAAGTGAGTATCGTTTCACACTGTGAATTTTAAACTATGTGAATTCAATAGTCAAACTTGAAGTAGAATTATCATCTATCACAAAAGAAAATGCATGTTTTCCGCTGAATAGTATCTTTCTATCACCTCTCGAGTTAATTAAATGTTTGAAAGGGCCAATCCGTAACCAAATCGATAAATGTATTATCTTTCGTTTTGCAGCTCAGACAAGATATAATAGGCCTTAATAGAAATATCATAGTCCTTAATAGAAAGACGAAACAGCTAAGTTCTTTTACAAGTTGAAACTTACGAATATTAGCAATATATATTTACAGAGTAGGGAGTTTCTGCTACGTTATTTGGTAGTTAATTGGATCCGTACGGAACTACAACCCAGATGACCTGTGTTGGAAACTTCTTCGAGGCAGGGGGAAATACGCAGACTGTTTATCCTTAAGTGTTGAAATTTATTTTATTCTCATGTCTTTGTCTCTTTAATTTCCCTCTTTCCTTCTTTTCTCATTTTGTTTAGCTTTCCATATTTTTTCTTTCTCTGCATGATACGTATTGTTATTTTCGTTTTCTTTGTATTAATTCCTATCTCTTAGAGCTTAACGTGAATGGAATTTCTGCAGATGTATCTCGTGATTGTTTCTCTAAGTGATGCTCTCAGATACCTATACGTTTTCCTCCTAGTGGAGGAATATCCTGGCATGTTGTGTTTGCTGTCATGTTGGTTGTCCAACTATCAGGCATGCAGTGAAACTATTCTGCTACTGGAAAAAGTTATCATTTCTTATATATTCAAACTCCAGTTTCTAAAAATTCTGACTGTACCTACACCGGGAAATTTGCACCCTGCGAGATGAAAGAACTTGTGCGAGCTCACGTATCTGCCCCTGTAATTAGCTAATTGTCATAGCTTGAAGCTATATAAGGGAAGAAATTATAAGCCAAATGAACACAACGGATCAACGCAACATTGTTTGGAGTGTAACTCTAGCAAGTAAACACACTGTAATATATAGGTGAGTTTTTTGATAATATTACTGAAATGATTTTACATTCACTTTATATATACTTTGCTATATTTTGTGTCCTGAAAAGCCAAACAGCTTGGAAAGACTGTAGATAAAGATATCTGGGAAGAGCCAAACTGCTTTATGTAGATTAAATTATACTCACATAGTTAGTTTAGTTAATTACATTAATATATATTAATTTAAACTTTTATTGTATATATTGTAGTATAATGAAAAATTGTATTCGCTTGGATTGTCCCTTCGTGTATTTTTTTTTTCATTTGGTTTGTGGTATTATAATAGATGAAGTAACAATCACTGAGACGAAGAAAGGCAAGCCCTGTGCGGTGTATGGATTCAGTATCGTGTGAAGAAGAGTAATGAGACAACAACCTGTCTGTGTGTGAGACAGAAGAAAGAAAAGTGCAATATCAACCATGTGAGGCGCCAAGAGCGAGGAGATCTTCGGGACCTGGATTCAAGACGAAACATCGTGTTAACCGAGGAAAAACTGAGGATGGAGGAGAACTCAAGCTTTCTTTTGATGGATGAAGGACGTTGAAGATGGTTGGCTTGCAATATAGTGTACTGTTCCAATAGAAGATAAAAGTTACTTCATATATTGATTACTTTGTGAAAGAGTGGATGCAAAATGTGAATGTGCCGATCGATGTTTGGAACAGCAAAAGTGAACAGCATCGAACAAATAATGTCATTAAGGGGTGGAACAACAAGTTCAAGAGCAGAGGTACCTCGCATTCAAATTTATTTGTGCTTTTAAAAGCACTGAAACAGGAAGCTGAGCACAGTGCTTTTCATTATGATAGAATTTTTCTTGATTTGGAAGGCAAAAAGGTATATGTACGACTTGAAGCAAAATTGAAAAAAATACTTAATAGATACTAAACAAACTCGTCCAAAGATATTGTTCTTTGTCTGAGAAGTCTAGCGTACGTTCAAAAATTGGAGTGAATACTAGGAAGCAATGCAAACACGCAGTAAAAAGGATGATAAAGGAAATAATTTCTCGGTAAAGAATAACAAATGATGACAAAGGTCAGAGTTTCCTACATAATATTATTAAGGCACAGTAATAATAATAATAATAATAATAATAATAATAATAATAATAATAATAATAATAATAATAATAATAATAATAATAATAATAATAATAATAATATAAAGATATGACAAGGGAAAGAGTTTCCTGCTTGAACTTCTCAACACGACAGGAAAAGGAACAACAGGTTTGAATCACTTTTCTGTGTCGCAAGCCTGCTTCAAGTGTGAAGGAAAATTTACTTTACACAATACAAAAACAAGTTGAATTGTACGGTGGAAATATATAGCGGGCACATTTTTCCCTCTTTTTGGGGTAGGGCGCAAATTTTCAGGGCGGAAACTTTTCGTACCCCAGGTACATACACTTTACCGATCACCAATCTTTTGTTTGGATGTATGTAAAAATGTGTAGAAGGATTGATTTGTGCCTTCATGTTTAGATAAACCATTTTCAAAGTTTACTGGAGTTGAGTATTTCTATGTATCCCTTTGGCTTTATCCATTGCGGAACGGCTTTTTGAGTGCAATGTGTGCCGAAAGACACTTTGTGTTCAGAGAATAAGGTGTGACTCATGATACATGCAGTGAAAATGTTCCAAACAGAGTTTGCTTTCTCTGATAATAGATGTATAGAGTAGCGTGGAACCGACTTTCATATTTGAAAGATGCATATTGTGCCGGTGCGAAAGCTTGGAATGGGTTGCCAGTAGAAGATGGGAAGTAGATACGATGCCATGAAACAGTACGAGCTAAAAATAAAAAAAATGTATGAAAAACTGCTCCTATTTGCCATATCATTGGATAATTTTCCTTATGAAATGAATATTTGTCATGTTCTCATATAATATATATATATATATATATATATATATATATATATATATATATATATATATATATATATATATATATATATATATATATATGGGGGTTTATTTTAATGATTCTACTATAGATAGGTTAAAAATTTGATCTCATGTTTCTTCTGTATGTAATAATTGAAAGTTTGTTGATTCATTGGTCCTATTTATGCTATTATGTATTACTAGGAAAATCAAAGACGAGAGAACTCGTAATTGCATCTTGAATAGAATCTGGAATAATTGTAAAATCCACAGACAATCGTGCAACGACCGGCCCTTTGACCATCACATTATCTTTGGGAGGGCCTGATTACAGGGATACATCCAAGTCCTAATAAATTAATAATAATCGTCCAAAACATAGAATTCGTTACAACGATGACTCTGAAACTCTGCCATACATAAAGTAAAATATTGCATAAATAACTGCTCCACTTTAATTCGTTTCTTAATAATGAAGAACACAGGGAACATACCTTTCAACATTTCAAAGAGTTCATAGAATAGAATAGAATATTTTTCTTGTCATTAAGTCTGTATACAGACAATAGACAACGTCAATTGAAAATCTACAAGCAAATACATTTCTTAATCTAAACCAATATATGTTTATCTTCCTCGAACTCCTTAACACCATAATAGGATAGAACAAGTAAGCAATCATACACTTTATTTTAAATTGACCAATCGGTAAATTTTACATGTGTATTAGTAACCTGTTCATGAATTTTGTAACTTGTATTGTATAGCTATTTTTGATTTTTGATAGTCTGCTATACGAAATATCGATTTGCTTAGCATATCTCGTCTTATATGGGTGAATATCTTGTCTACGTTGCATATCTGACATATTTTGTTTTACATATACTAAAACCTTATATATACAAATTGACAACAGTTATAATTTTCAACTTACAGAGCAAAGGTTTAGAGTGTTCTTGATATGATACACCACTGATTATTCTAATAACTTTTTTGTAGTAGTAGGACCTTATTTAAGTAGTTACTGTTACCCCAAAACAATATTCCATATTCTATGGTACCTTGAAAAAAGCATAATATCTTATGTAGTTGCTCGGGACTATATCTCTTAAATTTTGTATTAAACTTATTACTCTGGAGAGTTTTACACATACATTTTTTACATGTGCTTTCTACGTAAATTGCCTATCCAGAATGATACCAAGAAATTTTTCATTTCCGACGCTACCGGATACTCGTTCAATGAAAATATTTGCCTAGTAGTTTTATTTTCATTAAGAAGAAATTCGTTTGCCTCAATCCATTCCTTGGCTCCTATAAAGGTTTCCTCATTCAATAACATCAATTCTGTAAAATTATTGCTAGTGTTTAGCAAGGCTGGTCATCAGCATAAAGAAAAGATTTACCTGAGATATTCAGTGGTAAATCATTTACCATAAATATAAACAATAACGGTCCCAGTGCGGAACCTTGAGAAACCCCTATTTTATTGGTAAGCTATCCGGTTTCCATTGACATTAACAATCTGTGTGCGGCCTTTTAGGTATGTTTTAATAAAGTTTAGTCTTTTACCTTGAAAAGCATAATACTCCAGTTTTCTTAATAGTATATTATGTTCTACACAGTCAAAAGCCTTGCTTAAATCACAGAACGTGGCCAATGCTTAACCTTTATTTTCAAATACGGCATATATATATTTTTTAGTAAAATATCAATGGCATCTATCGTTGAGCTTCCTCCTCTAAACCCAAACTATGAATGATTAAGCATTTTTTATTCATTAAAATACAGATATATTTGTTCCTTTACAACTGTTCCCATAATCTTAGAAAAAATGGTAACTAATGATATTGGTTGATAATTTGCTGGACTTAATCTGTCTCCCTTTTTAACAATTGGTACTACCTTACTTATTTTTAAAACATCCGGAAAAATTCCTTCACTCAAACAACTATTAATACAAAATGTTATCGGCTCAGCAATGTAGTTAATTACCGTTTTTATAAATTTATTCGATATATCGTACACATCTTTACTATTTTATGATATAAATCTATTTACTATGCGTATATCATCCTGTGTTACCAGTTTAAAATCCAATATACACGGAAATTTAATAAGTTTATCATTATTTTCATAGTTATTGGATCCTATTTCTTCAGTACTACATTTCATTATTTCAATAGAGATTACAAAATAATTATTTAACTTACTACGATAATCACTTTCTCTCTCTCATTACCTTTGCTTATATTGATAGTAAATGTTATAGTGTTCTGTGCTACATTTTACATTTGCTAGTGCTTTTTATTGATCTTGACGTCGCCATATCATTGATTAATTTTCATTATGAAATGACTATATTTCATTCTTGATATATATATATATATATATATATATATATATATATATATATATATATATATATATATATATATATGCCTGTGGTGTGTGTGTGTGTGGTTCAATTATAGATAGGTTAAAAATTTGAGTTCATATCTCTTCCATGTGTATGCTTAAAAGTCGATGATTCATTATTCTTTGTTTATGCTATTATGCATTGCTGGTGATATGAAAGACTGAATGACTTCAAACTACGTCGGAAATACAATCTGGAGCAATTGTAAAGTCTACAGACAATTGTACAAGGTCACCTTGGACAGAAACGACTGGCCCACCATCACATATTACCTTTAAGAGGGGCTGATTATAGGGCTACACACAAGTGCTAGTGGTAAGAATTGAATGATAATCGACCGAAATATAGAATTCGTTACAACGATGACTAGGAAACTCTATGCCACGGCTCTATTCAGGACTGTGAAATGATAGACGATGTTAAAATTTAGATGGAGTTTCTGGCCTATATTCTTACTTAGGCCTTGAAAATTCTGACACACTACGCATACCGTGAACTAAAACGTTCTTGGATTTACCTTAAGACATAATAATATCTTTCTAATTTTCTTCTGCAGCAATTGTTTCACAACTATCTGTTTACGCTCTCATAAATCTAGTTAATCTATAGGTCAAAAATAGGGAACATAGTGCTTTACTCGAAGAGCAACATCACTTCTGCTGCGAGAGATAATTATCTGTTATTCTCTCAAAAATCACCATATCAAGTTCTTCTGTAAAGACGTCAGTCGAAAACAATTCGTAATTGTTTGTTAACTAACTCACCTCTATGCTTTGTCTAGCATACGACTAGAGTCCCACAAATTGTTATTTTTCTTTGTAAGATTGTCTAAGATCTTCAGAACAACTTGCCTTTGGTATAAATGCTTAAAATTTTGTATTATCCCTTGATCCATCGGCTGCACCACTGATCTCATGCTGGGAGGAAAATAGATTATTTTGATGCACTTGAGTTTATGGGTCTTATAATGAGTCATGCAATTATCAAGAAACACCAGTATTTTCCTGTCCGATGTATGCAGTTTTCTGTACTTCGAAGATTTGTAAGCCAGTTTGCGAACAGTTCGCTGGTGATCCACGCCTGTTTATTAGATTCGTACTGCACTGGGGACTTTCCACAGATTTGAAACACCTTGGTATAAACGTCACCAGGTTATATAAGTAATTTTTGTGAACGCTCTATATATTTTGGAAAGACAGAAATCATTCTTCAACTTATACTTTATTTTTGCGATGCAAGTAAGTTTTTTCTTCGATGAGAGCTGGCACTAAGTAATTCCTTTCCCACGCATTAGAACAAAAGAGTATTTTATCCTTCACTCATACATATATCTGAAACGTTTTCTTTCTACCGTGAGAAGATTTTAACACAGACCACACAGACCGTAACACAGACCACATTCATTATCTGAACTACACATATGATAATTGCATTTTCCTTACTTGAATCTCAATGTTTCTTCCTTACTCATTAATATGCAAAGACTACATTATATGATTTCTTGGAGCTAAATTGTTTTTTAAATCACTTATGGAAATACTAGCAGACCAACTGCGATCTAGCCACAGTGTCGCCAAGCATGTCGTTCAGCCAGTTTTTTATCTAGAAGTTTTCACACAAAGTTATCATAATGTTTTTGTACATTGTGGCCAGTGAATTGTGAATTGACGCAAATTCTTTCGACATTTAATTCGCATATCCACATAGGTGGCTTAACCTAATCACATTTTAAAATGAACTGACAACATTGACCAGTCAGTCAACCCAGAACACAACCAGGGCACCTGAACTCTGTGAATTTTTTCTCCGCGTATCAAGATAGCGAACACGTTCGTTTAAGTCGCTATAAAATTTAGTAAAGGGGCCAACAGTCTCATAGCCGATCAAGGACTGGTATCACGGCTAGCCCCCACTTAGTGAAACCTCTTGTCCACAGAACCTGTGGGTATAAGTAGAAACGGGTCCACCAATGTCCTAATTCTACATAGTGCGACTGTCTACGTTTATCCTGCTGGATATGGATTCTTTTCGCAGCAGCCAGGAACTTACGTCGCGTGATTTCTTCAATGTTACCCGACAGTGTTAACCCTACGTGCATTAGTGAGTGGTGTGAGAAAAGCATTTGTGGTAAACCCCCAAATATATTTTATCCACATACGTATGTTATTAAAAGTAAAGTTCTATAAACGTCGTGAATTGTGAAGAGTAATTTTGTTTGTGGAAATAGTCAAGGGTCTATACCCATATCAGTGTTTAGTGTTGTGATTGTTTTTCTTCTATATTTTTTACACATAGTGCATTTAATAAATAAGCATAGTATCATTCTACTTAATGTGTTTTTGTTGCATGTGTGAGTGATATTTTTGTGTGTCGTGGTCTGAGCGATCATCTGGATGTCCGTGAGATTTCGAGACGAGACATCCCAACTTCTTCTTGATGCTCATCTCATTGTTGAGACCTGAGGGCAATCCAGGAAAAGTTCTGTAATTCCTTTTTTGGAAATGTTCTTTGATTCTTAACCAGGCAAGTTCAGGTCTCCTGACACTACTCATTGGTGGGACAGCAGGGGGGTAGATCCAGAAAGCGGTTACACTGGTTTTGCAGATTTACCAATCATTAGTAATGCTAACTTTTCAGAGTCATACATATTCGCGCCGACTAAAACAGTCACTCTTTTCTTGTTATTCTATCCGTCACTGCATTTCTCTCCTTTGAATGTGAATGTTTTGTTCGGCATGCATTAAACAATTCTTTTAGTTCATTTTCCTTAACAATTTCAAGTAAGCCCTGAAACCACTCGTCAGCTTTTTCTACATCAACGAAGCCTTTTCACCACACACGCTTTTGAAAGAAATGCAGTATCTTTCTTTAAATCAAGTAAATCATTCAGAACTTGCTTGGACGTTCTTAATTATAAGTTTCTCAGTAAATTTCCCGGTTTGTATCTTATTTGATTACTTATTGCTACATACTGCTCACGTGATTGTTTGATCCATTTATATACACACTCAGCTACGTCAGGAAATTCACTGCCTCTTGTGTGTTCCCTGTGTCCTCCACTTTGTAGACTTCAGTTCTCAAGAATTTTCTCTTTATTTTTAATAAACGTTGATGATGTGTTCGGCTGTATCATCACATAGATTTTAGTAATGTCATTTTTCTTCATTACACCAGTTTCCACTTCCTGTAGAATTCCTACCTTTTTATCTAAAGTTAAAGAAGTATACTCGCCGCGCTTCGACATTATGCATTATGCACGTCAATAGATCAGAAACGAAACTGCTTACCTTTACGTCACGGTTTCTTGTTCAGTTAAAAAGAATTGCACAAATGTCTCGTTTTTATAAGTCATTTGCTAGTGGAGAACAGGGCTCAAAGTCGTTCATACTTCTACAGAAGGGATGGACACTTCCAAGTTATTGAGGAGGAGGAGAGATGCGTACCAACCACTTTCTGCCAGATTCTCTATAGCAGGAGGGAGTCCAGCGGAGGTAGTATCAAAAACAAAGCTTTCTCTTTCCCTCTGGATAAGATAACAGATTAAAAAAACAGTTGAAATTGCATTGTTCTGTTTGCAATATGTTGAACATTGCGGATATTTCCACTGTAAGTACTTCTAATTATCCAAAGAAGAGGTTCAAAAGATCGATTTACATACGATTTTACCATTGTTTTTAATACAGTTTTCAAGGGGAATAAATTTTTGTTCTAATTATCCAAGTTCGAATTAGAAACAGTCCGCTGTATAATAATATCCGCATGTTAGTTTTAAATATCAAATGAAGCAACTATCACTCACTCTGAATATATTATTCCTCTCCAACAAAGCAATCCCAAGTTTCGGCATCTATTTTGAGTAAATGTGTATCATGCACCCAAAGTTATGAAACAACTACGGAAATTCAAAATTGAGATGATATGGAGATTTGTTAAGGGTCTTGAGTACGTTTCCTCCACTCTTTTGTAAGCAACACAGTAACAACAATCAATATGATTATTGGCAAGTGGATCACAACATACGAGGGTACTTTCCAAAAGTGTCCGGTCTGATACTGAAATATCGTGCGCTACTGGTAATAAGATGTTTACGACATATAGTGCCATCTATGGCTGAAATAATGAATCAGTTTAAATTGTCTAGCTATGTCAGTTCATTGGAGATCGCTATTTGAACCACTCCCTTTGCATTGAGGTCGCGTGCAGAAAATAATCCTCCTGTCCACACATCCGCTGTTGCCAAGGTTGTAGTGAATGAGACTGGAGCTTCGGAGACTTTCAGAATTATTGAACAGCCCCTGTCGACATTGTGCTGTACGACGTTTTCTATGTATAAGTGAAAAGTTACAAGTAACTAACTAACTAACTCTATGGTCTATGAAACCCGGAGGTTTAATGCCGTCTTCACAAAAGCTCTCCACTGACTTCTATCCTTAGCCAATTGGATCCAATTTCTACTTTGTATTCTTATCTCGGCGAGATCCATCTTAATATTGTTCTCCCATCTGCGCCTAGGTCTTCCAGTCAAGACTTTGAAAACTTTTCTACTTCCTTTCATTCTAGCTACATGACCTGCCCACCTAAGCCTCCTAGACTTGATGATCCTAACAATGTTTAGTAAACCGTATAAATTATGCACTTCCTCTTTATGAAGTTTCCGCCATTCCCCATTCCCGTTCCTCTTGGGTCCGAATATTCGTCTCAGGATCTTGTTCTCAAATACTTTCAGTCTATGTTCTTCCCTCAGAGTAAGCGACTATGTTTCGCAACCATACAGAACAACAGGCATGATTATTGTTTTATATATTTTAAGCTTCAAATTTCTCGACAGAATTCGCGACGACAAGAGATTTTGAACCGAGTAGTAACATAAATTCCCTGCTTTTAATCAACATTTAATTTCTTCGTGAATATGGTTTTCCTCTGTTAATATTGATCCTAGATATTTGAAAGTATCCACTTTATCAAAAGTATTATTTAATATTTTAAAGCATCCATAATTTGCCATATTACGGTCCCGACGCACTTCCATGTATTTAGTTTTCTCTGCATTTACTTCTAAACCCAAGTCCCTGCAAGCGTTTAATAAGATCTCTGCATTTCTTTCTATTGTTCTCCTATCATTCCCTATTAAATTTACATCATCAGCATATGCCATAACCTGGTAAATACCGTTCAACTCTAGGCCCTGGTTGCTATCTTTCATTTTCCTTATAGTGTATTCCAGAACAAAGTTGAATAATAATGGCGACAACACATCTCCTTGTTTCAGGCCATTTTCGACCTGAAAGCTCGTGGACAAATATTTTCCTACCCGGACTTTATTTTGGGATTTACTTAAACATATCTTAATTAATCTAATTAGCTTTCTCGGTATTCCGAGTTCTGTAATAATGTTGTATAATGTTTCTCTCCTAACCGAGTCGTACGTAGGCCTTTCTAAAATCAATAAATAGTTGATGTACCACGGTATTGTATTCCCACTTCTTTTCGATTATTTGTCGAATGGTAAATATTTGGTCGATAGTTGATTGACTTCATCTAAATCCGCACTGATAATCTCCGATAATTTCATCTTTGTATGGGGTTAATCTTGCTAATAGAATATTTGATAGGATTTTATAGGATGTCGACAGAAGAGAAATACCTTGATAATTATAACAGTCAGTTTTGTCGTCTTCCTTGTGAATTGGAACAATGATTGATTCCTTCCACTCTTCTGGCAATTTTTCCTTGTTCCAGATAAGGAGAATGAGTTTGTGTATCTTGTTCCTCAATTTTTCGCCTCCAGCTAAAATTAACTCAGCCGGAATTTCGTCTATATCCGAAGATTCGTGTTTCTTTAATTTCTTTATAGCGGTTTCTACTTCTAATCGACTGGGTTCTGGAATATATGGTTCTGCGGTTTGCATCGCCTTTTCTCCACGCACGTAAGTTTTTGGTTGCCTGTTTAGCAAATCGTTAAGGAAATCTTTCTTTCTATTTAAGATGCTATCCGTATCAGTGAAAACTATTCCGTCAGCTTTCTTTAATATATAAGCACGAGGTTGAAAGCCTTTCTTAAATTCGTTGATCCCATTATACATGTCCCAAATGTTTTTATTTTTACTATTATCTTAAAGTTCCTTAATTTTAACTTTCAAAAAATCGCGTTTCTTTGTTCTAAACGTTTTGGAACTTTCCCGCCTGATGTCTGCGAAATTTTGTGTAGTTATTTCATTCGGATTTTGTAGCCAACGTAATTTTGTCTGTTCTCTTCTCTGCTAGTTTAATGCATTCCTGGTTGAACCATGGTTTGTTCCTGCGTATTTCCGCATGTCCCAATTTTTCTTTTGCTGAAATTTTAATGCTATCTTAAATTTTGAATCCAAGTATCCTCCACACTAGAGCACTCCGAATCTTGTAAAGCCGAGAATCTATTCGAAACGTCAATCTGGTATCTCTCTCTTCCCTGGCTCTCTTCTAATTTCTTTAGATTACACTGAGAAAAATTGTAGGTGGCGTACTTAAAAAGATAGGTTACATGCGTAATTCCTGTAGTTTTTGGACTTAACGTATAGCAGGCGTATAACTGAAAACGCATATTTTATAATACTTTCTGTATAAGTGTTCCATCTATACGTACTTTCCGTATGAAACAATGTAGGTGGTCAGGATCTCACATACAAATGGACGTATATAACATATAGCTGACGAAAGTAGCATAAGTATATGCATGTGATATAAGGAAAAATGTTAGATATCACACATCCTGCAACGGCATGATGTAACATCTAAGGGCAGTGCCTATGTAGCATACGGATAACGTATGCTCCGTATTGATTTCTATAGTAAGCAAGAGGATACCGTATATTTGTACAATATACCGCTGTCCGGAGAACGGATTTTTCACTGTGTAAATCTCTCCGTTTTCGGATATTGAATATGTCCTTTCTTCAACGATAATCTCTCTCTTATTATCTCTTCACGATTAGGTTTTTTGACGTTGCAAAGTTCACGAGTCTAACACTGCCGTCATTACTTTCCTTACGCAGACTTTCGTTCCCTATAATCGGTTTGAAAATATCCTCTCGTCCTACCTTCGCATTGAAATCCCGTAATAGAATTTTCATATGGTATTGCGGGAGATGGTCAAATATCCGTTCCACTTCTTCGTAAAAACTGTCTTTTATATCGTCATCTTTATCTCTTGTTGGGGCATGTACTACCATGAGCAAAATAAATGACGCGTCTCTTTATTTTGAAGTTTTTTGAAAATATTTCCGTTTTCTTTATATGTTCGAAATTTAGGAAGGTTTCCCCAGCAGGACAGGTTAATAACAAACCCGTTTTTAATATTTGTGTTAGATATTAGCTTAAAATAAAGAAATTAGAAGCAAAAAACATTAAATCGACAGAAATCTCGAGAATTACCAACTCTGCTAAAGTGGGAAATTTTCAAGAACACGAGGGAATTCTGCATTTCAACACGAAGCAGCGACATCTATGTCATTGAGAGAAATGTGGATTAAATCTACAAACTAAACTTTTAACGAATATTTCTAGTATGTCTTATTATATGCATTATCTGCAAACTCCAAATATATGAATATATGCTAAGTATTAACATAAAGATAGAGCAAATAGTGGAAATTATCTATGGAAAAGGACGAATTGGTAGGACGATCGTAATGAAATATCGTCTTTAACGGAACAGGCTCAGTTCACGCAAAAAAAACAAACAGCTCAGTTAGTTAAAGCAACGAGTCTGTATGCTGAAGGTAGCGGGTTCGATCCCCTGGAAGTGCCGTTATCAAATTTTATCACTACACTACGGTTATTTTTTTATTTTTTTATTTGGGAAAGAATCAAATTGTAACGTATGTGTAAAACTCATGACGATACCAAAAAAAAGAAAAAATGCTGTTGTCGCACTTGCATTAGCGTCCCTAATTTTGTTTGCAAACAGTTTCGTAATTATTTCCCCTGTGCTCACTGCTCACCATATGCTCGCTGGCGCATAACGAATGTTTCCCAGTAAATGTTAATTCTAATTTGGAGAATTTTATAAAGTTTCAAAATATTTCTCACTAGATAGTCTTCTATCTAAGTGTTTGGATATTTTGATAACAGATTTCCCTATTAAATGTTTAATTTTCGCTAGATGTTTAATTAGGGAAAAGTTTTACAATGTATTTGTATTGAATTGAAATTGTTTTGAATTTACTACATAAGGTAAGTAGACCGAAGGAGGAGAACTCAAGTAATTGATATTCTACGTAAAAGCAACCTATTGTAGAATGATGATGCTTCTTACCTTCAGCACATAATCTTTACGTTAGAGAGTCAGACAGAGAAAAATCTTGGTTTTCCTCCTCTATGAACACCCATCTTAAACCTCTACATATCATTGTTCGTCTCACAAAATTTCGGTGCTCCAAAAACATTCAAATAATAATAATAATAATAATAATAATAATAATAATAATAATAATAATAATAATAATAATAATAATACTGAATATGCCATCCTTACATAATGTAGGATATCTTAGATTCCTAGTTTAAATCTTAAATATCTTAGTTTAAAATGCTTTCTTTAGTACTTATTTGAGCAACCATGTAGGAGGGGGTACGACTTTTTATTTTGCCCCTCTCATTTCAGTAGCCTTCCAACAGAAAGTAATTTTTGATAAGCAGGACAGACAAAATGAATAAGAAATATATTTACAGCATCCTCTCCCCTTTCATGATTGGAATATCACGTAATATTTTTTATTCTACGAAAGATGGCCCTGTGCGGTTAGGGGTAGGTAACTAAAAAAATACCTAATATATAGCGCCCTTTGATTGTAATATTACCGCTTCTTTATTTGTACGAGGGAGCCCCTACACAATCAAGGGTGACAAAAAGAATAGGAAGAGTGTCTATTGATTCCAGTGGTGGATCCAGCACGAACTCCTGGGGGAGGGGAGGCGAAGTGAAACATTCTTTTGATGATGTGAAGCTGTCACAAATTACCACTTAACTAAACTAAACAATAGTGGGGGGAACTGGAACCCAGTCAGTTTAAATTGATGTAAAAGTTTAATTTTTGGATTCATATTAAAGTTTTGGTTTCAAATGAGAATTTCAGTCCAAGTGGTCAATGATCAAATCTCGTGGGGCTCTTCAGTGTAGGCTAATACGGCCCCCTTATGAGAAAAGGCAAAATTATTAACATGTTTATAACTTTCGAATTTTTCGTCTATTTTAAAGAAATATTTTGCTTCGTATTAAAGTGTTGGTTCCAAATGACAAACTCAGTCCGAGTGGACAATGATCAAATCTCCGGGGGGGTCTTCAGTATAGGGGGCTACGGCTCCCTTATGGGAAAAGGCAAAAATATGAAAATGCTTATAACTTCCGAATTTTCCGTCTATTTTAAAGAAATTATTGGCTTCATATTAAAGTCTTGGCTTTAAATGACAATTTCAGTCCGTGTGGACAATGATCAAATCTCGGAGGGCTCTTCGGTGTAGGGGTTTCGGCTTCTTTATGGGACAAGATTTACGTAGTTGATATTGCAAAATTGTTTTGTATATATAAGTGGAAACTTGCACCATTTGGTTAATTTTACCTCTTATGTTTTGCAGATTCATATTCCAAGCAATAGTTACTTCGCAGAGCTAAAAGAAGGCACTTACTAGTTTCATTAAAATGAAATGTCTTTTATGAGAGGAGCAGACGAACGAACAGGCACCCAAACGTTGGTTGAGTCGTACGGTTGAAACTCGTTAAGCTCGCTTCAATTATTATTATTATTATTATTATTATTATTATTATTATTATTATTATTAATAATAATAATAATAATAATAATAATAATAATAATAATAATAATAAAGCATTGCAGGGATCTTTGGTGCAGGGGGTCCGTGGCTCGATTCCACTTCGTGCCAAGTGAAATTTGAGGTGGACAAATACCGTGTGCATGGGTATGTGTTTTCTTGAGATTTTCCATTTTCCTCCCACTTTCTTCATTTCACCATTTCATTCATCATCATTCTCCCTTAGCGTAGGTGCATAATCGTCCAACGTTAAACTAGATATTGCAATTTCAATAATAATAATAATAAAAATTAATTCAACTGAAAGGACTGTAATTTATGTGGACAGCAATTATCATAAATATGCAACCATTATAAAAACAATGCTTTGAGTAGAAAGATAATCCTTCCCAAGTGTTAACGAATGCGCACGAGATAAGACATGTCTCGAGAAAGAGACAAGACGCGCTTTGTGACATCCAAGATAATACGAGGCAAATGTTTTGGACACGAGATAGCTTGTAAAATGTCTCGTCTTGTCTGGAATGTCTCGAAAACAAAAGTCTAAGTTTTAAAATTATTTTTCAAGATCTATTCTCTCAGAAATAGTTCTCTGCCTTAAAATTAATAACGACATTTGTGATTTAAAAAAAGATAAACAATGCCTAAAGTTAATAGTTAACTTTTCGAAAAGAAGCTTCATTAAGGGTGAACCTGAAAGATGTCCACAAACTTCGGGAGGTGATTCGTGACATCAAAAGGAGACAAAAATGGTCCTTTTGCAGTTTTCGAATTCAGCTTCGTTGTCGAGATACAGGGTTGCCAACTGGTCGTGTTTGAGAAACTCACTGGGAATAAATTCAAGTCCAAGAATAAACTACTACTCATATATTTTTCAGGTCAATTGACTTATACCATGTTGTAAGGTCAAATATTTATTTGTGAAGTGTGTACAAAATTCGCCAGGGTCTTTTCTGAGAAAATCGTCGAGAAAATGTCACCTCCAAGAATAAACTACCCCTCGTAAATTTTTCTAAGAGAAATATCTGATACTGCAATATAGGGTTGTTAATTAAATATTGATTAATGAAAAATAAACAAAATTGTTAAAACCATTTTGGAGAAAATAGCGTTTTTCGATTTTCGGCTGTTTGTAAACCACACTTATTTTAGGTGGTAGGATAAAATGGAAAAGCTCCTGTAAGAATACTAAGTAAACCCTAAGTTTAAAATTTGGTGTAGATAAGTTGAACGGTATGGCCTCTAGGCGAGTGCATATAAAAGTGTGCCGAACGGACGGACCGGAAGGACGGGTGTCGAAAAGTCACATTTTCGGTATGTAGACGCCATGAAACATGTAAATCCGTTGAAATCTGAATTTGATATTATTTTCACAATCACTATATTTTCTTCTCTCTTTTGTCGCTCGAAAAAGAAAAGCCTGAGTTTACCACAAAAAGCTAGGGAGTTTCTCAAAAAATATTCAATTACAGGGCCACCGCACTAAACTTTTTCAATTCAATTTCTTAACTGTGTTAGGCCGCAGTTGTTACTGAAGTGTGTATCGTATTATGTGTGTAATGAAATTATCGTATTATTCAAATACATCGAATGTCAGATTATCGAATAAAAAACTTCGATTGAAGAAAATCCATACTACAAAACTAACTCACAGTTTGAACACATTTTCATTAGACATATAATAGACCAATTAATGCAATCATTGTTTATGAAATATGAAAAAAATCAAATGAGTCACTTTGGGAAAGTCGTTCAAAAAGAACACGTCAGGAGTAACCTACCTCTTGTGAATTGTTTCGAACAATGAGTTAAGATATACTTTTGGTTATTAATGAAATATTTATTTGAGAAATTTGAACAAAATCGCCTGTCGTTCGAGAAAATTGTCGGGGAAAAAACCTTGACCCCAAAAATAAACTATCCGTTGTAATTGTTTTTCATAGAAATGACTTATACTAAAATATAGGGTTATTAATGAAATACTTATTTATGAATTATCAATAAAATTGTCCGAGTAATTTTTGAGAAAATCGTGAGGGAAAAATAACTCCCCGAAGAAACTATCTCTTGAGGATTCTTTCAGGGTAAGCGAGTTATTCCATATTACTAGGTTTTTAATGAAATATTTATTTCTGAGTACGAACAAAATTGCTTGACTCATTTTTGAGAAAAATGTGGAGGAAAAACACCCCCAAGAGTAAACTACCCCTCGCATATTTTTTCAGGAGAAACGAGTTTTGCCATATTGTTCGGTTATTAACGAAATATTTATTTTTGAAATATGAATAAACTCTTTTGAGTCGTTTTTGAGAAAATCGCCCAGACAACACTCCACCAAGAATAAACTACCCCTCGCATTTTTTTAGGACAAACGAGTTATGCCATATTGATAAGTTATTAATGAAATCTTTATTTATGAAATATGAACGAAAACCTTTGAGTCCATTTTGAGAAAATCACTGAGAAAAAACTCACCCCCTTAGTATAAACTACCCCTTGTAGATTTTTCTCAGATAAATGCCTTATACCACAAAATAGGGTTGCTAATTAAATATTGATTTATAAAAAAAGAAAGAAAACAAGATCGTTAGAGCCAGTTATGAGAAAATATCTTTTTTTTTCATCGTACAGGAAACTACCCTTGTTTTGGGAGTAGGGGGAAATAAAAAAAACTATAGGAAATACTATGAAAATCTTAAACTAAAATTTGGTGCAGATAAGTTGAACATACCGTAAATTTTTCAACTAATTTACGGTATGTTCAAGTATGGCTTCTAGGCGAGGTATGGCTTCAGGTATGGCTTCTAGGCGAGTGCACAGAAAAGTGTAGCGAACGGACGGACGAACTGATGGACATGTATCGAAAAATAACTTTTTCGGTTTTAGGGGCTATAATACGTGTAAATTCGTTGAAATCTCAAATTTGATTTTTTTTTTCGAACACCATACTTTCTTCTCTCATTTGTCACTTCAAAGTAAAAGGAACTCAGAACTACAGATAAAAGACACCTACTTTTACACATAGACATTTATTGATTTAAAACTGTTTTAGTTTGTGTCATTTCACTTCCAATTGAAAGGTTTTACAATGATTAACGGCATACCAAAGACGAGACGGAAGTTTTCAGGAACTAAATGCATTCAGAAGTCTAGACTGCATTACAGCCTGTTTTTATTTCTGCAATTGTTAACAGCTGTAATTTCGTCCAAACGCTACGTGAAATAATTTTTGGTTGACGTCATTGTATTACTATTTTAGTATTGTTCTCTTCAGACTTGGTTGAAGTTTTGTCTTAACGGTTATACATTTTTTCTTTCTTATTTCATCGTTACACATAAGAACAAAATGTTATGGTGAGTGGATAGATTCGAACCTACGAACATTGAGTTCATATTCTTCCAACAAGCTTTGTCTTCACGTTAACGCCCGGTTACAGGGTTTACTACGATTTAAATAAAATGGCTGGCTGTTAGAATTCCCTGCTCACATATTTCGATAAATAATTTTCATTGCTTCGAAGATACGTAGAGCAATGTTTAGATACACATTTTAGGAGAGTGAATTTTGGTGTATATAATAATTTCATGCCAGGTAAAAGCTAGATAAGTTTTGATAAAATGTTTCATATGTAGTTCTCAATAATAAGCTTGCTGTTCGGAGTGAAGTTCCAAGGTTCAGCATTGCCTAGCAGTTTTTGCTATTAATATCCCTTCTAACAATATTGGCAGTGGACAAAAGTTAGCCCGTGATGAAGCTTTTTGCTCCTAATTTAGTTATTTTACTTATTTAAGGAATATATTGAAAATTGTCAGCAGGCACGTATGCAGTAATTTATTTCGGGAGAAGTCCGACTTCAATATTAGGATAAATTATAATAAAATTTAAAAGATAATCCTTAAATTTAGGCTAAATTTACAGAGAAGTTGGGATTTCAGAGGGGAGTCCGGACCACCTGGACCCACCCCTAAATGCGTCCTTGTTTGTCAGTAACGTTTCCTCATTTTGAAACCCTCAAAAACTTCGGATATATAAAGGAAAACGAGTTATTTTCGATAAAATATCACTTCAGAAAACGCGACAGTTTTATTGCACATGGTGGTATCCCAAGTTCACAAGGGCAAGAATTCATTAATTTTGATTCTCTGTCATTGTGCTCTATCGAAAGGTTAGGTTTGTAACATATTACTCCTACGAACAAGCATGACTGGTAGATAGGAATACTGAACACAACTCCAGAGAAATGCATGCTGAATTTACGTTTATAGCTACGCTTTGGTGATTTGCCCTCAAGGTCAATCGAGTGGTAATTCAGTTCCGTCTCTGTTCTTAAGCCATGTTCGTATTACTTCGAACAGTTTTGATAATGAAAAGCATGCCTCTTAATATAACAGACTTCTTTCGCGTAAGAAATCGAAACTCAGTTGGTCAGAGCAACTAGTCTGTAAGAATTAGGTTGTTAGTTAGTTAAAAGCCCAGTACGAGTAAGGGTTTTTATTACTATTGTTTTTATCTTTTTTATGTGAGGAAAAATCAAATTGTGACATCGCGATATCAAATGTATTTGATTAGGTAGCGTTGTCTTAGCTAAACTTTAAACATCAGTAACCGTCGAAATTATTTCACCAACTGATCACTTACTGAACATTTCAAACACGGCAAACCAGTGGCATAACATGAAGGTTAACCTCTCCTCCGCAGTCCTTAGTTATGCGTCCGTACTTTCAAGGGCGGACTAAGGGCCGGGCGACTGCCCGGGGCGCCAGAGAAAGAGGGGCACCAAAACGAGCCTCAAAAAGTAAATTTTATAATGTGCTTTCTACTGACGTTTTTGGTTTATATTCTTGTAAAGTAGTGGCAATTATATGATCTTTTTCCATTTCACTATGGAAGAAGAGAGTTTCATAGTACTAAGGGGGCTGTATCGAAAAATTGAGAGATGGCATGTAGAATAAAGAGTGCCGGGAATTAAGTATTGTTTGTTTGTTTGCTTGAGTTTAGCGCTCCACGGTTATGCCTTAATGGGCAAAGGAGATGTGGAAACTAATTATAGTGGAATCCGAACCACTTTTATCGTTCAACAGTAATCCACCGGGAATTGGACCCGGTACCACAGAAGGCAGGCGTGCTAGCCACTAGACCAGGGGGGGTGGAGTTGGTATTGTTTATAGCGGGCCATATTCTTTGTGAACTTTTCCTAGGTAATGGATTTCTTTTTGAAAATGGGTTTAAAACAGGGGCGTCATTTAGGGAGGGCAGGGAGGGGCATTTGCCCCCCGTGAGTTTGAGATGTATATAGATTTTATCATTAGAATAGTAGTAAATCAGTGAAAAACGCGAAATTTTACTTATATCAAGAGGTCTTCCCCCCCCCTTAAAGCAAAATCTGAAATGGCGCTCCTGGTTTAAACTATTAAAAACACTATGATAAAATTTAAAATATAGGCTACTACTAGGGGAAGGGCGCCAAAAAGTCACTTTGCCCGTGTGAAAATTTGGCCTGCTCCGCCCCTGCGTACTTTCTGTATATTTTTTGGCCTTGCAGCTTGTGCGGTCCCCACGCCACATTGTTGCGGGGGCGCTATTTACGCCTACCCTTCGAACGTAATTCAATAACTGTTTAAGAAATTCTACCATCAGCGTGAAAACGGGAATATATTTTTCTAATAGTCCCATAGAACTTTCACTCAGAATGCCAGATGCAATTTTTCAGAGTGGGCTCTGGCTAAGTAGAAGGAAGATCTGTTTCCTAAGTAAGTTCCTTTCAGAAAGTTTGCTATTTCTTTAACAGTGATGTAAATAAATATACTTATCGTTATTAGCTCGACACCAAACCATCCTGGACAAATCCCTCTAGAACAATGATCGGCAAAAGTTATTCTGCATAATTTTATAAGCGACTCAAGGGTGAAACACTTGTTAACGAAAGCAATGTTGTGTATATACTGCCTTGTTTCTGACAAAATATAAAGTCTTTTGTAATCTTTAGACACTTTTCCTATTCTTTTTGTCACCCTTGGTTGTGTAAGGAAGCCTCGAACAAATAAAGAAGAGGTAATATTACAGATAAGGGGCGCTATAAATATATTAGGTATTTCTTTTGTTACCTAACCATAACGGCCTAGGGTCGTCTTCAGTAGAATAAAAAATGCTACGTGATATTACATTCACGAAGGAGGAAAGGATGCTCTAAATATATTTCTTATTCATTTTGTCTGCCCTGCTTCTCAGAAATTATATACCTTCTGTTGGAGGGTGCTGAAAAGAGAGGAGGAGAAATAAAACGTCGTGCCCCCTCATACATTTTAAATTTTGTGACGTGGTTGCTCAAATTATTACTAAAGAAAGCATTTTAAACTAAGATGTGTAAAGTTACAACATTATGTAAGGGTGGCATATTCATTAATAATAATAATAATAATAATAATAATAATAATAATAATAAATATGAATGTCTTTGGAGAGCCGAAATTATGTGAGACGAACAATGATATGTAGAGGTTTAAGATGGGTGGTCATAGAGGAGGAAAAACCAGGATTTTTCTCTCTCTGACTCTCTAACGTTAAGATTATGTGCTGAAGGTAAGAAGCATCATCATTCTACAATAGGTTGCTTTTACGTAGAATATCTATTACTTGAGCTCCCCTCCTTCGGGCAACTTTGCTTATGTAGTAAATTCAAAATAATTTCAATTTAAGACAAATATTTATAGAGAAAATTAAACATTTAATAGGGAAATCTGTTATCAAAATATCCAAACACGTAGATAGAAGACTATGTAGTGAGAAACATTGTGAAACTATAAAATTCTCCAAATTAGAATTAACATTTACTGGAAATCATTTGTTATGCATCAGTGAGCACAGGGGAAATAATTACGAATCTGTTTGCAAACAAAAATTAGACACACTAATGCAAATGCGACGATATTTTCTCTTTTTTTTTTTTTTTGGTATCGTCATGAGTTTTACACATATGTTACAATTTGATTCTTTCCCAAATAAAAAATAAATAAAATAACCTAAGTGATAAAAATGACAACAGAACTTCCACGGGATTCGAACCGTCTACCTTCGGTATACAAACTCGTTGCTTTACCTAACTGAGCTATTTTTTTTTTTTTTTTTTTAATCTTTATTAACAGTTCTATCACATGTACATTAGACAGTTATAAAAGCAATACAAGAGCTAGTTGATTAAAAAAAAAAAAAAAAAAAAAAAAACTGGTTATAAATCTGAAAAGTTTACAGAATTGTTATGGAGCTAAGACAACAAAATAATTTGCGAAGTGTTGTTTATACTGCACATTCATTTGCTGCAAATGGTACCTTAAATAAGACAAATACACATCGACATGATATGGTCGATGTGTGGTAAGCACATAAAGAAGCGTATATGCAGCGAGCCAGACTACGCTGTTATTTTTTGCTTTAGGAAAATAGTTAAAATCTGGATATATCAGAACATCAGTAGCAGTAATATGAGATGGTGAAGAATGACAAATCTTACTTATGAGTGTACTAAATTTGGTCCATATATGTTGAATCTCTGTACAGTATTGGAAGCGATGCTCAAGAGTATCTATATTATGACAGTAGTCGCACAGATTACAAGACACTATACCGAGCTGATATAGTCTGTCTCGCGTTTCGTATTTATTATTAACGATAAAATACCAAAGAGATCGTTGCTGGGTAGTTAAAAAGGGAGCATTAATATTTTGCCAAATATAATTCCAATGAAGTTGTGGTTCTTTCAATTGAATGTGGGGCGTGACGATATGTTGCGTTCTGAGATAATGTCGGTAGAGTGCTTTGACAGGCATTAACTCAATTTGTGCTCGTTCAATTAATGCATAAGCGATATCTAAGACGGGTTCACACAAGTGTGGGAATTTAATTCCCCAAGGAAAAATATGAATCGGAGCTTCAAGGTCGATGCAACCTAAACATGCGGAGAGAACAGATGACGACACACTGACCCTATCGTTCGTAAACAATTCAATGCTTCTTTTCAGCAGTAGTGATTTTGCCTGGAGGGCTATGTTGACATAAGCTACGCCACCCTGAGCTGGTAAAAGCTCAAGCTGATCACGTGCAATTCTCAACAGCTTGTGTTTCCACAGAAAGAACAAAGCGTGACTGTTGAGCAAGTTGTATGTTTTTGTGGGAAGAGGGAAAATCTGACAGAAATACCACAAAAGACTCAATGCTTTTTGTTTGAGAAATGAATTCCTACTGATCATGTTCATATTGCGAGGCTTATGCTGTATTAAAAGACCACGTATTTTGTTTGCAATTATGTCAGAATTGTAGTGAATTGTTTGTTTGGTGTTATTGAACCATTCAATACCTAGGATTTTAACTGAGTCAGCAATCGTATAGTGCGAACTGTATGTAGTCCGGTATTCGGGGTGTATACATAGTAGTTTTGTTTTGTCTTTATTTAAAATCGCTCCAGAAATTTGTTGATACCTGTGTAAAAGGCTCTGAATATCTTCTAAGGTAGAAATACTGTTAACATAGAAATGAACGTCATCAAGATAACTTGCGACAGAAATGGAAGCTTGATAAACTTGTATGCCAGTGAGTCTGGTTTGTGCCGCGTATATGAGAGGTGCAACCGAGAAACTGAATAAAAGGCTCGACATGCTATCACCTTGAAGAATACCATTGCAGAAAGGAATGACACAACTGAGACTACCATTGAGTTTTAATTTAGTTGTCCTGTTATGATATACTCCTTGGAGCATGGACAAAAAGGCGCCATTGAAACCAAATTTTTGTAGAACTTTAAAAAGATACTCGTGTGATACCCTATCAAAAGCTTTCGAGAAATCGGTAGATAAAATAGCAACGGGCGTAGGAGAGGCAGTCTCATGATAGGCTATAAAATCTCTTATGTTAGCTAAGGCTTCATGAATTAAAGCTTTTTGCCCATGTCCATATTGACAGGAACTTAATAACTCTCCCACATATTGTTTCATACGAAGCGCGAGACATCGTGTTAAAATTTTTAAGTCTGCACTTAAAAGGCTGATAGGACGATAATTGTCTATGAAGTTAGAGTTAGGCAGTTTAGGGATTAATACAGTAATACCCGTGGATAGAGATTCCCCTAAGATACAGGTATCTCGATATTCATTGAAGAGATCCGTAAGAAACGGGGCAAGAATATCAATGAAAGTAATATAAAATTCTAATGGTAAAGAGTCAATACCAGTAGATTTACCACGTTTCCCTAATTGAATTGATCTCTTGACTTCATCAAGTGTGAAGGGACTGTTGAGATACTCTTGAGCATTTACATCTAAGTTTAGAGGAATAAAGTCCAAAAGAGATTCATCTTCATTATGTACATTAGGTTTTGTATACAATTGTTTATAATACTGAACAAATTGGGGAAGGACCTGCGAACCTTCATAAAGTTGGCCATCCTTGCCCTTAATAGAAGAAATTAGCTTTTGTTTGCCTCTGAGTCGTTCTTTGTGAATTTGCACGATGTTAGCTTGTTCCGTGTCATCGGCCTGGACAAGTTTGCTTCTAACAAAAAAACCGCGCATGCGTTGTTTATGCAACGACAATAAATGCGCTTTGATTTCTTGAATTTGAGGCCTGACCGGACGGCCTCGTAATTGTTCTTGCATGTATTCTTTAAGAAGACTAGAGTAATAGTTGTATTGAGTATTGTATGCCTGGGTCCGTTGAATACAATATTGTTTACTTATGGATCGAAATCTAGGTTTAATTCTCTTGTCCCAAAAATACATAAGTTTGCCCTGATAGCGTGATATTAACGGAAACAAGATCCGCCATTCCTCTCGAATTAAATGCTGATACTCAGGGTCCATAAGGATAGAGGTGTTAAAATACCAAAGGGGACTACTTCTCAAAAATTTGGATACTGGTAGGGTTATTCTCATAATTAGAGCATAGTGATCACTGAAACAAACAGGTTCGAGCTTAATATTGCGCACTTGTGCAACAAGTGAGCGGCTTATGTAAAAACGGTCCAAGCGACTAGATGATTGTGAAGTATGAAATGAGTGACCCGGGTCAGCGGGTCGAAAATGACGCCACACATCCACTAAATCATACGTATTTACTATGCGCTGGAGTTCGGGAGAAAAGTTAAAGTTCGGAGTCTGGTCAATGGGTTGTAAAACGGAATTAAAATCTCCACCTAATATACAAGGGTGAGTACCATTAAATAGAGCCTGAGCAAGGTCAGTATTGAAGAAATCTTGGCGCTCTCTCTTGTTATGAGAACCAGAGGGGACATAAATATTGCATAATTTGATGCTTTCAAGCATACCAAGGGAGATTCGTTCATTTGGGTAATCATTAATTGTCTTAAAAGCTAGATCACTACGATAGATAATTGCTGTACCTAGCCCATTCTCTGTAAAACGAGAATAGCATGTATGATTGGAAAGAGAACCATATTCTGGAAGGGCCACTTCTTGAGCGAACAACACATCAATATCTGCTTTGTAAATAAAATCTCTTAACGCTTCTTGTTTAACAGGAGAAGTAAATCCATTTAGGTTAATGGTGGCAAAACTAAAACTATACATAAACAAAAATAAAGTGAAACGAAGTGGTAAACACTGCATAAAGGGCTGAAAATGATACCACAATAATACAAAGAAAATAATTATAAATCTTCCCCAACAGGGGTACCAGCTTTCAACTTTTTCAAGGTGGCCCGTGTTCGTGCACCTGAAACAGGTGTAACATCTGAAGAACGACCTCCTTTAGAAGTTTTTGAAACTCCAGTAACAGTTGCCTTTAATTTGGAAAGTTTACGTTTTTCATATACAGGGGCACTAAGATCGGATTCACTGGCGGAATCACTTGTGAGTGATTGCACATTCCGGTCACGGGTGGTATTCGATTCGGCTACCAATGGCACAACAGACTGATTATCGTGGTCCAAGGGAGCACTAGAATCCATTTGTAAGTCCTTTACTGACTGTTGGTCACCTACCTGAGCTAGTTGTCCTTCCTTGAGAATTTCTTGGGCCTTACATTCAGGAGTAGACTGAGGTACTGCAGTAGATTCCAGAGGGGCAATAACTTCCGGGTCAGTAGTACGATCTTCTTCCATTTGTAGGTCGGGGCGAATGACGGGATCGTGGGATGTTTCAGGTGCTGGAACGTCAGGACTTGAAGAAATACCAGGGTGAGCAGAAGTGAGCAGAGGAAATTCCGTATAGTTATCAGTATGCAGAGACACCTTTTCATGTGGGAGATTATAAGGGGTACGAAGCGGTGGCAGTGGAGAGCTGCGAACTGGAGGGTGAACTTTGAAGGGCGGACCTTTTTTTCGGGGGCACTCTTGAACAAAATGGTCCTGTGAATTGCACAACGCGCAAGTTTGGATTTGACCGGAATAACTACAGAAGAGGCGCAAACCACACACAGTAATAAATGAAGGAATATTTTGTTTAACCTTCATTTTAATTAATTTACGTCCAGTACGGGTGACATAGACATGATCCGCAGAATACTGTTCGTCTAGGATTGACTGTATTTCACCATACTGAGAAAACACTCGTGTTAACTGTTGATTACTAAGTTCCATGGGGCACAAAGACACCTTAACGACGGTAATACTGTTGTCAGCGAGATCAATAGGAAGTAAATATTCCTTGTCACTATCGGTAAATTTGACTTCACCATGAGTAGAAGATAGAATTCGTTCACACAGAACCTTGTTGACTAACTTAATATACAGTTGTTTCTTGATATAGTCCAGTTCAATGCTGTGGATTTGATCTATGGTTAATTTAAACGTGTTTCGGATCCATTCATGGACAAAAATTGTAGAAGGCTTTTGACTTACTTGACCAAAATTTATGCGTAAGGTATTTTCACGTAAACAACTCATGTCGAAATTTCGTCGTAGAACGACCACAAAATCACTCGAAGAAATAAAGATATGAAGAGCTAGAAGACACTTATAAATTCAATATCCCACTAAGATAATCGCACAGTACACAAACTTAAATCGACTCGTCGTGTGTTACAACACTAACAGCGAGCGAGAGACGATGTGAATAGCACGAAGTCTCACGAACGTATGAGCTATTTGCTCTCTTACGTACGCTGAACCTGTTCTACAGTAAAGACGATTTTTCATTACGATTGGGCTAACAATTCGTCTTTTTCCATAGGTAATTTCAACTATTTGCACTATCTATACGTTAATACTTAGCATAGATTCATATATTTGGAGTTCGCTGATAATGCATATAATAAGACATACTAGAAATATTTCGTTAAAATTTTCGTTTGTAGATCTAATCCACGCTTCTCTCAATGACATAGATGTCGCTGCTTCGTGTTGAACTGCAGAATTCCCTCGCGTTCTTGAAAATTTCCCACTTTAGCAGAGTTGGTAATTCTCGAGATTTCTGTCGATTTAATGTTTTTTGCTTCTAATTTCTTTATTTTAAGCTAATATCTAACACAAATATTAAAAACGGGTTTGTTATTAACCTGTCCTGCTGGGGAAACCTTCCGAAATTTCGAACATATAAAGAAAACGGAGATATTTTCAAAAAACTTCAAAATAAAGAGACGCGTCATTTATTTTGCTCATGGTAGTACATTAAAAACAATAATATTACACCACCGACCCTTAAGAGTAATAAAAGAAAGTCTGTCAGTAACAAACTGAACCCGCTTAATTGCTGGTAATATTCGTTTGTGAACGAAAAGTTACAAGTATCAAGATAAATCATAAAACATGTAGCCTATAACAGGAGATCTGTAAGTATATTACACACATCCCGTACATCTACAACTTCAATATCTTACTCATGAGTTTCCTCGGATTTTTCCCGGTTCCTTCCATCTTCCTATTCCTTCAGTTCTTTCATAATCATTCAATTTCATTAATCATCCCTCTCTTTCAGCCTACTTAGGGTAAGTGTGAGACGTAAACCTACAAAATATAATTTCATTTTCCAGTTTCATAAAAACTTCAACACTTTCGTTCACAATTCTCACTTAATGTGCTGTTACAAACATAAAATAAAATAAAATAAAATAGAAGGAAGTGTACATACTGAACACTGAAATTTCCACCAAGAATTCACCACACCGTTTAATTATATCTAGTAACTTCTGACTTAAGAAGAATAACCTTTCTCTTTTAATGTTTTCCTTTATGAAGTTACGCTCTTTCTTTGTGTACTGAGTTTGCCTACGGCTCTGTACGGTGTGTTGTTTCTGTTTGAGTTCTAAGCTTGACTGTTGTGAGGAGAAAAAAGGAGTGGCCAAGTAAACACAGTTAGAGAGGAAAAAGCATGAGTTGTAAACGGCAGTGTTGTTAACAGTACAAATTCTTAGCAACTCATTATTCTTACTTCCTTTCGTTAATTTAACGTCTATTATGTCATTTATTTTAAGTGAAACGGATCTTGTACGTCCAGGCTGCGCCTAGAATGCCTGAATTTGAATTACTTTCTACGAATCTAAAGACCAACGAATTAAACTAAAGGGCTTAATATTAAATTACCTACAATTAATTATACTTTCTATCTCTTATACCTAGGTATTGTTAATTATTCTCTGTTCTTTACAAGGGTTTTATATTTATCGTATAAAAATGGACGGTATAGAATTCTTATCGCTGTTGTATTATCGTGCACTCTGTTTTCATTTAATATACAGGGTGTTTATAAAATAACTCCGGGGTTTTAAAAATTCATATCTTATTAACGATAAAAGAGAGCAAAATTTAGTTAATTTCTCTGAAACGACTAGCTCAAAAAGTTTTAGTCATACTAATTGGAAATGTTTTTATCAACAGGTGGCAGCGCTGCGGAGCGTTGACCTTGAGACGACGTAGCGGCTGCGGTAGTCAGTGAATCAGTGCCGTGCCGTGTGGATGGTTGCGCTTTGCGCTATGGTGACGCCACAACAAAAGGCTCAATGTGTTATTTGGTCCATAGAAACTAAGTCTGTTGTTACCGTACAAAAAAACTTTTGACGTAGCTATTTCGTTGACCCGCCTACGGACAAAACCATTCGTCAATGGTTAACTGCATTCAGGGAAACAGGAAGTGTTTTGAGCGTGGCAACCGTCCCCCCAGACATGCTGGCCAGGACATGGCAAAAGATAGAGTACCGTTACGATGTGTGCCGTGCCACTCACGGGACTCATATTGAACTTTATTAAATTGTTAAAACAAACGTGAAAATGTAAGCTTTCCAATCATGTATAACACATGTATGTACGTTTTTTACTTATTTTGCCTCAAAACCCCGGCGGGGCTCATATTGAACTTTATTAAATTGTTTTTAAAAAAAAACTTGAAAATGTAAGCTTTCGAATCATGTATGACACATGTATGTACGTTTTTTACTTAATTAAAATATTTTGCCTCAAAACCCCGGAGTTCTTTTATAGACACACTGTATTTAATTTGACGGAAGTAGAAAAATTTAAAGTTAGGTTCGATGGAAATAAACTGTGAAATAAAAACCACTGGATCTAGTTCAACATATTGACATGTGTTGACATGTGTTTAGTTGCAACAGAAATTATACTTTTTTTCTGGGATTTTACAAGAGATCGATAGATATATCCCACACACAATATATCACAAGGTTTCACTATAGTTCAATAATTATCTCCTTATTTTTTCTTTTTCTTTCTCTTTTACCGCTTTTCATTAATCTCCCTTTCTTCTATATCTAACTTGTAATTCTTTCCTTTTATCTACTATCCTTTCCTAATGAACTATTATTCGAGAAGTTAATCTAGTCTTTCTTTCTCTTTTCTTTTTCTTCTTATTAGTTTTACGTTCTTTTCCTCTTTCCTAATGTAAATAGTAGATGTGTCATTATGGTCGAGTACTACTTATAGGCGGCCTTTTGTTTAATTAAATTAAATCTTGGAAAGTCTGATTTCCACTTTAGGGAAAAAGAATAGTGATATTTCACTTTTAATGTAGTTGAATGTGGTTATAAAAACGAACCAATGAAATTTAAGTGGTGATAAGCTTTTAATCTTTCTTTCCATTCGTATAATTACGATTTACAAAATGTATGACGAACCACACGTCCTTTATTTTTACAATCTCAACTCAAATATAAATGGGTTTCTAAGTCTGTCACCTATCCTTGGAAATTAGAGATGTCACCCATTTGACACTATCACTGTCTGCTTACTGCACACTGACGTACTATTCCTCCTCACACAGAACAAGTTTTGCCCTTAACATACTACCACCAATTGCCCTGATCATCAGGGTTGCTAACTTTCCTCAAGAAAAAATAGAGACGGGACAATCGGTGTTGCAGCGCCCTCCGACTAGGGCTGTTCCGATAATCGAGTAATCGATAACAATTCGATAAAATTTCAAAACCGTTTCATCGATAAAGAATTTTAATTTTATCGAATCATCGAACTTTCGAGACTCCCGAAATGTTCGAGACTCTTGAAATGTTCGAGACTCTCGAAATGTTCGAGACTCCCGAAATGTTCGGGACTCTCGAGGTGTTTGAGGCACTCGAAATTTAAAAAACATTAGACAACTTCGAGACACTCGAACTGTTCGAGAGTCTCGAATTGTTTGAAAGCAGCAAATACAGAAATATATCAATATGATCGCATTTGTCGAGTCGCTTGAATATTTTGAAAAGTTCGAGATTATCGAAGTGTTCGGAAGAAACAATGCATTCGAGGTTATCATAGTTATATATAATATGTATTACATATATGCAGGGTGTTCATATTAAAACTTCTCTCCTTAGCAATGAAGTGAAGGAAAAGTTTTTTCCCCACAGATCTGTACAAGGTTTAAGCAGTCTGTCAGAAGAGAGAAAGGGGAAGAGAAAACATGCATCACCCGAATGGAGTTGTAACCCAAGACACCATTAGTCTACTAATAATCACTTTGCCGATTGCGCCAATAACGGGACAGGCAGAAAAATAATTTTACGTATAATTCGACAAATACAACTTTGCAATAACTTATCAGATGAAAAAAAAAGTTGTTTGACTAGTTTGGCTGTCAGAAGGAATTATTGGAGAGGTGAAGGAACCGAATTACTTTTGATAATACCCGAAACTTCGATAATATTCGAAACTTCTTTAATACTCGAAATGTCGATAATACCCGAAACTTCGATAATACTCGAAATGTCGATAATGCCCGAAACTTTGATAATACTCGAAATTTCGATTAAATCCGAAACTTCGATAGTTTCAAATACTCGAACGGTTTCGAGTAACCGATTACAACTCGATAAATTTTTACTCCTCAGCCTTATCGAACACCCCTACCTCCGACCTCCTTTCCGTGGAGACGACTACGTGTACGGCGAATCGTTGAAAATAATGTAAATAATCAGATGAATAACACGAATCTGAATGAATGCAGCACCTTATTTATTTTACTTTCCCGCCCACTGCTCATCACTAGGTATAAACAATATATGCAACAAATTCAAACCAAAACAACTGCAATTTACTTAATCTAAAGAAAGTTCAGAGAGAAAACTATATAGATTTATTTTTTTTTTTTTTTTATCACAAGTGAGTGCATATCATTGTTAAGGAATTACTGACAAAAAGTATTGCTAAATTCAGGTCTTATTCTTTTTCTATCATCATACAACAAATTCAAACCAAAACAATTGTAATTTAATGTAAACAACGTTTAAAAAGAAATCTATGTAGAATATTTGATTTTCATCTAAACAAATGAGTTATACTCGTATCTAGTTAAAGGCAGCCACCCGATGAAATGAGCGCCAGTCTTACTGCTACTGCGGTAGCAGTTGCTAGTCGCTTTTATGTAGATTGCAAACAATACTTTTAGCACTGCATGGAATATATTATCATCATAATCGGCTGGATTATCAAATCAAAACAATTAGAGAATAACTATAAATTAAAGACGAACTGCTAGTTTTTCATAAGTCGAATTAAAACAAAAATTTGTTAAATAGATTTTATACATAAAACTATGCGTGTAAAAGAATAAGTTATTTCGTTGTAAAAGTGGCCCAGTAAAATACTAATTAACTTTGAAAGTAAATAAATTGGGGTAATATGCGTCGCGATGAATATCCGATCGAGGCGCAGGACAAGTTAAGTCAGAAATCGGTAGTCCCTACAGAATCGGGACGGTTGGCAACCCTGCTGACAATTGCCAGTCCAGACATCTGACGTGTTTCCCATTCTGAGTTTTCAAGTACACACACACACATATATATATATATATATATACATATATATATATATATACATATGGGGTGTTTCAAAAGAACACCGACAACGTTTGGGAGGTGATTCCTGACACCAAGATAAGACAAAAAGTATAGATCAACCAGGGTGCACAAATGCTTCCTTTCGGAGATATAGCCTGCCGAAAAGATGAAAAAATGAACTTTAAAGGGCTATAGATTCAATATTATGGGACTTACCGTAGGTGGGTCAAGATTTCACTTAGGAACTAATATGTGCTCTATCGAATAATATAAGTTTCAAAATCCTGCTGTACTCACGCAACAATTTTTAGAGAGGGAGTTTGACATATAATTTGAAGTACTTACCAACTACCTCTATAAAAATTGTTGCGGAAGTACCGCAGGATTCTGAAACATGGATATTTGGATCACTGAGCCACCGTGCTCCCCAAAGAAAGAAAGATAGATAGGATATATTAATATAAGTCAATGATATAAACTTTAAAATTATGTTCCAGTTGAATGATAACTTTATTACAATTATCCGTAGCAAGCTCACAAAGACGATTGTCTACACATGAGATCGTACATCAGCTTTACTGTTCTGAAAATGCTTCTCTACGTTGGTTATATGATTTATTTTTTTTTTTTATTTATTTATTTTTGTTCTGTATTTGCTACCATGAAATCTATCTGTTATACATAAAGTTAATTTTTCCAGTTAAATTGTAAGTTTAAAAGCTTTCAGAGCATCAGATCTCGATGAATAACGTTCATCTATTTAGTCCACAAAATTGATACAGTTCAATAACCATATGAAACATAGACCTATAGTTTGCTGTGAGGTCCGAACATGATTTGTTGCCTTGAAATAGAAAATGAAATAAAATACTTAAGTTTAATATCTCACGTTTATGCCTATAAGGCTAAGGAAGATATATGGCATAATTGGTGGAATGGGAATGTGGGAAAAACAAAGGGAAGTACGCTGAGAAAACCTAAGAACACGATTTTATGCACTACAAACATACGTGGCCAGGGATCGAACCAGGGACCCCACGTACCAGAGGTAAACACTTCACCACTGAGCCACCGTGCCCCCAAGCATTAAGTTCAAGAAGAATCTTTCACTTTCAAAGGGAGAATCGTAGCCATTTATTTAGGATTGAGAAATATCGTCTGCCTGGTAAATGCAGTGGAAGCTGCTAAGGATCGATTTTCTCTCGGTGTGTATGTTTCCTTGACATAGTGGAAACAAAATGAACAACGAAAAGAAGTGAAATCTTTCAGTTTAACGTCCCACGTTATCCCTTTAGGCCAAGAGAGACAGATGATAAAGGCAAGTGAATTATGGAAAAATTGATGGAATGAAATGTGGGAGGAAATGGGACTATCCCGAGAAAACCCACGGACACGATGTTGCCCATCACAAACTTCTTGGCCGGGGGACCGAACCAAGGACCGCATGCACCAAAGGTAAACGCTCTACCACTGAGCCACCTTGTCTCCCAACACAGTGAAAAGGAAACAACAGATATTCCGATTGATTAACTAAGTTTGGTTAATATGTCAATCGCCTTATGTGAATAAGAAATTTAAAGGAAAGCAAATCAAAGTTTTCGACGGGATTGAATCCAGAGTTATCAAAATACGAAACTCGAACGCATCCACCATTTTAATTATAGAAGAAAAGATCAGATTTATTACTTCATTTCGTACGTTAACGAACATATTTTTTTCGTGTAAACGTATGTTATAACCACTTGAAGAAGCTAGATCTTTGATGCTCAATATGACAAATTTAATGCAAAAATCGAAAACAAACAATACTTTCGCAAACACAGTCAGGAGCAGAGACGAAGGGATACAAAAACCACGCATAGTTTGTTGTATATAGCCTAGCTGGAAATCAAATGCAAAAAGCTACAAACAATATGTCACCTCTTAGAGTATATTCTCTGAAAGCTCTTACCCTTAGGCAAGTTCAATGTTGTCAAATGGATGTTAAGATGGAAATATCTATTTCTTCGAGTGTATTTACATTTTTCCGGAAATATAACCAAACTTGCAAAAGGTAAATATAATTAAATATTTCAGATATTTGCTTGAACTTTGATATTGGCTGGTAGTATATGAATCAAAATCACCATTCCAGTAGTTTAAGCATAACAAATAATAAATATTCCGTGCTGGATTTAGAGGATGCACAGAAGCACGTGTACCCCCTCCGTTGTAAATATACACTATCTAAAGTGAGAAGCTAGCAGTGAAAATAGCAATTCTGAAAATTTCATGTCATGTTTCCATTTCAAAATTCAAAGGAAATGAGTTTTGCAAACACGAATAGTTTAAGTCAATTTTCTGAGGGTTGAAGCAAAAGGATTTACCGAGAACAGACACTTAGCATTTCCAGGGAAATTTCTCATACACACCACAGATACCTAAAGGCATTTAAAAACTTGAAATTTAATTAAAATGTACTGGTAATTATTCGTCACCCCTCATCAGGAAATCATAGATCTGGCCCTGTATATGTTATATACATATAACTGCAACTTTTTCCATCCTTTGATTAACCACACAACCACATGTAGCATTGTTTTTCTCCATCAAAGTTCTGTAGCTGCATACAGATGGCACTATCATACACTCTCTGAACCTCAAGCGGTGGAATTCAGAACTATATTCTCCTATCATAACAACGGCAAAATCTATAGTAGTAGCTCAACGCTACATCCTAAACGTGTGGGTCGAGACCCAGTAAAGAAACATCAACAATTGTATAGAAATACGAACTAAGATCCCGCTCCGTTTGCATTTTTGGGCATAAATTAAGTATCTCAGTATGATATGCAGACATGTGCTAACATGGTTGCCCGCAGAGCTACTCACCCCTCGCATGGTTGCTCACCCCTCGATTTTTGAAGGGGGTTCAATTCGTCGAAATATGTTTTAAAATATTTTAGATTTGTTTACTCACACACTGTAATTTTTAATATATTTATGTTAAATAGTACTATCGTATTTACTCTAGGTAATAAAGTAATAATTGTTTTACATTAAATATTATTTGTTGATTGGATTAGAGTTTAGCGTCTCTTTTAGCACTGTGGCTATATGCGACGCTGATCTACAGTTTAAGGTGGAATCCGAACCACGGTAAATTTAAAAGCTTTCTGTCTGGACATTGAACGTGGAGAGTGTGCACCAAAGGTGTGCACGCTAGCATTTTTTCTTTTTCAGTAGACCAGCAGGGTATACTCAGAAAGTACTATGTGTTCTCGTTTGTCAAGGTGTGCGTGTTTGTGTGTGTGTGTGTGTGTGCATTGGCTGAGCTTATGTGTCAGTCTCTCCGTTCTTTTGCCGGTCGTGGCTTTTCTCCTTATTCATTTTCTACTTGTGGCTCGTCATGAGTCAGAAAGGAAAGAAGAAATCTTTGGCTCTATCTAAATTGGAAACAACAACAAAAACAAACAAGATGAGAAATTATTTGAACTTACTTCTTCTTAATCTTTAACTGAAATTAAACAATACTCCATAATTGAAAAAAATAGTGAATCTATCAGATTTGAGATGGAGACCTATACATATATCGTCTATATTATATTTCAGATGAGAAAAAAATTATCATCTCCTATAATGTATTTATTGTATTGTAAAATCATAATTTTACTACCCCTGTTCGTAATATGTAGTTTACTACCAGCGGCGCAAATCTATCTTCAACATTGGGAGGGGACGGGTAAGACGTATCCATAATCTTTTTCTAAGCGATGTTCAAAATATTTATGAAGTTGAAAAACAATGCTGTGGAAGATCAGGGGAGCAGGGTTGTCTTCAACATTAGGAGGCAAGTCGATTTCAGGCTTATTCTAGGGGACATCAATTTCATCTCACTTTCCTTTGTGGCAGTCGGACACAAATCATCACATTTCTCCCCCCCCCCAAAAAAAAAACATTTCAAATCGGATTATTGGGGGACAATTCCCTTCAGTTCCAAGATTGGAGGAGACATGTCTCCCTCAATCCCCCGGGATTTGCGCCAAACTATTTTTTGCTTCTATGGTATCTTTACCAGCTTTGTTACATAATTTTAAAGATGAACATAATTTGAGTTTCTTTTCAATATCTGAATATTGTCAAATGATCATGTTGGTCAGTATACTAAATAAAATACACTCATAGCTTGTGTGGAGTGAGGATGGATTTTTTCCTCATTTTTGTTCTTTTATGATAGTTTTAACAAACTTTTCAGTATCTTATTTCAGTTTCAATTACTTGTTTCGATATACATGCTAAGGGATTCTATTTGTAGTCTATATAATATCATTTCATATGAAATTTGAGTAATATACTGTATCTCCGTTGGAGTGTACGGATGTCTACATCCATAAACGATTTTGTTAATTTAATCAGTACCGCGACGGGCGACTGGGCAGACGTCCTGAAACTGTTGACCCGTGTCGCCATTAAAGTGTGTTCTGAAAACAGTCACCGCGTTTACAAATTTGTTGATTCATATATTGGCACAATGGAAATAGAGTTAATGTTGAATTCAGACTTTTGTAAAAGGGTTGCAATAAAAATTTAAGGGGGCTCTGTTCTAGATTGCAATAGAGCAACAGCAATCTGTCGCAACAAACCTAGCGACTTGTTATTGTCTGTTCGGTTGAAATAACCAACATTTGCCACTTTTCTCTAACTATCGTTGTAAGGCGTTTATGTGCATCTGTATCTAATCTCCAAGTTTTTATTTAACTTCGACTTTATACGAGAACGTGATTTGTTAATTAGAACAATTAGATTAGGTAAAAGAAGAAACTAATTTTCTTTTTTAAAAAAAACAAAACAAATATCTTTGCTTTTAAGACTTTTATTTCCGAAAAAATTGAACACAAGAAAGCAAGTATGTTAATGCAAGTGTATAGATATTCTAGGGAGTCTCAGTCCCCCTCGAACATGCCTGAATTCAGAACTGAATAGAATGGTCACGACGCGTGTTCGGTTGCGAGAAGGACCTTCAGCCATCCTCGAGCCCCAATGTAGTACTCTGTAGGACTAATAAGTTATTCAGCTGTTTGTCTTTCTTTACACAAAATTAATAATGCGTTTGACTTCATTTTAATTGTCCCGTTCGAATCCTAGAGCTTAACCATCTGAAAACGTTAAGGACAAAAGTCGGTGTGGATGAACAAGAATGGAATTCAAAATTGGCGACTCAACTATCCCTAATGAACTTAAGTATGCGAGGTTACTAACTTATAACAAAAGAGCCTATTAACATATTACGAAATACAATACCAACTTTATCCGAATTAACTGGAAAGGAAGATTTCGATTACCACATACATTGTGAACAAATAAACGGTAAGATTTCAATTAAAGTAACATTCATTTAGAATAATCTCATAATAGTTGTTGCATTAATATAACTTTCTCTTGTATTTTCATACAGAACCTCAAGATTTTCCCATCATTGGTAGATTGACAATGTTCCAATTGAAATCATCTTCATATTCTTCAAGTACTTATTAAGTAATATGATTAGATTGTGTTAAATTTAGAATCTAAAAGTAAGTATTACTTCGTAGTTTAATAAGCAAGTAAATCCAAACCTAAATATTATCTAATAAATCAAAGCAAGAATTTTCGATTCTAAAGACTTGTAGTTGTCGTTTCTCGTAGTAGTAGTGCTGTAAAATTAATGTCGTCATTACTTGTATGTAGTTGCTGAAGTGAAAGCTAGATATGTAGTATAATATGTGGTTTCTTAGGATATTCTAATACCAAGCTTGCAGTTGCAGAAGAAGGCCTTTTATTTTAATATATGTAATGTAGTATTACTTTATCATTATTAAATACCATATATTAGTCTAATTATCATAAGTTCCTTTTGAGTAAATGGCGTAAGTTGCAGCTGATTAGAACAAACTATCTTACGATCCTAATGTCCATCAAAACTAACAGTAATAATAAATCCAAATATTAAGTTAAGATCTTCGTATCATTGTTGTTAACCTTGTACGATATTCCTTGCTAACGCATATGAAGTTGTTTGTAATTCTAGACCAAATAACGTTATGGTTCATTTAACTTCTATTAAATGAATAACATTTTAAACTATTAACAATTGCCTACTAACTGCCCTTCATACGATGATCTTGAGATATACGACAAAACTATTGAGTAATTACTGAAATTTGGAATGATGATATACAGGGTGTCTCAAAAGTCCCCTGACATAGGGTAATTCTGTTATTATCAGAGTCACAACAAAAGGTAAGATGAAAAACCATCTCCAAATATGACATTTTCAATCCAAAGTAAAGGATTTTTTTAATCGGAGGAGCGATTTGAGCTGTACACTCTTTATGCGCCCAATGCTAAATGAAAATACAACGTTGCCATTTACCTGGACCCAGAACGTAAGTGAATGAAGTTACTATCTTTTAGGCTAACATGTCGATAGTCATCCCCCATTTCAAACAAACTGTGGGAAGGAGGATACCTTCTCAGTCCCCAACTGCTCTGAATTTCATAGTAATATACATTTTCTTCTCAAGATAAAATATATTAACCCATTAGTGCACAGCGTCCGATAAATCGGACCCGTGATGTTTTCATTTTTCGAAGAAACTGTATGTTTTCAGCCCTTTAATTCTTTGTAGTTCGTGATTCTACTATCTATTCTTCCTACGTTTTCAATGGTTGACTCGATAACATTGATTATCTGTACTTAATTTGTCGAAGACTAAAACATGGCGGCGATGCAGTATGCTGTTTCACGTATGGCTTTACTTTTTACATATAAATAAATATAAAGGTGTTCATAAAGCTTTAAATTTTGTATAAAAAATTAAAGTATAGATATCAACATTTATTACTAACTATATATTTAGTTATGATTTCCATTAGCTCGAGATAGGTGAGAAGTAAATTTTAGGCGTCCGATTTATCGGACGCTGTGCATGAGGGACATTTCGCATTCACTACATGCTCAATTTTTGACTAGGTAATACACGTTGTTTGTTTTGAATTTTACTTGTATTGAGTCTATAGTTAATTTCAGAACCACTTTACATTAAATGCGTTGTATTTCGTAAATGAGTATCTACTATTACGTAGGAATAACGCAATTACTACTAATTATTAAATGTTTATGTAACGTAATATACAGTGTAACTTCATTTGAACAACGATACCCAACGAGTCGCTAATGCGGATCCTTCATACAAGCTGAAACCATCGGTAGTCAACCTTCCGTCTTAGTTCCAAAAACGTTGTGGTCTTGAGGGAATAATTTCAATTGACGAAAGTATGATACTTATGCAAAACAATTTATAAGATGAAAGCCCATTCGCTTGGGGTACCAAAACTGGATCATTTGTACCAGTTCAGGTTATATGATGTGTTTCCAATTGAATACAGGAAAAGAAAAAGAAAGAGATTATCAATATGGACTGGATGGGAATGTAATATTATCTTTGCTAACTTCAGCAAGCATTCCACGTAATGCTAGGTATAAAATATTCTTCGGCAATTACTTTACTTCCGTAGATATCATGAATCATCTGAGTAATATGGGTATTCGTGCACAAGGTGCAATTCAGCAAAGACGAATCCGCAACCGCCCACTAAGGGACATCAAAGAGATGAAGAAAGAACCAGGAGTTGCACATGAGTATCCTAGCAACGAAAAGGCCAACCTTGTTAGGTTGAACGACAGCAATGTAGTTATGGTGGCAACGAGCTATGAAAAAAAAATCGTTGGGTTCAACAATTCGGTGGTCTCACTAAAAGATGTCAAGGACAAGCGTGGAGCAACCTACCAATATAGCCAGCTATAATAAAGGAATTGAAGGAGTAGATTTACTAGATCAGTGTGGTATCGTACTGAACAAGAACAAGGAAGCGAAAATGACACTGGCCAATATTTGCATATTTCCTACTTGTTTCAGTTGTGAATTCTTGGTTATTGGCAAATAAACTTCAATCCAAGAAATACATTGTTTCACTTCTCAGTTTTATAAGGCCCTTTCATTATTGGCGAAGTACGGAACAGTGTTTCGACAAGGAAAGTTAATAATCAAGTCTCTTCAAGATGAGCGCAATGATCACTATGATCATTGGTCAATAGTAAGCAAACCTGAATGAAAATGTGCTTATAATAAATGCTCAGAAAAGTCTAAGTTCATAAGTGCCTTAGAGTAGTTCATCCTAAACATTTCCATGGGTATCATCAGTAAAATAATCATGTGATATAAGAGTAAACAATGTATAAGAGTTGAGAACAATCCTGTAATATACAAACTGGAAATTGTATTAAAATTTTGTATTTTTTCGTTTCTAATTATATATGCAGTGGCGGATCCAAGGGGGGCTATAGGGGCTATAACCCACCTTAACGCTCAGGTATACACTGAATAAAATGAGCTTTAATCGTGCTTTACACTGGATAAAGCGGCAAAATATGGTTGAGCCTCTCCCTTGATCATATCTTGGATCCGCCTATATATATATATATATATATATATATATATAATATTAATGTGTTCTTCGTTATTCAAAATTATGTATATTACCGTCTTTCGTTGTAAGAACATTTTAAGAAAATTCAGAATCATTATAAAACGAGTCCTATCAATTTTAGTGAACATCGTGCACTGCGTCCGATTTATCGGACGTTACGTATCTACCCTATTATGACGTAACAAAAATATATATTGATCAAAATCTGTTCATAGCAGTCCCCTGCATGAAAAACAACCAAATAATCTGAAATAACATAACTGATAAACTTTGTGCACTAATGGGTTAATGGAGAAATAAATAAACAAAGAGTTAGAGTAAATTACTTAGTCTATCTCTTATTATTATGTGAAGTAGCTTAGTTAACGTTCGTAACTATATGTGCCTATTCTGTTAGTTAATCTTACCACTTGTTTCTTCTAATGCTGTATATTCCATAATTGTGTAGACAATTGTTTATCACTAACGAGGAAACCGATTCAAGTGTGACACGAAATTGTGGACGAGTTTATGCGCAAACGAAGTGTTTTTTGTGCACAATTAAACCCATTAGAGGGAAAAACCCTCGATCTCAACCGTTCCTGAGATATAGAGTAATAAGGGGAAAGCTAGTGCTTCGATATTTTGCAAATTTTGAATATGTAGCGTTAGTTCAAGTAAAAGAGTCTTTTAAAAATGAATCATTTCTTCATCCAGGAAACTGTAGTAATACGTCACCTTAGACATGAGGGTTACAAAACCGAAGAGTCCATAAAAAATTCTAGGGGAAGAATGTTTTGGACAGGCGAAAATACCGGAGTTACATTATTGCCTGAAATAGGCGTGTAAGGTGTCAATGTTCAGGTTTCTTGATACGCTGAATCGAATACAAGTATTATCAGTCAAATAGGATGAAAAATGTAAAAAATGGTAGTCTTCCGAACTTTCCAATCATTTATAATTTCTACAATTATTAACCTATCGGAACTGTATGTGATATACAGTTTTATAAGGCTTACCGGGTTTCGTTTTTTAAGCTGAAGATACTATTTTTGCTTATTGATCCATACATTGTGTTTAGATATATATCGCACAACTACACACTGTCGTACGTACGTTTGCAACAATATGTGTTTCTGATTCATTTTATTTAATTCGTTTTTCTATAGCACTTTTACACAGAATATAACATTGTATTTTTCTTCCGACAATAACGTCTCTTTTCCTTTGGCAATGTAATTAATACATTTTTATATCATCTTTTATCATTTTCTACGAACTAATGACATGATATATTAGCATGTAATATACAATTTTGTTTCTCGTGTCAATGGCGTTTGTTATTCCTTAAGCCCCTTCTTTTTCCGGCCCCGGGTACAAGCTACGCCACTCATCTCAACATTCAACACCACTTTTATTCCACCCTGGTGCATCTTTCTTAACGTTTAAATGAAGTTTGCAAACATATTCACTCGCAACATGGCCGAAAATTCGCAAAATATCGGAGCACCAACCTTACCCTTATTCTTCTTTACCTCCGGCACGGTTGAGATCGAGGGATTTTTCCTCTAATGGCTTTAATTGTACACAAAAACACTTTGTTTGCGCATAAACTCGTCGACAATTTCGTGTCACACTTAAATCTGTTTCATCGTAAGTTATAGGTTGAATTTCCTCTCAAACATTTAAATTAGTGTTAAAATGTGAAGAATCTAACATTTAAGAAAATCCCATGAAAATGTAATGTGATTTTCTTAGAAAATAAAAATTCATTTCAATTTGTGATACCATGAAATGTAACGATATGGTATAGGTATAAGTCAAAGCAACCTGTATTAAAGTGTAATTGTATCAAATTGTTAGAAATGTTTTTAGTAGTTAAAGCAGCACATTTTGTAACTGAAATGTCATGGATATGGGTCAGAGATAGCTTGTTTTCGACTAATATTTTTAAACACCTTAAATGATATAAAGAAGTCCTGGTACTGGCTTTTGTTACGTTTTACTTAATTTATATACTATAAAAATCGTAACAAAAGATATAAAGTAAATTTGTTTAAAAGTATTAAATATATACTAAATATAAGTATTAACACTTTTAGGATTTTTAAGGAAAATTTTAGACTTTTAGTCAAGCACCTACTGTATCATCGGTATTTATCCCAGGATTTTGATTGTATCCCATTCTTTTCAAAATAAAGCAACCTTCCAAACGGTACGATTTGCATGTCCGTATCATATACCTGGAAAGGCGAATTCGAGAAAAAAAATTTCTGAAAAACTCCCTTCTTCAAAAGTTTAGCCCCTTTGGTCTGGTCCTGTGTTAACTTAGAGATTTCAGAATCACTTGAAAAGTACTAAGTATGTACGCAAAGCGTGTGCAAAATATTAGTCTGATATCTTGAAAACTAAGGAGGGGAAATATCTACCAATATGCGATGAATACCCCAACAATAATCCAGAAATCTCAAAATGTAGGACATAATGTAAAAATTTCCTAAAACCTCACTATTTATCCTATGATTTTGGTTAGTACCGCATTGTCTTCAGACTAAAGCAACTTTTTAAACGGTACCATTAGCATACCTTATACCTGAAAAGGGGAATTTTAAGAAAATGAGGATTCTTTTTGAAAAAAATCCCTTTCCCAATAGCTTAGGCCCCTCTGTTTCGACTGTGTGTTAACTTTGAAAAATAGTAAATGGTGAAAGGGAGAAAAGAAGCCATAACATTTATAATCTGTCTAATGGGCTTGTCGACGACATGTGTTCTTGGATTCCATAAAACCTTTAAACACGATTCACGAGATAACAAAGTAAGCCTTTTGCGTTGTACTCTTGAAGGCCAAAAAATGGCGTTATGACCCCACCAACTTGACGAGTTTGTTTTCAAAACACATAACCTGTTTGGCAATACATGTACGACTAAATAATAAAAAGAACCCAGCAGTACTTGATAATGTTTAGTAATGTTCCTTTTCTTCTCTGTTACAGGTTGAGCTTGTAAAATTCTGTAGCTCTTTCTGCCGAAAAGCTGGTACACTACAATATACTCCAAACCGGAACTCACAGAAGTTTCCTAAATTTGCTCATATCCACACACAGCTGACCGAAAATGGAAAGTTGCATCGAATTTGGCTAATTCAAGTTAATACGGTACTAGCAAAGAAAAAGGAAAAAGAATAATTAGTGTATTTCGAATATTTAAAAAATAACTAGAAAGCTGTTAAGAAAACTAAATAAGAAAAATTTCCCGTAAAAGTACCCTTTAAATACTCTATGTAACCATTTGACTAATTAAACATAAGCATTTTGCGACATTTTTCAGTTTTGTCCAATCAAAAACAAACATTTGCTAAAATATTTCAACTATATCCTCGATAGTAGAGGTAACTATGTCTAACTCTAGCATACGAAGGCTAAGTTACCTTCTCCGGAAGAAGAATGCAGTGTAACATATTCACAGTTTACTTATTTATATGTTACTGGAGTAATTTAAATGTAAATTCCTATTCGGTAATAGCATATACTAGTAATTATTTCATAGTTTTAGCTCTATCTTTCACATTGCTTACTGACGTGTCCTTACTAACAGTGACATTATACGTTCGTAGACCATAGTCATTGAAAGATTTTATTTTTTATTGTTTAATTAAATGGAATAACGACAAGGTTGCTAGGTACTAGCATTGATTCTGTGAAAAATATGTAAATAAATAACGTAAATAACATGACATTTAAAATGATTTTGTGGATCTGAAAGTAAAACATCTGGTAAATCTATTAACGGTAAAGTGTTTGCGTGTTAGTATATTAGTTTGGAAAGTGAAACACACTAAAAATTTCAATACTACTATCATATTTCCTAACGGAAAATTCAGTATTTCAATTTATGTACATTTTGAGAAGAAAATCTCTCTTTCCTAGACTTTTGATAATTTTTAGCACATGTAAAGAAATAAATCAGTATTCTTTCTTTGTTCTTGTGTTTAGATTTTCAAACTGTTAGCGTAAATATAGGAAATCTTATAGAAGAGATATGACATTCCGTCTCTCGACAACTATCACAATAAAAGCTGTAAAACATAACCAGCTTTTATATGCCACTCCCTTTTATATTGTAAGGTTCCATACCGTCGCGTGTAAGCAATTACTATAAACCTAATGCTTCAATCACGAACACGTGTTATTGTGTTCAAAACATATTCACCAATAGACTATGGAAAGAGGATACAAGGAAGACACGAAATTGGTTCGGAAGGAGACCTAAGATGGTCGACTTTCTCTTCACGGATCTCCCCTTCAGAAGACATCCATAAAACAGGACATCAAGTAGACAGATACGTCAGTTCCAGATACCTTCCTAAACTATCTCCTGAGATCAAATTGGGATACGGAGATTTCCTTAAATTAAATTTCTAATCTCTAATCTTAGATTAATGCTCTAATCTTAACGTATCACTTACAAATTATGTTATGAAATTGCAATTTTGTTCAACTAATACATTAATATACTAATAATTAGACTTTGCACTGATCTTATATTTAGTTATTTGAAAAATAAAAGGGAAATACATACTTCAAAAGTGGCTCTAACGTCGCATCAGTAAAAAGCGGGAAAATCTTACGCAAAACTATAAGCGTTTCAATCTCAATACTAACAATCGGTGTATGGTCGTTATTATTCTATATGCCTCATATATGGATATGCTGTTACAAGATGAGATAACTATCTATTGAAAACGGATTATTAGAGATCAGTAATATTCCAAGTCAGGTTTCAACACTTATCACACTAGAAAAAGTCCGTGATAGATAACAAAAAGTGATTTTTATATAAATTTAGATCACGAGAATAGATCCTAGTTATGCTATTACCTTTCTATAGAACGCAAAAGCGATAGAAATGTACTATCGTATCCGGTTTGAATGTAGATCTTCAAAAATAGATAAATAATTTTAAAAACTAAAATAAACGTTTTTCGATATAAGTTTAGGGTCTGCAAAATAAATTTGACTTCAGTTCTTATTGTTCTATTGAAACCAGAAGTGATAGAAACCTATTACAACTTCCGGTTTTAATATTGGGATCCATTAGATCCATATTTAGATATTTTACACCACTGGATCTAGGAAAATAAAAGTTTGCATACTCCCGTATTTGTTTGTATTCAGTTTGTATGTAAGCAAAACGAGAAAATTTAGTCCGCTATAGTATCAACATCGTTTTCAGTATAGATCTCCCTTAAATTTATTTCATGTAGATACCTCTATTTTTACGCATACAATGTTTCAGTCTCAACTTTTTTAAATACCCCCTTTGGGAATTTGCCAACCAACCCCGGGCCTCTATGTGAAACACAAGCCAGCTTCTCATAGAACAAAAATATGCTATGAAACAAAAATAGTAACAACTACCAAAAAGCTGTTCTTTAATAAAGATAATCTAGTATTAAGAACATGTTTCTTTCCCACCTTTATTCCCCAATTTAAACCGAAAATTATATAAATAAGCAACTTCTATCTTCAATATACATTTGCAATTTAAAGAAAAGTAGATGGCAAGAAACAATTTTATTCTTATTTGGATTCCGCAAGCTAGCATAGGATACATCCTGCCTATCAATCTACTGAATTCAGCAGTGAAGGATATCTACAACTTATATGTTTCAATATTGATACCCATAGAACAGTTGGTAGCGAGAAAACTTCTAATATTAAACTTTCGAACCATTTTATACATAAGTATGCGAAGTCTTTTAGCACTGGTATTTCGTATGTCCGATAAGCAAAACCTTAATCAATAACGAGCAAATCCTTAATTCATAACGAGAAAGTAAAAAGAATAGTACATTCAAAGTCCCAAGTATAGGTTTTACCTTTACTTTTATCTTTCTTTCCAAATCCAAGGTGGTAATAATCTACAATTTCCAATTTAAACACTGATCACCATAAAAAAAATTGCAAAAAAGGCTCTGTGTCAAAAGTATCCGACAAAACTCAAAAAAAAGGAACACTTGTCTAGCGTTTTCGTCGCTCTAATCCCTTCAAAATAATTCAATTTTCCTTTTACACACCGAGTTCAGCAGACTTCCCATTACTCTAAACAGAATTAGAACCTTCTCTTCTTGGGAGGTGGTATTATGACAGCCGTCGTCTTGCGCTACGAGATGTCCTCTTGGAGGTTAATAAGCGTTTCTTTCAGATAATTTTTATTTCGAGGAATAGTCAAAAGTCGTAAGGAACTATAGTAGGAGAATAGAAGAACGTAAAGGAGTTGCCCAAAGGGTAAAAATATTCATCGCAGCACATGATATTCTGAGCACAAGGAACCGCTGAACTGAGAGCTTCGTTTGTTTGTTTTAGTTTATCAGAAACGTTAGAAACAATATGTAGTGTAATTTTCTGCAAGAAAAGTTTCTGGAATTTAGTTTAACTTAAAAGGTTTGTAACAAGGTGTTAGTAAAACACTTTTAGTGAAAAAATGATTCGAATTTCGAATCTAACCAGGGACCCTTAGCGTCACAGGTGACTGCTCTGCCACCGAGCTACCGAGGTTTCTCTTTAAATACTTGTTACAATTTTATTCCATTTACATTATCCGATAATAACAGTAGCTTTAGACTTTTCGACTTAACCATTCCTTTATTAATTTTGGAATTATTTGCAGTTTGATACCTCATATCAATATTGAGATAGTTTGACGTCTCTTGTATCCTGAAATCCACATGTTTATACTCCACATATATCCAAATATATGAAAATTATCAATTATATAATCTATTATTTGGGGCCGCGGTGGCTCAGTGGTGGATGGGGTTCTTGGTTTGATCCCAGTTCGCGCCAAGTGAATTTTTTGGTAGACAAACACCGTGTGGGGGGTTTTCTTGGGGTTCTGCCGTTTCCTATCACTTTCTTCATTCCACCAGTTCATTCATTTCTCATCATCACAGTCTACTTTAGCCCAGCCGACATAACCGTGGGACGTAAAACTGAAAGATTTCATTTCATTTTTAATCCATTATTAGAGCAGACACATGGTGTAAAATATCGCATCGATATCCAGAACCTAGTAAAATTATGAGTTTAATGTTTTTACTTCCTCATGAAAACCTCTGTGTGAGTAAAATTATAGGAACTCTGTTTTAATAATAATTTCCGAAAGGAATATTTTTAGCGTAAGAATTTTTACATTTTAGATATATATATATTTGAAACTCCTAACAAAATTTCGTTAGAAACCAATTTTCGCAACGTTGCACTACTATATATAATGTACAGAAAACTAATTTCGATAAACACATTCCTTAGCGATTAAATTAAACCAGTATATCGAAATAAATTTATTCTGACAAATCTCGGTGTATACACTAAATACATTAAATTGAATTAATAATTTACTTTTATGTATAATCTTCTTATTACCTTTGCACGATTCCTGATTCAAAAAGTAAACTTATGAATTGGCTATTTTTAAAATTAATACTAATTTTTATATGGGAGCTTAGATATGCCATTTAATAACAACTGGTGCAGTAAATTTCTTTCTAATCATTTGATTTGCACATAAGAAATAACTATTTCAGACAGACCCAAATATAAATTTACCTAACGATTTTAAAAAGAGCAAAAACAGCAAAAATAGCAGACTACAAAAGCTCCTGCCCTTGCTTTTGCCTTTCCCAGTGTTCATACACTCTGGTATTGCGATTAATCAGAAGCTGAACCTAGATCGTGAAAGATTTATATGAATTATTGTATTGATAAAACCTTCTTAAGGTAGTTATTAATTTAGGTTTTTTATTTCCTTCTATTTCTTAATAATTTTCCTTGAAATATGATTGAATATCTAAAAGGAAGAATGAAAAGTATACTGGATTTAAAGTGGTATCATTTCGCTAAGTATGGCATCACTGCTACTGAGACGTTTTGCCCAGTGTCTCTTTGCTAGGTTGTTTGAGGGAGTGAGAAGCCTACAGCCAATTGTGCGCGGCGCTTTCTCAAGTGTATTTGTTTCAGCCGCGTTGAGACACATTTCTTGTTGTCCCTCTGAAGCCTGTTTGACGGAGGTAGAACTTTTTTCCCGAGTTTTAAAAAGTAAACTTATTTAGAATTACTCTACTACTATTTATATCAACCAAGCTATCGCTGGCCCTAGTATTCCTATATTTTTCTTCAACATGAAATGTATATTAGTCCTTATTAATAAGGAAATTATAAAGCTGGGTTCTTTAAATTTGAAAGGGTAGACAGTGTCTCAATGTCTCATACCACTCTACGCTACTAATTAGGACGTAAAAATAAATAGTTTAAACCATCCACCGTCTGCGATTTTAACGCTTATCAGTGTTTCCAACTGATAGATCACTTCCCTACCAAGTCGAGAAATTGTAACGTTCAGCTTAAATATAAAATGTGTAACTTTCATATGTATTTAAATGATATCAATCATTTGCTGAACAAAGGTCACCATCATTTTCTTCTACATGTTTCCGTTTCGATCCTCTTATATGTACATCTCTTCTTATCTCTAGAAAATCCAATGTATGTTATTTCTCGTTCATCTCCCATCTGTTCTAGGTATCTGACCCATCAGTTCCGTTTCTGCTTCATTGCAAAGTATATCACATCTTATATAGCATAAGTTTGCGCTTCACTTACACTAGACTTGAGGAACTTTTAAAAATTGTCTGATTTACAAGTGAGCATCTGCAAGACTCTAACAATATGTCAGTTGCATACTAATGGCCAACTTGCATTAAAAGTTGTGAATTGCTGATGTACACACAGTTGGTACCATTTTCGTTTCGCTTGCTATTCTTCACTTCCTTCTCAGAAGTCTTATGATCATAGTAAATCCGAAAATTCCTCAATATCAAATATAAGAAAACAATTATATAGTTTTCATACATTTCAAACAAAATAATTTAAATACAATATGTTTTGTTAAATAAAATAATGAGCATTCATGTATTAGGCCTAAGTGTTGTTGCTTTTGTTTGAAGTATAGCAAATATAATTATAGTAACAATTATATAAATACAAAATAGCTTGCAGCACACTTTCTAATACAAATTTTTTCACAGAAATCACAAACTTGCAAAAAATGTATGAAAGCTTATTTAAAATAACATTATTTTTACGTAGCATAAATGTCAAGTATATTGCGTAAATCTTTCGTTATATCTAAAATGAAACCCATCCTAACTCTTAATAGAACTAGTTACATCTTGTAGATGATGTGTAGGCCAGTTAAAAGGTAAACTTTACCGAATGCTATCTTAAAACACGAAATTTCTCATTTGCTTAGAATTAAGTCTTCCTCTTCCTATTTCTGGAAACTTCTTAATGGACTACGTTCCTCGGTTACAAATCATAGTAATAACTCAAATTCCACTTTAAACCACAGTACCCGTTTCATGTAGCCTTGATCTTAAATTTTGATCATTCAAAGATCCAGTGAAACAGTAACTAAACAGTTTCCTGAAAATATTTAAGGTCATTATTTCAATCCAATAGCATAACAATGAGTGGGAATATTTTCTAATTTATATAACATATTCTATTCTTCTTAATTCAAGAGTACGAAGAAAATTGTTCAACACGATTAATACTTAAGCACACCTCTTAACTAAAATCGTATCAGGCTGCCTTTAAATATCATATGCAACCCTCAAAACAGTTGTGAAATGTTAATTGCATAATATTCTAGGTGTCAAAATTAGATAACCATACTTCTTATTATTATATACACAAAACATTCCGGTCTCTCATTCACACTAAATCCCATAATTTACAGTCAGACTAAAAGTTGCCGCCAATTGTGCTTCTGCTTCCCTTCTACATTCTACCCGACGCTGTAAAATAATTTAACCAAACTATAGTGTTCCAAGTGGTATCCCTTATTAACAAACTGACTATTAATGTCGTTACCTACACTATTTAGATTACGCCAAAGTTGTCCTAACGTGGATTATCTGTTATTATTACCTAACCAGGATATATTAGTGCGGTTTTTCGAGGAGGGCGCTAGTGTTGTGTTTACATCAGTTTCTAAGTAAACACGGTGGGACAGGGGAGCAGAGAGCGTCACTCTGCAGTGTATCCAACGATTTCTAAAAGTTGCAGTTTACATGTTTAAGTAACCTAATATGATTCGCTTAATAACGAACGCCATAAATTATATAGTTGTTATTAAATGAAGGAATAGTTATTCCTGCAGTAGTGCAATGTATTGTGAATAATGACATGCATGGAAATTTACAATTTAAGAACACCATAGCAGGCAAGTGAGTTTCTACTATGTATTAAGAAATCCTCAGACAATCCTCAGACACTTTGCCATCAATTCCTCAGACAAAGATAACAAAATAAACTAGTAGTTATGTTAGATAATCATAGAAGTTATGTGCTGTGATACACGTGATGTTTCTACACGTGCTGATATAATTCAGAGAATGTAAAAATAATTTCTATCGTCTTTGCTTCTTTGGAAACTAGAAGGTAAAGAAGAATTGTAGGGATGGGCACGTGCGAGTTCGAGCGAGTTTTCACTAAAACTCGACTCGACTCAAAACAGACATCTTTGAGCTCGAATTGAGAACCCAACTCCAAAAATTTCCTCCAACTTGACTCGAATTTGTCTCAAGTTGCGATTTGAGTCGAGTCGACACGAAGAAAATCGAGCCAAAAGCTTTGTGTAGCTTCTAGTACTTTCTTCAAGTATTCTACATAAACAATATAATTATTATCAATGATGCTACTAGTACTTCTACTTATTATTATTGTTATTATTGTTATTATTATTACTTTTACTATGAATCCGTATAGTAAAACTGCAAGCTTATTTTAATGAAAAAAGTGTTATGAAAATTTTAAAAATCCTTGGGCAAGGTTTGAACTCTCAACAAAAAGTATTTTCATTACTAGAACGTTGGCCTAGAACACTCGGCCACGAGGACCGACAGCAGTCTGCCTTAATTTCAACTATATGTAGGTCATGACTCTTGATGTCCTATCTGTATCGGCCAATAAGATCAGAGTTTATCTGAAATTCTTAGAATCTCCCATACACGACAAATTAATTAAAGGGACCATATTGACAAATCTGACAATAATATACGAATATATATTATTTCTAGTGCCCCTAATAGTAGACTTCTTTTTTTTACTGAAATAGGCCCACGACTCATTATTGTTTAATTTACCTTTAGTGTGGTGTTCTGTTTATGTAATGTAGTGAACCTGTTTGATGCTTAGCTTATAATTTCATTTTCGTATCCTATATGTAGTAAGACAATTTTGTCTTAAAATGGGAACCCCTTGAACGGCGGGGAGCTTCTCTGGGGGTGGCGGGCACTGCTCCCCTGCCCCCACAAGTTACGGCCCGTCATCGTGGCAATCATTTTTTCTTAATTGGAAGGTATTATTTACGTAATTTATTTTGTAATTCTTTTATTATTATTATTATTATTATTATTATTATTATTATTATTATTATTATTATTATTATTATTATTGCAAAGTCGAGACTTGGCTACATATTTTATATTTAATGAATTTTATGATTGGATTTCGTCTTTTTTTTTTGAATAATCAACACATTCCACTTCTGAGGGTTTGGAGGAGGGTAATATTATCCTGTTTCTTTTCATTTGTTTACTTGCACGCTACACCAAGCCTGGATATTACATTTCACCTTTCTATATCTACGGGAAGTACCCTAAAGGTTGTGATCACTATAAGAGAATAAATGAAAAAGTGATGAGATCAATGAACTTTGTGTGTGAACAACATTTCAAATATCAGGTTGTCAGAAAAGTCATGACGTATTTCGGTAAAATATGACAAATGATGGTTTGTGAATATACTAGAGTTATTTGGATCATGCAATAGTTTGTCATGAATAGCTAAGATGTTGAGCGTTTTGTGTAGTAGTATTGCTCTTTGTTTGGTTTGGTATTACAGATTTGGTCAGAGATGGCGTGGGTCAATGAAAACTTGACCCACCGTGACCAACTCTGACCCATGATCCACAACCCACCTTGGCCCACTATGACCCAGTACCCACCATGACCCACTCCGACCCATCATCAACCACTAACACACCAAAACACATTGTCATCAACTCTGACACATGATCCATGTTCTCTTTTCTACGGACTAAAGTGTTTATACTTGTAATAAATCCAGATTGTCAAATTCTAACTAATCGAAGTTTGAATTTCTACTGTCAATCCCTCAAGCACCGCTCTGTTACAATAATGATGGATCTGACCTTTACGATATAAAATGGTCAAGTCTTTGTCATGGGCAAACTTGCGATGAATTTAAATTAAATTACCAAGGTCTAATTATTTCCTTGATGAATTATCGATACTTCTCAGTGGAAAAGCGGATGAAATTTGAAAGTCCCAAATCAAGGTGCGTAGACCAACATACTGAAGCTTACATTACAAATTTTTTGTCTATTTTTCTCACAACTTTATGGATTTATTGCCCTGTGCTCTAAGCACTTCATATAATAAACAAGCTTTTAGCAGTTATTAACAAGCGCATGGTAAGCATATATTGATATATCATGCAAAGCACTGTATTTTTTGTTGAGTTGATTTTGAGTTTAACGTCCCTTTCAGCAGCGAGGCTATATGAAAATGGACCTACCCCATGCCGTAAACGTCGCCAACACCTAGTGGCCCACTAGCGGGTAAACGTCGATCGTCAATACAGAGACGAGTCGAAGGATTGCCGCGAGTATCCCACTGCCGGCAGGGTTTTGTCGAGTTGAAACCGATATCTCGCGTCGGGGTTTTGAAGTTACCACCGCGTCGCAGCGAGGACTTCGTTTTGGTCCGCGCTCCTTCGATTCGTTGAGAAGAATCGCGAAGAGACCAACACGAACATCGCCAGTCATGTGCATGCGATTATTATTATATATTATTTTTTCCTGACGAATTGTTCCTAAAGTGAGCTCCGAGGGTCAAGAGTAACCTCTGCTTCAACATCATGAAGTGAAAAATCTTGAGTGCGATAATTGTATGAATTTATATGGCAACTGTCGTCGATCATTAGATAGTGAGTATGGGAGAACTATGAAATAAAGTAAACAGACACGTGTCATTTTGTTATAAAATTACATGGCGAACGCATTTTATCTTATCACAAAGTTATCGTCTTATATATACGGTTAAAAAAGCACTCTGATTTTCCAAATTAAAACGATCTCAACTATTTATCCCTTTAAAAGCGACGTCTTCTTCATCGCTTCCGTGGTGAAGTCGGAAGACCACCCGCTCAGAAATCATAAGGTTGGTGGTTCGAGCCTCCTCCGGGATACTTTTCTGGTACTTTTTTAGTGTTTTAGACTCATCTTAATGAAATCAAATCACACATATAGGCGATTTAACATATTTTTGGAGAGTAATTTTTTGATTCATTGGCGTTTTGTCGCGTCAGAAGATGCTGTCTATAATGCAGTGAGCTGAGAGGGTCGGTGGGTCAGACTGCGTCATAGTGAGTGGTGGGTCACGGTGGGTGGTGCGTCGCAGTGGGTCGCGGTAGATGATGGGTCACAGTAGGTCACATGCTGTTGACCCACGACTCACTAACACACTCCAACTCTAGATTTGACACCACAGAGAAAATGGAAGACCAAAAATTGCAAGTTCACCATATTTTATTGTTTTACTTCAGGCAAGGGAAGAACGTGCGAATTGCGTTCGCGATTTTTACTGTCCTCCATGTTTCCTCTTCCTAAAGAGTTAGTGGGAAAACTGTAAAAGTGAGTAAAACGAGTAAAAATAGGAAACTAGGTACTGAGGAAGGTTCGTTAAATTAATTAAGTTAAAAAATATTCCAGTGCCCTGAAACACCAGATTCCAATCAATATAAGTATCTGCCCAACTCGTGCCATGAAAGATCAGGGCCCGAGGCGAGAGCATATGGCAGCGTCTCCGTACATATGAGTTGTCAATTTAAAATTGATTTCTCTGGACTATTCTTTCTGCATAATACTTTACTCTTTTATGATGACTGAAATCAGAAAGGTTCAGCATTATTACACTGGAATCGTAAAAGTGTGTAATTACTGAATTCATTACTGCTCCATTTTTTCCTTCTCTCAGAATAGTGATGTCTTAGAGTAGTGGCTTAAGCATTAGTTTCGTAATGTCGGGGACGCGAGTTCGATTCCGGCTGTGGGAATTCAGCAAATTTTTACAATCTACAAAACTGATACTTATGATGTATAGTAACATGAAAAATATTCAATTTTTCAGTGTGTAAGAATTGAGACAACTTCCTTTACAGGTGAAACACCAATAACACAAAATTACGTCATCTGTACCAACCTTCCTTAACTGTCTGGCAAGTAACGTGTTTGGACAAGAATTGATGAACACATAAGGGCCACACACGTCTTTACTGCTGTAGTATGGGCCAAAAATGAGTTCGAAGGAATTGTTCGTAGATGTGCACAAATTGCAAATTATGATCAAACTTACAACGGTAGTCACGAGAATGATCCTATTTAAGATGTCATCTCACCTTTCTACTTAGAAGAAGGGTGAAACAAAATGCATTACTATTATCAACTAACAAATCTTAATATTGCATTTCTTGTCATAAAATGATAATTCTATCTGTAAATCCGTAAACGTAATAATATTATTGCATTCATGTGTAAACCTAAGAAACATCTGACATACTGTATATCTTTTCTGTTCGTATGAATACCTTCGAATATGTTATTTTTTCTTTCCATTGTGGTAATAATAATAATAATAATAATAATAATAATAATAATAATAATAATAATAATAATAATAATAATAATAATAATAATAAGGGAATAACATAATTACAATACCAATTACATAAACATTATCTTCCTATTCAGAAAAATTAGTAATTACCACGACGGAATTTGAACCCAAGTAGCTGGAATGAAAGTTTTCTGCTTTCACATTTTTTTCAAGAAACCGCCCCAATCGGAGTATTGTTTGCCACTGGCACCTCATTTCCTTTCGACGTATTCCAAACACTACAGGAACAGGAACAGAGAAACACTGAGGAGAATTAAAATTACCACCTTGCTCTTAAGAGAAATTCGAACCCTAGTGGATTGCGGCTCTTGATCAGAAGCCTCATGATCATGTGGCATCAATTTGCCACAAACTACAAATATGAATATAAGAAAATGAACGCGTAGTTATGGAACATAAACATAGAACTGTCTATTTCTACACGTGTTGATACAACTTAAAGAATGTGAGAAAAATTCTGTCGTCTTATCTTCTTTGGAAATTATGTGTTATTTAAAGACGAAATGTAATGTAAATCGGGAACATCGCGGCAACTGATGACCAGCGCCGTCACTTAGATTCTTTTCTGGGGGCCTTTGGCGTGGGAGACCCGAGTTCAATTCCCGTGGGGAGCTCATGTCGTTAGGATTCCACGTTAATCAGTAGGTCCACGTATGATATAGCCTCGCTGCTGTACAGGACGTTAAACTCGAAATCATCCCAACTCTTTTCTGGGGGTCAAGCATTAAAAAGTTTATTTGGGCCCCTAGAAAATGTTGATTTCTAATTATTGGATCCCCTCTCTCCAACTTAATCTTTATGGGCCCGAGGGAGCCTGTGGCCCTTCCGCACGGCAAGGTCTGAGGTTCCGTTAATTACTCCCTGGGCCCATTCCATACATGGCAAAATTATTATGGGGACAATATTGATAAATCTCAAAGCCATACGAATAAATATTACTCAAATGGGTCCACGACTCATTTTTGTTCTATTTACCTTTTGTGCACTGATTTGTTTATGTAATGTAGCCTCCCTATTTGATGCTTCATTTCTAATTTCATGTTCGTATCGTATATGAAGTAAGAAAATTTTGTCTGAAAATGGGCCACCTCGAACGGCGTCGAGCTTCTCTGGGGGCAGTTGCCCACGCATAAGTTACGGTTCTGCCGACGACGTAGGCTCAACTTGAAGAACAGTTCGTGATACTTTCTTCATTGAGCAACGTGTATATAACTTGTTTTTGAGTTAAACAAGGAAATCTCGAGTAAGTCATCAAGACACTCATACAAGTCGCTTATAGTTTCTTATTTATATTTATATTTTCTTTATATTTGTTTGTTTTTGTTATATTTCAGTATCTTGTTTATATTTTTCCATGAAACGATTTGAACTAGTTATTACTTTTGGTGGAAGGTTAATGGCGCGGTAGGTGACTGGTTACCACATTGAACTTCTGTTAGGTAAATCCGGGTTCGAATCCCGGCGAGGCTGAAACTTTTTCAAGTGTTCCTGTTTCAATTTCAATTTCAATGCATACTCAGTGTGATAAGCAAGTTCTTCTCACCTCCATAAGGTAGATGTTGGAATGAGGAGAATTGGAGGTCTTTCAATGGAGGCAATCATTTACGAAGTTATTTTCAGTAGTTGTTCTAGATTTGATATTATTCAGCTACTTTCAAGTATTTTCGGATTCATATGTGATCAGTGTTTTTATTTCTTTGACTATACAGTATATAATGAAAAACAGATTACATACAAAGCAATATTCAGATTAACATATGATGTATCCTCGTCGCCATAAGTGCCTTTACATCGCAGTGACGGGTATGTGACCGCGCAGTACTCCAAGGAAGGGATGGTTGTATAAGAATTTTTGATTAATTTTGAAGAGTTTTTATTTTGACTAGGGAATTAACATAGGTATAGGGAGTAAAGACACAGATTTGAAGCATCAGTGCACGAAAAGATTCGTATTCTCAGTTTTTCTATTTATTGTTTTATATGTTAAGTTAAACACTACAATATGTATCACTGATATCGCAGATCGAATTATTTTGTAAAATCGTGTCTGTAACCTATTGTCAAAACATTCATCTCAAAACATGATGTAGAGAAAAGAGAAAGAGATAAGACATCTGTAATATATGTATAATTACTCAATAAGTAATTATAAGTAAATTAGACTCAATAAGTAATTGTAGAAATTAGTTAAAGGACACGTAAGAGAGCGAAAAGGAGGTCTAGAAGTCTGAACATTTTAGAAACGTCCTAGATAGGAGAAAATATGGTTAAAAATTGCAAAAGGGATCATGTAATTTATCTTTTTTTTCTTATATCCTAGTATACTTTTTTCTTTCACATCCAAACATCTCTATTCAGAATTACGAGATAAAGGTGAAGAGAGAAACATTTCCATCTCAAGAATTATATCAGAAAAAAATCTTTTGACTTAGGCTAGATTCGAACTCGTAACCCTTGAATCCATAAGTCTGCGCTCTATCGATTGAGCTAACAATTGCTGTGGCAAAAGCCGGATTTCTACAACTACCGGTTGCTGAATGGTGTGTATTAACGAAATTGGTCGAGATAATTGCTTCATAATGCTATTGCAATAATAATAATAATAATAATAATAATAATAATAATAATAATAATAATAATAATAATAATAATAATAATAATAATAATAATAAAGATGATGAACAGAATTTAAAAAGTCGCATTGTTAAAAGTTTGGTGTGCGAAGTTAGTCCTAATATGAGATTTTATTAATTATATATAATAAATGTAAGCGTTGTTTATTCGTGCGTGCTACTCAAACTGCGCAACTCATAAGGGTTGTACGCGTATGGTACAGTAGCCTTGCGTCCTCCAACCGTGAAGAAAGATTCGGTTTGAACCTATGCGTGTCCTAAGAGGAAGGAGGAAATTCAAAGAAAGAAAAGTGGTTTAGAAATTATGCAAAAATAGAATATATCACGAGGTGAGGTGATATAGAGTTCAGCGTGTCTTTCAGCTGTGACTCTATACAAGATATCCATCTACGACGTAACGTGGAACCCGAACCACACGACTCCTGCCGGGAATCGAAACCCATATCACCTCTAGCTCTATCATGGGAGACACAGGGACATGTAAAAATAATCGAAAATAAATTTATATTAATGTTAAATCCATAGCTTTCGAGGTCCTAAAAATTCCTAATTGAAAGATATGAGTGTCTATTCAATAGTTTTCGGGGTCGCTGAAGTGAATAATGACACTCCCGTTACCATAAAAGCCCAAGTTTTTATTCTTCGTTAGCGGCAAGTTAATTCATTTGCTCCTGCTGGAAATGGATTCGTACTATTTCATTCCGATTCAAATATGTATTCTACTGGGAAAACTAATCTCAAATATATCTTTGAAATATAAACCTATTCTTCCCGTGCAACGCCGGGTATTTCAATTAGTAAATAAATAATTTAAGAAACAATGAGTATATTTAATGGAAACAGACATGTATTTTTGAATGTTGTATATGAATTGCTAAATCATACTTTATCTAGTAGAAAATGGTGCATCCATTATATATTCTGAAGCAATAGGGACAACTATTTGAGGTGTATTTTATTTATCTACTGTCGAATTTAGTGTGGAATAATTTCAAATAATTTATTTCGAAACTATCGAGACAAGACTGAGACCGCTATTTGTCGGTTGAAAGGAGACTAATACTGTAAATAGTCTCGTATTGTCTCGTTTTGATACCAGTCCTACTTCGGGGTTTGTTCTCTAGTAACTGGTTGCGTAGTGCACCTACAGTATATAAGACGTCGTATATTTAAATGTTTGAGAACTTACCCCACCTCCACTTGACGGATCGTTCTAACTAAAACTACCAGACCGTTTATGTAATTTTGCGTTTAAGTACAGGTCCTATCCTTATGTCAATTATTTTCTTGCAACAGAGAATGAAAAATGTAACAGTTATAATGTTGATCGCGCATAATCCTGTATAGATAAAAGGCACTTTATAGAGTGTCTGACTCCGTGGCGTAAATACAGAAGTTACTGGCTTGGTAAGTTCATCACTGAACGCGTTTCCGTCATATCGTGCAATGACGTCACCTTTGACACATGCTCGGGACAGGACCACAGGAGGAGTAACGCTGTTGTTTGTTTACTCGGTGCTGTTTATTCTCTTTGGAACCTGATGTGAAATTACTGCTTTCTCCTTACTTTCAGCTGTTTTTGCTATTTCTAATTTAGATGTCTATTATATTAGTGGAATTTTATTCCATCATGGAAATATATTTTAATTCTTTTTAAATGTAAATAAAAAGAAAAGTCTATTTGGACAAGTTTCCCCACAACTCTAGAGGTATTGTCTTGGGTGCGCTTTTCTTTTCTTTTCCTTTAGGGCCGCAGTGGCTCAGTGGCAGAGCTTTCACCTCTAGTGCTTGGGGCCTCGGGTTCGATCCCAGCCCCCACCAATTGAACTTTGTGGCGGACGAACACCGTGTGCGTCGGTTTCCTCGGGGTTCTCCCATTTCCTCCCACTCTCTTCATTTCATTCATTACTCATCATCACCGTCTCCTTTAGCCTAACCGGCACAACCGTGGGACGTAAAACTTAAAGATTTCATTTCATTTCTTCAACATAAATGCAATTAAAACCTGACTCTGAGAGCGCAACAATGTTATCTTGTTCGAAGGGTCAGTGATTTTGTGTCGAAGGTAATGTCACGCGAAGAGACAGGCTGCGCGTGGCCTTACCTTGTTTTACGTTTGGCAACATTGCACTTGGTCAAGTGGCCTATTGCTTATGCCTTTAGTTATTTGCCCTAAAGCCATACAGCGAGCTGTGTGCGTTCTGTTACTCCCTCCCTGCCCCTCGCGGTGTTTGCGAAAATATTATTTGCTTTTCATGCATTGGGATAAGGGATAAGACATACCTTGGGACAATGGAAGGGAGTAACATATAAAATGATCGAAATCGACAACCGATGTTAATGTAGAGTTCATAGTTTCGAGGTCGCTGAGATGATTAGGCGTAACGCTATCAGCTATTTTCTGTTAGTGGTTTCTTCATATACGTCTACCAAGGTAACGAACCTTGACTTATCCGCGTACAGTAGTTGGTTAGTGTGTCCTCGATGGCTATTTTTACTTTTTCCATGATCATCCCATACCATACAGTATTTTTTTATGTTTTGAAAAAGCTTGATTTTATCAATTCGTTAAACAACAATGTTTCTTTTTTTCTAACCATGTTTCTTAGTATTATCCTCTTCATTCTAACTAATTTAAATATTTTCAATAATTCAGAATTTTGACTAAAAATGTTACAATGATCAAGATTTGTATAAGAAGAGGTGCCTTCATTTCTAATTATTGTCATAAACGGAAGGGAAAACTTATAAAAAATTGAAATAACTTAGTAGAGGTAGAAAATCGATAGAAATAATGAACATCAACTATTAGTTGACTGTTAGAAGTATAGTAGATATAGCTCTCAACCCAAGTAGAAGATGCACTCTTTGCTTCTTGAAAATAATAAACATTTTTGAAAAATAATTACAAAAAAGTAATTTGAAGACATTTACTGAGCGAACGAAGGTTACTGGTTAGTGTTGACGCTTCGTAATTGAGAGTCTCCCGGTTCAAATTTGACTATGTTGCACTCCAGAAGTTCAATTTTGAATTAAATGTAGTCGCAGCTAGTTTAAACTGAAATTATTTTCAAAACTATTTGCTATTACATGTTTTTGTTTTACTTGCAATGTTTCAACTTTGATATTAGATCTTAGAACCCTAATGTAACTCATTTCCCTACGTCATATCATGATGAATGTTTTTATCAAGATGAATGTTGTGAAATAATGACAACAACGATAGTCGGGCGGTAATACAGAATTTCATTGTTACTGCAGGGCCGGATCTTGAAGCCTGCGAACTACGCGTTCGCAGGAGGCGCCAGGTGAACAGGGAGCCAAATTAGAAAAATGAATTTTGTTTTAAATGTAAATATTTATTTTAAAAAATGTTATGATGAAAAATTTTCCTCATATAGCTTCAAATAAATATTGTACAGACTGAGATACATATAAAATACATCAAAAGGACAATAAAGTCGAATCTTTGCGTGGTTGGCTGTAAAACACCCTTTACAAATGAAATGGACTCGTACATCAATTGATGCCAATACCACACGCACAAGTGATGCTAGTTTGAGGAAAATTTCCACGGCACAGGATAGACCTTTTTAAAGAGGGAAAAGGGATATTTTACGAATATGAGATAAAATGAAGGTAAATTTAGCTTTCCAATAGATGTTGTATTAAGCACTATGACCGTAGAGCTAAAGACAGTGGTATTCTTTCCACAATCCCACCATATGCACAAAATACAAATATAACAAACTCTTCATTCCTTCCTCAACAATCCTTCCGACACCTTGCTAGAGAATATCATTGCCAAATATGTCTTTAAAATCCGAATGGATCAACAAACGAAAGGAATTCAACCGCAAGTATTGTTTATGGATTGGGTGGCATTATCACAGTAGAAAGAAATGTCTCCAAGGGTGCTCCTCCATCTTGTCTTAAAGTGTCTTCGCATAGTACTTTGGTTCAATGACCTCAGTTAAGGGTTGAGAAAGATCACCGTAAATGAAATTCACAGTATCAAAGTTGAAGCAAGCATGGGCGCCCAAAAGGGGACGAGGGGGCCGGGCCGGGTTCCACCTGGCTTACGACAAGTATAATGTATATGTATAATTTCTTAAGATTTTCTCTAAAAAATTCTTCGGGCCCCCATGCAAGCAAGTAGGCTTTTCTTGTCCATTCACCCAGGGAGTGGAGCGAATACTAAGAAAAGACGGGCGGTACAAATGGATTTTTTAAAACCATTTCTGAGGGAAATTTTAACTTAAGTTCCTAATGGCTCAAATCGCTGTCCACTGCTTAATGCTCACTTTGTTTAATATCTATTAGTTCATTTGTCGTTCGTCAAGATTTTCATTTCTATCCTAAGTCATTTCGTTTTTGTTCTATTTTTTAAATTTATAATGATGTGTGCTTTCACTTTTTAATAGTACTTTGTTTTTCATTTAATAATAATGAGCAACGATATAAAACCAAGTGAGCATTTTATCGGAAAAGAAAGCTACAAAACATGAAAGAAGATAAGAGGCAACCGAAGGCTCTAAAAGGTTTCTTTCGCGTTCTGGACAAAATCATACAAATGTTGAGGTGGGGAGTTGTCAATACCAGTCACTGTTAAAGAAGCATTTGCAGGTCGACATTCTTTTGAAACTGTAAGGTTATTTTACCTGATTGCAGTAATTTAATCGTTGAATTAAAATGGGACGATACGGTTATTTCTGTTACGGGTCTGAATTAAATTTCATGTATTTCAAAATATATTTGAATACAATTAGTTTTCACGCGGCATATAAGTATATAACTTGAAAGAATAAAATCGAAAGCGATGAAAGGTCATTTGGATGACAAGTAGTTTTTTTTTCAGTACTCTCACTTTCAATCACAGCAGCATATACAGATGCTTGTTTTATTATAACAGTATAACAATAATTATTAATCCATTCTCTGTTATTAAATTTAGATGGAGCGATATTTTAAATTAGTAATAATTCTAATGCAAAGTAGAGTTTTGATTATTAGTTACTTGTGTTCAGGGATGCACCGACATAGGTGCTAGGGATGCGCACGAGACGAATCGAGACAGGATTTTCCAGACAAAATTCGAGTCGAGACACGGTTCTTCCAATAGAGAAATATACATTTTTCGAGTCGAGACATCACTTTTACAACACATTTTCGAGACGAGAGAGCTACACATCTTGTCTCGTGGGCATCGTTAATAGGTGCAGTGTTCCTTTCAGAAAAAATCTTCCGGTGGGGGTACAGTTAGTATTCAGAGGGCCACTGCTGCTACTCTTTTATTTATTATTATATTACAGACGTATTATTTTGATCTCCTCCCGGTAGAAAGTGGCCCCCTAAAAATAAGTGTGGACGAAACACTGCACAGGTAGTCTGAGAGTCTGGATCCTTCAATTAGCACAATTTCAGGGGCAGATACACAAAATTATTTGCATTTGTAGGCTATTCCGAAAAATCTTCGGACCCGAAAGAAAAATCTTGGGTGCATCTTTGCTTGTGTTTACATTGTGTTACTGCCTGATTTCGTACGTTTATGTTGGAAAGAAACATGAAAGAATTGAATTGTTCTATAGGTCTAAAGGGCCCTGAAAATAATTTTTGCGAAGGAACCTGATTTTAAAGTACTGCCACTGGATCGAGGACAAATTAAATATCAATTAAGACACACACTTTTGTCATTTGTTGTGTATTGAACTAGTTTAACTAAAATTAATTAAGAATTATTTGAAATCAAGTATATCTCAAGAACGATTAAATGGACTAGCTTTGATGGCCATTGAAAATTACATTCTGAATGAAATTGATATTGATGCAATAATAAGAGATTTTGCCAAATTGAAAGCCAGAAAAGTGTCTTTATAACATGAACTTTACAGTAACAAAGAAAACGAGAAATTAAGCTAACTACCATATTTGTATCACTAGAAAACACTATTTAAATATGCATTTAATGAAGTGTAAGAGCATATCTCTTTGTCAAAATCAAACCTGTGATAATGTTAGACTTAAAGCTCATTAGTTTTATTCTGTTTCGACTTTTGAGCTCCTCCGTGGCTAAGCGGTTAGCGTATCCACCTCAAGCGTGGGAGACCCGGGTTCGATTCCCGGCGGGAGCTCATGTGGTTCGGATTCCACGTTAATTAGTAGGTCCACGTCTCATATAGCCTCGCTGCTGAGCGGGACGTTAAACTCAAAATCAACTCTATTTCGACTTTTATGTTTCAACTGTATTTGTCAAAATACATCTTAGGTATACATTTTAGTTGTTTCCTGTGCTTATTTAATAAAAAAAATATATAAATTATTAAAACTGGAACTTTGGTCATGATTCATCCACAGTTAATTAGGTTTAATTTCGCCATTTTCCTTTAATACTCACAGGAAGACTGAATTATTATATATTGAAGAAATTTGTAATTGTAACAATTATCTGAAAAATTTTTGTCCATTACAGCATTCTATTCTTTTATTATCATTTAGGCGGGGGCGACTAAATATTGTTTATTTACACTTACAAAATATCTACAACCGATCCTGTTACTGTTTTATATATATATATATATATATATATATATATATATATATAGAGAGAGAGAGAGAGAGAGAAAGTTTTGATTTAGAAAAAAGTACAGTTGAACGTACGATGCAACATGGGCTCCTGGAGGGATTTCAAACGAATTTAGTATACGTATACATTACCATCTGAACAATTTAATCCTAAAAATGCTTTCGATCACTGAAATAAATTCCTGCCTACGCTCCTGTAAAGCAGTAAGAATTTTAGGGACTGATCATGGGGTAATGCCTCCCTGGAGCAACGACAGTTCCCCAGAAATCATACCTCTGATAGGTCCGGATGTGACACCAGTATTTGTGTATTACCACTCCTCACTCTAAGTGTATTGAAACTTAAGTCAAAGGAACTGTTCTGAAATCTTCACCGGTTCTCTCCTCTGAAACCGCATGCGAATGGGGCCAACCTTGGTCATATACCATATCTGGAATATTACCGTTTATGTCAGAGATCCCGAAAAATATATATTCGACACAAATAAAGGATGTTTTCGATTTTATTTTATTTTATTTATTTATTTATTTGCCTGCCACCCTCCCACTCTGACCTCCATGCCAACCAAGGCTTAACTTGAACTTAAGCAGAATCGACAGCGTCACTATTCATCTGCGACCACGAAAACTAATACCATAACGATTTCGATATTAATATTGTTCATATTGAGTACTTTTACATGCCACTTCCTCCTTATTACGGATGGCTTCAGTGTCTCGCCTCCACAACTATGGAGCAATTTCAACAAACTTACGTATAGCTATAAACCACCATCTGTAAAATAAATGTGCGGGTGACATTTTCGGGGAGGAATTCATTAGCTACTTTTCCAATATCAATGTGGTGGCTTTTTTCTATTTCCATGCTAAAGATTGCCGAAGAGCTCAACTGCATTTCCACCACTGTCCTATGAATATGGATTTTAATGGCATTTACTTTACTAAGTGCTTGCTTAGGTGTTACAGGAAAAGTGAGATTCTGTTATAAATGAGTAGGGGTCTTAACAAATACGGAAAACTATTAGCAATGACACTACTCGAAATGAGTTTTCGCAATATAATGGAACAGTATTTTATTCGAATGTGAAGGAAATCATTGCATAAATTGGCCCTTCCCCTCCTTAGAAGTCTAAGCTACAATACGTATCTAATAATTTTGAATTAGAAATGTATGCATCGAGTTTCATATCCTTAACTTTAAGGTCTCCTGAGTTAAGTAAATGAATAACCTTCCTGCTAACGAAAGAGTAAAGCTTTGGGCTTTAATGGTATCTGGAGTGTAATTATTAATTTCAGCAACCCCGAAAACTATTGAATAGACACTCATATCTTTCAATTAGGAATTATTAAATTTTCACCCCTCCCATTAAACCTCCATGCCGATAATGCTAAACTTTGATGTGAACGATATAGAAGGTTTCATAATTCATGTACTCAAAAGCTATGGATTTATATCGTTTATTTTCGATTATTTTTGCATGTCCCTGTGTCTCCAGGGGCGCCCATTAAGGGGGTAAGAGGGGGCGCTTGCCCCCTCTAGAGGAAATTATACTTTGCAAGATCGAAAACCCAAAAATTGTTTTAATATTTACCCCAAAATTTGCAACTATATTTGAAATGTCGCTTATACTTGCCCCCTTTGAAAACCACAATATGGGCGCCCTTGTGTGTCTGTCATGATAGAGCTAGAGATGATATGGGTTTCGATTCCCGGCAGGAGTCGTGTGGTTCGGGTTCCACGTTAAGTCGTAGATGCACATCATGTATAGAGTCACAGCTGAAAGACACGCTGAACTCTATATCACCTCACCTCGTGATATATTCTATTTTTGCATAATTTCTAACCACTTTTCTTTCTTTGAATCTCCTCCTTCCTCTTAGGACACGCATAGGTTCAAACCGAATCTTTCTTCACGGTTGGAGGACGCAAGGCTACTGTACCATACGCGTACAACCCTTATGAGTTGCGCAGTTTGAGTAGCACGCACGAATAAACCACGCTTACATTTATTATATATAATTAATAAAATCTCATATTAGGACTAACTTCGTACACTAAACTTTTAACAATGCGACTTTTTAAATTCTGTTCATCATCTTCTTTATTATTATTATTATTATTATTATTATTATTATTATTATTATTATTATTATTGCAATAGCTATATGAAGCAATTATCCCGGCCAATTTCGTTAATACACACCATTCAGCAACCGGTAGTTGTAGAAATCAGGCTTTTGCAACAGCAATTGTTAGCTCAATCGGAGGTTAGCTCAATCGGTATGGTTACAGACGGTTGAACGGAGCGGACGTGTGGAAGTACAGCTCCGACTACCTGTGTTACTAAGTTTGTTTAAGCAAGTGAATTTGTTTTTCTTACATTTAGTGTGTGCACTCTAATTCAGTGATTTTTGTTTTGTGTTTGAGAAGTACTGTAATCAAGTTCGATACCAGCAATGCAAGAACATAGGAAAAACTCAGTCAAATTTGTTTTTGACAAAACCACGCGCAGTAAACGACCTTCGCCAGCCGATTTATATTCCTGGTTATGTATACATTTCGAGAATATATTACAGGATCTTCAAGCCTTACAATTGCACAATGAGGACTACAGCATGTACATTCAATTCAAAACTAGTGCCTTACATAAACAATTTCTCGACCACGCACCGGAAAAACTGTCTTTTACCCATTTCGATCAGACCACCAGTGATGTTTACATTCTGGATGCACAAGTACATGTTACCCGTGTAAAGATCATGGACCTCCCTTTCGATTATCCCGATGAGAAAGTGTCTCAAGTGTTAAGTGACTATGGTGACATACTCAAAATTGAGCATGAAGTATGGAATACTATCTTTCCTACACGTATCTATAATGGCAATCGAGTATTTTCTATGACCTTGAAAAAACACATTCCTACCAGACTCATTATTGATACTGTGAAATGCTGTGTATCTTAAAAAGGTCAACTTCAAACTTGCCATTTTTGTGGTTCCTTGCAACATCTTATCTCTTTCTGCCCAAAGCGCCTGCGTCCAGCTCGTCTAATGAACCCAGACATCGCACCAGCAGTGATGACGGATCTTCGGAAAGTGTCCACGTTACATGAAACAAATTCGCGACCTGCCCGAAATCCCATTTCCCTAGTTACCAGTGTGGATGATACGCGGGACTCCGTCCCAGAACCTCCCGCTTTTACGGCCACAGAATTTCCACCGCTAGTGTTGACATCGCAAACTATGGCTAGTGTACTAAAACCTCGAACCATACTCAAGGAAGTTAACGACGAAAAGAACCAGAATATGCAAAATACCAACAACGACGATCGCATCCACGACCTTCGTGATAGAAGCCTATCTCCTACTCCTAACGTGCTTCCAGAACAGACGACCGTGGCACTAACGGATGAGCATGACGTTAACATGGATATGTCGGCTCGTTCTCTCTCCCCTCCACCTTCTAGTGACGCGAGTAGTGGCGTACATAGTGTTTCTCCAATATTATCCGTAAAACATGTTAAAAAACGAAAAACAAAAGAACGTGAGTTTCAAGGTGACCTTCAGGATGTTAACTGTGAGTCTATGGTGTACGGAAGTTGTGTCTAGATAAGCGCCCTACACAACAAGAAGGAGTCCAAGGTGTTTGTGATTATAACGTGCTTCTGTTTCTTGTCGCACTGTGGCAATGTTTTTATTATTATTATTATTGGGGTTAGTGTTATGATTGTTCCATGGTCCACAGCCTGTACTCCCGAGCAATATTTCTTGCCTTGTTTACACACATAAACAGGTGAGTTACGATTGTGTTCTGTTTACTATTAATCGCCTCCAGTTACGGTGGTTGGACGTTTTGGTGCTATGTCTATACAAGGATCACGGCTTTGGATAGGCGTTTTAAAACATGTTTTTGTTTATATCTTATGTGTTTATAAGATGATAGCCAGTGTTAACGGACGTTCATATATGACCTTGAATATTAATTCTCTTAGTAGCATGGCCAATAAACAGGTTTTAGCCCAGTTTTTACTCGAGCAAGATTGTGACATATATTGCCTTCAAGAACTGACCTTTAGTGATCTATCATTTGTTTACAATTATACAGCAATAACAAATGTGGCTCCCAACGTGTTAGGTACAGCAATTTTATTAAAACGAGGACTAGTAGCTTCACACATACAACTTTCCTCGTCTTGTAGAGCGATTAGTTGTGTCGTAGACAAGTTGTGTATCCTCTGTGTTTACGGGCCTTCTGGAACAGCTCAACGTGTGGCCCGCGAGCGCTTTTATGCGGAAGAGGTTGTATCACTGTTACCCACCACAAGTTACCCACTCCTTCTTCTCGGGGACACAAACTGTATTATGTCCCCCCAGGACACAACTGATATTTTTAACCCATGTTTAGCTTTCCAAAAGTTCGTCACTCAACTAGGTCTCGCTGATATTTGGTTACATACTCATCATAATCACCAAGCCACATATAAGTCGGCGCGAGTTCAGTCTTGCTTAGATATGTGTTTTATTTCAAAAGAATATCTTTCTAGCGTGTTTGACATTCAAAATTTACCTTTGAGCTTTTCGGATCACTCATCATTAAAGCTCATATTGAGATTTCCTCAGAACATTCCCCGGTTGTATGGTCGTCCTTTTTGGAAATTAAATAGTCAGCTCTTAACCGATGACGTAATACAACAGCTCTTTGCTGATAGATGGGAACAGTGGACACGTACCCAGACAGTTTATCCGAATATAAATATGTGGTGGTGTCATTTTGTCAAACCCCAACTTCGTTTGTTTTTTCAAGGAATGGGCAAACAAAAACGTCAGAGATATAGAGAAACTTTTGAATTCTTATACGCCACTTTATGCGATCTCTGGAAACAACCAAGCAGTATTTCAAATATGGCCGCCATCATGCGAGTGAAACATCACTTAAAACAGCTACAGTTGGAACATTCTCTCAGTGTCTGCGTTCACGAAGGGACACCAGGCAGAATGGTTGCGGAACCTATCTCCTTATACCATTACATACAAAGGTTACGACGCCAAAATTTACAATGTATCACAGAGGTGACGTCCACGACTGGCACAACCTTTACGACAGCTGATGGACTCTATGCCCATTTTCAGGAATTTTATACCCAACTGTACTCACTTCAGCAATGCGATACCTCGTTGTCAGATCCCTTTGTTACCAGCATTCCACACAGCCTTTCCGATGAAGAACGACAACAACTTATCACACCTGTCACGGTTCAAGAAATACAGGACGTTCTTCGCACGGTCAAGCGACGCACGGCACCTGGAAGAGATGGATTGATCTACCAGCTTTATGTGTCATTTTTTCCTTTACTAGGTCCGACCCTATGCAATATATATAACTTTTTGTTGCAAGGTGGTCCAATGTATCAGCACGAAGGAATCATTATTTTAATACCCAAAGGAGGAAACCAAACTGGAGTTGCTGACTATCGACCTATCACTCTGCTCAATACAGACTATAAAATCTTCACTGCTATCATGACTCAACGTATCAAGAAGATTGTCCAACCTTACATCAGTTCAGCTCAAACGGCGCTTCATTCTGAACGGAACATCCATACAGCTCTTGCAACCATTCGAGATATTCTAGCCCATTTCAAATTTAAACGACTCCCAGTAGGTTTATTAGCTTGCGATTTCCACAAAGCTTTCGACACCGTGTCACATGACTATTTATACAGGGTCTTGCAAGGATACAACTTTCCTGCCCAAATTATATCTGTAATACGTCACCTATACGCAGGAGCGACCTCGCAGCTACAAATAAATGGACATCTTCTTCCATCGTTTGAACTCCTTCGAGGAGTTCGTCAAGGATGTTCGCTTTCAGGTCTCCTGTTTTGTCTTGCCCTTGAGCCTTTACTCCATCGATTGTCGACGCTTAATGCGGGCGACACTCATCCCTTTCGGCAATTAACAGCCATTGCCTTCATGGATGATCTAACTATTTCTTGCTCAACCTCTCAACAACTCATGTGTGCGTCACAGCAAGTGGAGCTGTTCTCGCGCGCAAGCGGCCTTCATCTCAACATGCGGAAAACAACCATCCTTTCTGTAAACAACTTTCATACTTTGTTACCAGAACATTTGTTACAAGCATCTGATCACACAACTAATAAGACTATTTTAGGTGTTCCTTTCACAGCTGACCTGACTCCTTCCTATGATCACGTATGGAGCCCATTAATTCGAACTTTGCGTATGCATCTGGCAGACACTCGCCTGCGCTCTCTCACGCTTGCTCAGAAAATTCAATATCTAAATGTGTATGTCAGCTCAAAGTTATGGTTCACTGCCCGACTTTTTCCATTGCCAGAAAAATATGCGCGCCAAATTGATTCACTCTATGGATGGTTCATTTGGAAAACTTACATGTTTCGTGTGAAAAGGCAGGTGCTCTATCTCCAACGTAATCAAGGAGGTTTTGATCTTTTTAGTGTCCGACACAAATGCCTAGCATTATATATGGCCACAGCCAAAATGCATATGGACAATGAACTATTGGCACCACAGACAGCGCAGTGGCTTCATTGTTGGGTGCCTCATCTCTGGCCTAACAACAATCCCGCATATGTTCGCTTTCCAAATGTGTGTCCTTCGTATATTTTACAGTTAGCACTCACATGGTCCACAGTGCCTTTTGAGGATATGCCGGAACATTGCACCTCAAAACTCCTCTATACTGTGTTACTTGCGCCGACTATTCAAAGTGTCATACCCCTATGCCAGCAACGAACACCAGATCGTAATTGGATGATTATTTGGAACACAATTCATGCACCATACCTCATGGGACGAGCCACGGACGTTTGGTATGGCATTGTGAATAATCTAGTAGTTACCAACGTACGACTTGCTAAAATAGGCCGCAGTACATCCGAACTTTGTGACTTGTGTTCGCACATAGATACTCTGGAGCATCGCTATACTTCTTGTGTTGACACTCAACCTGTGTGGCAGAGGCTATGCGGCTTTCTCGGACTAATTTGCCGCTGTCCAGCGTCCGCCTTTACATCTACTATTCTCTTCTTCCCTGACTTCCAGTGGTATCCTCCTATGAAACGACGGACAGTAGTTTGGTTAATTGGTACTACTATTCTTTTTCTAGACCAATACAGACCTTATTGTGATCCTCGCTTATATGTAGAGTATCTTAACAGGGTAAGAAAAAAGAGTTTCACTCAATCTCAAGAACAACAACTCTTCGCTCGCTTTTTACAGGTAATGTTTGACAATTGATTTTTTTCTTTTTTATTGTACCATTCAATTTCTTTGTAAATTAACATTGTTCAGTGACAATATCACGTCTACCAAGCATCAATGTGATATGCTAAATAGCTTGGTCATGTAACATGTTTTCCGGAAATAAAAAAAAATCGGTAGAGCGCAGACTTATGGATTCAAGGGTTACGAGTTCGAATCTAGCCTAAGTCAAAAGATTTTTTTCTGATATAATTCTTGAGATGGAAATGTTTCTCTCTTCACCTTTATCTCGTAATTCTGAATAGAGATGTTTGGATGTGAAAGAAAAAAGTATACTAGGATATAAGAAAAGAAAGATAAATTACATGATACCTTTTGCAATTTTTAACTATATTTTCACCTATCTAGGACGTTTCTAAAAAGTTCAGACTTCTAGACCTCCTTTTCGCTCTCTTACGAGTCCTTTAACTAATTTCTACAATTACTTATTGAGTATAATTTACTTATAATTACTTATTGAGTAATTATACATATATTACAGATGTCTTATCTCTTTCTCTTTTCTCTACATCATGTCTTGAGATGAATGTTTTGACAATAGGTTACAGACACGATTTTACAAAATAATTCGATCTGCGATATCAGTGATACATATTGTAGTGTTTAACTTAACATATAAAACAATAAATAGAAAAACTGAGAATACGAATCTTTTCGTGCACTGATGCTTCAAATCTGTGTCTTTACTCCCTATACCTATGTTAATTCCCTAGTCAAAATAAAAACTCTTCAAAATTAATCAAAAATTCTTATACAACCATCCCTTCCTTGGAGTAATGCGCGGTCACATACCCGTCACTGCGATGTAAAGGCACTTATGGCGACGAGGATACATTGGACAACTCGCTCTGAACCAGAGAGATTGATCTCACAGTGGAGAAATGTTTCATGCGTCATCTACTCACAATTTTACTCGCATAAAGACTTTACTCAGTGCTACCAACTGCTGTCAGTACCGAGAAAAGTTACCTGTAAGTTGGGTTGCATCTGTCTAGGCGTTCTCACAACTGCAAATGACCTGGACCCGAAGTAGTGGAATTAGAACGCTTAGGGGGGAATTACTTTTGTGGGTGGCTGTACAAAGAATTCTCTGCAATATTACATCCATCCATTCTGAAATTTCATAAGCTGTTAAAAGTAACATCCAGTTCAATCCTAGCATTACATAATTTATTGTAAGTTCCATTCAGTCTTCATACTTATTCTGGTGACTTTCTTATCGCATTTGTGGGGGATCTATCACTATAGAAGTGATATTTTCAGAACGAGTTACAGTGGAACATGAATTTCAAATTTATTAAGTTGGTCCATGTGATCAATATTATTATGAGACAGATTTTATACAACCATTTCATCATAATTCTCTTCTGCTCTAGACTTAGTGTATTGAAGTTCAAGTTTAAAAATTGGCTATTATATGCCATTGGATGTAGTTGTGTTTTCCTTTATGTCAAATATTTTAAGAATCTAGTCTGAACTCTTCGTAATTTGCTTATGTTCATTTCTGAATGTAGATTCCGTATAATGCATGTGTATTCGAGCTTAGTACAAACGGAATATTCATATACAGTTTTGTAGAAAATTATTTCTCTTACAATTGCAAAATCCATGAATGCGTATTTTCCCCTTTCCATTTCATGGAAATGAAATATATTCATCACGGCCTTTCGAAAATCGTGAGTAAATAAAGATCATATGATTACCGATAATTAAAATATTAATGTTATAAATAAACAACTGAAACTTAGAGGACCTTTAGTGGAGGATATAAATTAATTTGATTTTCGATGGAAGTATACACTATCTACCAAAAAGTGTCTCATCTAGAGCAACTTGCACAACGCCAGTCATTTGCTTCGGTGCAGAAGGCATTATCAGTGATTGTACATCAGGCGAGAAGTCAGTTAGACTGAGAATGGTCCACACACAATAACTTAGTGTATTCGACAGGGGAGTCATCATCGGCTGTCATATTGGGGGTTTGTTGAATCGTGCCATTAGTGCCGAATTAGGTCACCCAAAATCGACGGTGAGTGATGTAATCCTGAAATGGAAACATCGCGGTGTCACCATTGTCCCTGAATGGCCCAGACGACCCAAGAATTTGACAAACAGAGACCGTGCTGAAACTAGTGGTATCCAGCAATCGCCGTCAAACTGCATCTGTCATTCAGCACGAGTTCTACAGTGCATCGGGCATATCAGTTTCACTGAACACTGTCAGGACAGAACTGCATGCACTTGGTTTCCATGGTAGAGCAGCTACCTACAAGCCACACATCACTCCAACGAACAAACCCGGGAGGTTGGCATGGTGTAAGGCTTATCGAAATTGGACCCTAGACAAAAGAAAACACGTGGTTATGGAATCATGTATCACGCTACACGTGTTTCATGTCAGATGGTCGGGTGTGTGTTTCTTACCAGACTGCATTGTGTCAACAGTGAAATTTGGTGGTGGTGATGTAAAGGTGTGGGGTGCATTTTGATGGTTCGGCCTAGGTTCACTTGTTGTTGTGCCTCGTAGCATGACGAGTGCAAATTATCTGCACATTTTGAACAATTCACTGCTTCCCACATTGTGGAATTCTTTGGAATGGATCCATGTTACTATCAGGATGATAATTCCCCTTGCCATAAAGCTGCCAATGTTATGTCATGGTACGACGAGAACAATGTGCAACGACTCCAATGACTGCTCAATCGCCTGTTTTGAACTCCGTGGAGCATCGGTGGAATGAATTGGAACGGTGTTTAAGGTCCAGACCAACTCGTCCAAATTCACCTTCCGCACTTGGAATCACTTTGCGGGAGGAGTGGGTTACCACCCCACTTGATACCTATCAGCAACTGATGGAAAGCCTTCCTCGGAGAATACATGCTGTGATCCAGGCCAAGGGAAGCCCTACCCGATATTAGGTACGTCATGATTAGTTTCATTCCGAAAGTGTCTAAGCCTCACATGAACTTAGTAAAAAGAAAAAAAAGAAATCAAGTTATCAAGTTATATAATGTGAGACAGAATACTTCATAAGCGCCCGTCACTTTGAAAACCTATACAGCATCCTATGAATCATATAAATAACTTGTCATCTGTTTCGTATTAAAACATAGACTACAGTCAAAATAATAAAGCATTTATTGAAGTTTTTCGTTATTCATTTCGTTCCAAAACATTATTTTTACATATGATATACAAACATTTAGCATGTAAATCAAATAATAAAGTATTTGTCATACATGCATAATAATAATAATAACATATAACATTTAAACAGTAATTAGAAAAATGTTACATAACATTTAGCTATGTTATTAACTCGGTATACCTTGAAAATTATATTATGACAGAGTGGTTTCAATAAAGATTTATTTTTTATGACACAGTAATAGAAAATAGATTCATATTATTTTTCTATTTGCCAGTAAGGTTAGTTTTCTTTTTAAAACCATGTGGGTGAATATTTGCGAAAAGATATAAATATTGGCAACATATATGCATATGTAATTTCTAATTAAAATGGTATTATAATATAACGATTATTAAATTTTAAAATGAACATTTTAATTATTCACTGATGGAAAAATTATTAACAATTTCAAGTATAGACATTATGTGTTGTACACCATATTTCCTCATGTAATTTGGACCATCACGTAGCTTCCGTATCATAAATTTTAATGTCTTATTTGGAACTCTACTTTTGTTCTATGCATTTCACACACTTTTTCCGTATGGTATGAACTTTTCTTATACCTGGCTATTGATTTATCTACAATGGGGTTGTCGAATTGAGCCAGTACAAATCAATATGATACACTGGTAGCAAATCAAGATGTCAGAAAGTACACCGGTAATAAATAAATGCTAAAGTAAATGATAATCCGATCACATAATGAAGTATTCACTGCCCAATCGTATATATTTGTAATGTTTCCTACATTATCACAGTTCGCACGGAGGGACAACTAATAAAAAATATTCGTGTAATGTTATAAAAAGGAGGCTAATATTAAAATCTATGAAGGGCGAATTGATCAACTATCAATTACCTGTATAATGTTCTCATTAATTCAGAATTAATGATAGAGAATCCTAGGTCTATATACCTACTTTGCATTCATTATGATTGTCATAAATTTATTTATTGCTTACTCAAGATTATGTCAATATTACAAAATTACAATCAATATAGTGATAAAAGTAGTTTTATTTACCGTAAACTAGAGCAGAATTCAGATCAAGACCTCTACTTAAATAATAGCATATTTTAAGCTTTCAGATTATTCTGTGACCAAAATAAATTTAAAAATGGAGCAAATTTTATAAGGAAATACGGTAATTACAGACAGGTACATGATATTATCTTAAATAGTTGTCAATCGATTTTGAGCTGGCAATGTAATGTTTTATTATGTTTTATACACCTTTTAACATTTTTTTTAAAAAAATAGTATAATTACCTCAATATACATTATGTATATTGTTAAACATATTGTATACTAATTATAATATAATATTATGTTATGTTATGTTAAAAGAAACCAATACCATGGTATATCGAGTTTGGAACGCAGCATCGTTATCACCAGACTTTAGATTAAAAACTGTAAAAAAAGTGTACATGAATTAGAGGTTGCTGAGAGCCGAAGATCCATAGGGATAAGTTACACAAATAGTGTATAATGATTTTGTTGTAAATGTGAGACAGTTTCTGTTTGCATTTTAAAATATTTACAGTCTTGATTAAAAAAAACTATCCGCATTGTTAAAGAGTAGTACTTTCCCCCGTTTGCTTAGGTAGAACAGCTTGGAAAAGACAAGACATTTGAATCAGTTAACAAAAAATATTTTTGTACATTCTTTATTGAAATCGAAGAATATTACTCTTACTTAAAATTAGAAAGAGAAAATTGTGAATGACTAGATTTTATTATTTACAAACATTGTATGAAAAAGTTACATTAATAATGAAACAAAAGAAGTTTACTTTCTTTTGTGCTGGGTACACTTTTTGCAAAATATTTAGAATAGTTTTACGTAGTAATTGTATCAATGCAAAATTAGCATAATATTTATGTATGTAAATTCTCATCTCTATAGAGACATATTGACTAGTTCCATTGTTCTGTTATTTCAAACATTTACCATAAATTTAAATTCTTTTCACATGTCACACTTAAGCGTTTTAATTTGCATTCCAAATATCTAAACTTCATTAGATTACAATTGTAATTATTATATTTATCTGTAAGGCCCCTTTAATATTGGGAGCATGGAGTCATGTTATAGACAAAGATTACCTCACGTAAGCTACGGAACATAAAGAGTGAAAAAAATTTCTGTTGAAGTCTTATAAATTTAAACTTCGACGCAACTTTTTTTTCCACATCTCTGCCTATGGTTATGCCCATTGTCTCAGTTGGACTAACGATTCTTTCTAGTGTCAAGAATAGTATGTTAAGAAGATTCATTTTTAGAAAGCAGAAGAGTTTTGCAAGTGTCAATAAGAAATATCTTTTAGGGATAAAATTACTATTTTGAACTCGGCAGAATTACACTTTGTTCTATATTGTTTCGTGTTCCAATTGGCTCCAAAAGTTAGAGGTTTGAAACATATGAAATGTTTTTCCTTCATTTATACTGACAGCAAATAATATAGTATGTTGTATAACGAGACTCCCGTATGTAAGTATCTTGACATGTTTTCAATTTTACTGAATAACATGGACAAAAGAGACTACATGAAGTTTAGAAAGTTAGCCAGAGAACATCTACAAAATGCAATAAAATGAAATAATAAGCATTTTGATGTCTTTTTGAGGTCCAAAATATACGTTGAAGTTTACACATATCATTAATATTTTTACGAGTTGACAATTATCCCATTTCCCATGCATCACAAACCGGTGAATCTCAAAAATCTTGAGTTTGAGAAAAACAACTTTTTAAAGTTTTAAATTTTGCGTTTTTTATTTTTATTTTTATTTATTTATTTATTTATTTATTTATTTATTTATTGCGAATTAGTGGAACAGAAATATTCGAGGCAAACTTATGGAAGTTTCAAGCATTTTTGAAACAAAGTTCGAGCGGTTCCAGTATAAACAACAACATAAAACTTAACGTGTTAAATTTGGCACTTTCACCGGTTCGTGATGTATGGGCATTGGGATATTCCACAATTTGTGAAAACATCAAAGATGTGTGACGTCAGAATTGTTCGTCATTTAAACTTTTACATATAAGAATGGCGCCGAAACAACTATCACTTCATTTCATACTATTTTGTAAGCATTAAATGGCCTTTCTAAAATTTTGTAGTTTTATGTTATTAAATTATTCACAAAAATGATTTTTTTTTTTTTGAAAAAGAAAAGTAGTGCAAAGCCAAAAGATTCTTTGTGTTTGCTCGTAAACTGAAATGAGTAAGCCATACAAAATATTTTGTATTACCATGATTGATTGTTAAACTACTCTTATTTCATCTTGAACATCTTGTGAAGCACTTTTATCATTATTTATTTTCGGAGAGGGCGTACGTTCATGGCCTTTGCTGGCACATGGTGAAGGTAGATACCTCTCTTCAGAAAATTCCGATTCATTATCGTCCTCATCATTACCTCTCCTGCTGCACAATCTTTCGAAGTCTTTGGTGGAAACAGACAACGTGGAGTCAATAGACGCGTCCAAATATGATCGTCGTTTCGAAGAACCTGCTTTCGGTGACGCGGTTTCTGAGTTGTTTCCATCAGACTTTGGAACTTCCAAATATTGCCCATGACATGGTGTCGTTGATTCACGTTCTTTAGATCTCATCACAGGCTGAGATTCTCGTCGTATGGAAAAATCTCTGATAAAACTTCTTAGAATATCAAAGTCACGCATTTCCGGTGCCGAACAACTGCGCAAGAGTCTTGGACGGTGGTTATGGTAGCTGCACCCTGCAGTGGCTTCTGGCTGGTTCTCAGATATCTCGGAGGGGTCTGGATCTGGGGGTTTTAGGTGATAACATAGATAATGAGGGCGAAACGTTTCATCTTCTAGGTACACTCTAATGCCATCTTCATGACGCCTCGGAATCTCTTTGTAATAGTACTTCTCCATGTCTTTCTCACCCCACATGCACGGGTCGCAGAAAACAGCAGCTAGAAAAAAAAACAGTCATAATGAAATAATAGAAAATGTGATGTTCATATTTAACTTAGCGTCCCATACAAAATACTAATTACACAAATTTGAGAAAAACAAAAATTTGTAGTTTGTGTGTACGTGAAAATCTACAAACAAGATAAAAAAATCACTATTACAATAATTATCCTCCTGTTAGTAGAAAAATGACTATAAAGTCTGAGTGTCCGTGTTGTGTAACCATAGAGTACAATGAACTAGAGGTCAGCACGGGCTCGGGCCGAGCCCACAGGCCGGACTCGGGCCTACAAAGCATATATCACTTCGGGCCCGGACCTGACTCGGGCCGTAAATTTTTAAATGTACAGTCATATTTCTCGGGCCTTTTCGGGCCTACTTTGCAAATATACTACACAACGATATTTATTGGACCATTCTTTCTGAAGAACTTTCAAAGCACAACTGCAAAATTAAACCTCTTATTGCTGTAAATAAAAATATAATTTTGCGTTATTGATTAAGTTTCTATAATTCGGGCTCATTTCGGGCTCGTTTGATTATCACACGAGCTCGGGCCGGACTTGGGTCTAAATACTAAAACATATTTCGGACTCGGTTGGGGCCTCATATTATAAAATCACGGACCGAGCCGGGCCCGGGGAAAACAAAAATTCGGTCCGTGCAGACCTCTATAATGAACACACGTCCCGACTGTCCTGTTTTGAAAGCACAAAATATTCCCTCTATTTTTGAAAGAGAAAAAACATTTTGTCACAGCACAGATTTTTCTGCTACTACGAAATGCTGTAATTAAGTTCTGTTGTACTATAATTATATGGTGCAACATCTGCTTCATTACGTTCTGAATTACACAATAAACATTATTTTGTTTCACATTTTCATTTAGTTGTACTGTTTTACTATAGAATTATTCTTTTTTCCCGATAAGCTTTTACTTCATTTTTTTTAATGTTCCACTTCTACTAACTAAAATTATGGCCATCCTACCGGATAGTATTGTGATTTCACGTCCTATAGGTCTAGAAGTTTGATAATACACAACTGTATTCAAACTCATAGTAAACATTGAAAGGTTAATACAACATACCCTATCGAATTTTGTTAAATTTGTTGTTTAAAATATATAGTCACACATATCTTTCAAGAGCCTTGTACTCGTACTTATACTACGGGCTGCGGTGGCTCGATTCGTGCTCGTGCTTTCGAGCAGTTCAGGTCGCAAAGCCTGCTGGGAGCATAATTCATACGATTTTCACACATTGGTAGTGTGGTGAACTTAGTGGCATCTTTTTTTGCCTATTTAGACTCGTACGTTTACTATTTGTGGTGATTCCAATTTCTGTGTCTAGAAAATTTGAGCGTCATGTCTTATAAGAAGGAATTACAATACAAATTCAAGTTTGATAAGCGTTATCGAAGTTCTCGACCTAATTCCAGTCAAGTGTACCAATGGCTGTTGGAGAAGTTTCCTCGTCTGTTTGACCAGATTTGTGCGCTTCAACTTCATGAAGAAACTTTTAGTATTTATATTAAGTTTAAATCAATCAAAGATTATGACCAGTTTGCCTCGACAGTGCCTGAGACTGTGACCTTTAATCACATGGACGGTAACGTAAGCACAGTAAGAATTTTACCGGCCGAGGATCCTGTGAAATTAGTGCGAGTTTATGATTTTTCATTGGAAGCACCAGTGCAATTATTGGAAGAACATTTTCGTGCCTATGGATTGGTAAGGCGAGTAGAACGACAGTATTGGGCGGCACCGTTTTCTACAGGCATTGACAGTGGTGTGCGGGTCATACATATTGAGCTAACTAAGCATATTCCCTCTAGATTGATCGTTCAAGGTTACAAAGTGAATGTTTCATATGAAGGTCAGCCAATTACTTGTTTTTTTTTGCCAGAGCACGTCACATACCGTGTCTAATTGTCATTTGAAGAAGAAAAGTAGTGCTATGGGGGGAAAGCCGACCCCGCCGCCAGTGATTATGACTGAATTGGGGAAGGTATGGCGATCTAATCCGCTTCCGGCTTCTTCCGATCATGTCAGTGACGAACCAAGTTTATCTAAGACTGGGTTTGCAAAGGATAACAGTGTTCCCGATGAATCTCAGTTTCCTGCTTTACCAACGAGTTCCGTCGCGCCTTTACCATTACCAATCATGTCGTCAGTATTGGAGGAGAAAAAAATCTTGGTGTCTGAGCAACAGCCCTCCGAGTCGTCTCTGGTCTCTACGATACACCCGGAGAATCTCAAGAATGTAGATGTGCCTATGTGTCCCAGTGAACCCCCCCCACAAAGGGTCTTGATCCTCTTAACAATTCAGTTATATCACCCAGTGCTACGATGATTGCCGTTGATCCGGCTTCCCAACAAAAACGCCGCAGGGTATCTAGGTCGACTACAAAAAAGAAAGAACATACAGCTGTTGTTGGTGGTTCTCAAGGTGCGATACAGTCCAAGTCACGTGATCACAGCCGCAAAAGTCGTGCTACGTCCGATTCCGAGATATAGCGTGCCTGCATTGTGTGTTTGTTTTTTCTTTTTGCGCCTTCAGTTCACGAGTGTTCTTTTTAGTTGCATTGAGTTGTGTGTTTAGCACAAAGAAGCTTTCTTTTTCCAGTTTTTATGTGATATACATTTCTTATCTACTGCAGTGTCTTTCGATGGGCGATACAAGTAAGTTTTTGTTTGTATTGCTGTTAGTGTTTTTGTGTGGAAGTATGGCGCAGATCAATGCTTTTACTTTAATTACTCTCAACATTAATAGAATTAGTTCTGCACAAAATTTAGCGTTATTACAACAATTTATTGAAAGGAATCGTGCAGACGTTTATTGTTTAACTGAAGTAACTTTTCACACATTTGACTTTCTCTCTGACTATAATACTATAGTGAATTCTGAAAAAACCACTGGTGTCGCGATGTTAGTACGAAAGGGTCTACATTATGATAGGGTTATGTTATCTCCGGATGGGAGAGCCATCCGTTGCTATATTAACGGTATATGTATTATTTGTTTATATGCCCCTAGTGGTTTTCTTAAAACACGAGAGAGGGGAGATTTTTTTCCAGTGTCATTCCATCGTTATTACCTCCCGGTCTTACTTATTGTTTATTCGCCGGCGATTATAATGCGGTGATCGACGCCCGTGATTCGCTCACACCACCACCTCCCTGTCATGCCTTAGTTGAGTTGGCGAGAGTTCTTCAGCTCCAAGATGCTCTTCTAGCATCTCACTCTAAGCATGCAATGACGTACACCTGTACTACGACACAAAGTCGCTTGGATAGAATTTACGTCGATGCTCGCTTAAGTAAGGCTGTCCTCGCTGTCCATACACGGCCTGTATCTTTCACAAATCATGCAGCTGTCTTAGTTCATTTTAAGCTGCCTTTTTTTCTTCCGGCGGGAAGGGGACGTTCATTCTGGAAAATCAACAACGAAGTGCTGTTAAGAGAAGACACTGTTGAAGAGTTTACCGAGCATTTTAAGTACTGGCGTAAAATGCAACGTTATTTTCCAACGGAGGTTGCGTGGTGGACTACTTATTGTAAACCCAAATTCCGTAGTTTCTTTCAATGGAGAGGGAAATTGTCCCAACAGCACGATCGTCAGCTACATGAGTTTTATTATAGGGCACTATGTGACCTCTGGGCTGCACAGCCTTCCCTACTTAATCTGGCTTGTATTAACGATATTAAACGTAGAATGCGTCAAATCGATACTCGAGTATCGTTGCAGGCGTATTTTTCAGACGATCTATATAATTGTTTTCCGGAAGAATCGTCTTCCTTGTATCATGTAGATCGCCTGTTTCGACAGCGACGAACTACATGTATTGAATCGTTAGTATTGGCCAACGGCGATACCATTTCCGACCCTTTACAGATTTTACAAGAATTTACGCAACACTTTATAGCCTTCACGAGCGTATCGCATTCGGATTTTCTTTTTGCTCCTGAGTTTCTATCAGCCCTTCCCCAGCGGCTGCCTGCAGACGCTTGTCAGGCTCTATTGCGCCCCATTACGGCTGACGACATCTTGGCGGTTCTCAATAAGTCTAAGGGACGTAGTTCTCCCGGCATAGATGGCTTGAGATCTTTTTACCGTCATTACTGGCCTATTTTTCGTGGTACCCTTGTGACACTTTTTAATTCCTGGTTGTCTAATGTGCCCTTTCATTCTAATACTGCGGTTGTCGCACTTATACCCAAATCGTCCAAGGCACAGGTTGTGGCTGATTACCGCCCTATCTCTTTATTGCCAGTTGATTTGAAATTATTTACTAAAGTTCTTACAGCCCGATTACGACCTATCATACAGAAACTTATCAGTCCGTATCAAGCAGCCCTGCACGAATCGAATAACATTCAATTCACCCTTCGTAATCTTCGAGACCTCTTTGCATACTTTCAGTCTCGCGGTGTCCCAGCCGGAGCGTTAGCAGTAGACCTAGAGAAGGCTTATGATAGTGTCGATCACAATTTCCTTCGTCTAACCCTCGACGCTTGGGGTTTTCCCGCAGCTTTCTGTCAAGTAATTTCGAATTTATACACCACCGCCACGTTTCGTCTCCAAATTAATGGACATCTATCTGACCTCATTCCCTTAAAGCGAGGTTTGCGCCAGGGCTGTAGTTTAAGCTCTATTTTGTTTTCTTTAGTTATAGACCCTCTTCTCCATCGTTTGGCGCTAGTGTCTCCCCCAGGCCCTACCCTCTTTACTTGTCAAAACGTCTATTGTTTCGCTGATGATCTGACTATCACAGGGGTCGACGCAGTTGCTCTTCAGGGTGTCTTTCCGGTTCTCAAACGATTCTCGCGTTGCTCTGGCCTTCAGTTTAATGAAAAGAAAACTCAAGTGTTACAATTTCACGGCTTTCAGTTACCCTCTCCTACCCCAGGTACGCAGCCTATACCGCATGTGACATCCTTAACTATTTTAGGCATTCCATTCACGTCCCTTCCCACTCCCCATTATGACGAAGTTTGGCAACCTCTCCTTAAGCAAATTCGAGGGTTGTTCTTCACCCTCCGCTTTCGTAGACTTCATTTATGGCATCGCATTCAATTTGTCAATATCTACGTGGCATCTAAATTGTGGTATAGGGCTCGGGTCTTTCCCCTCCCTGAGATTTACGCCAATAGATTTGAATCTCTGTTCCTTTGGCACATATGGCGGGGTTACTATTTTCGCATCCCCAGAACTGCCATTTATCTCTGACGTTCCCGCGGTGGTCTCGGTTTAGTTCATATCCGTCTCAAATGTCAAACTCTCTTCATGCCAGATTCCTACGTGGGTCTTTCATCCGTCGATTCTATTACGAACCATTGGTTTAGTTGTTTTTGGCCGGAGTACGCTCACCCTGTCAATCCCCCTTTTATTCAATTTGCCGATCAGTGTCCGAAATATGTGTTGATCTTTATTCGATATTGGATTTATGCCGGGGTGCCTTTGGTCCCTCAGCAGCACAATGCTCGCTCATTATATTCTGTTCTCTTCACATTGTCCTCTCAGCCGATTCAGTTACGAGTAGTACAACATTTTCCACATATAGAGTGGCAGCAAGTGTGGGCTAACATTTGGAACCCAATCTTACCTTCCTATATGCAAGTATTATGGTTTCAAGTAGTCCATCAACTTATCCCAACACGTGCGCGACTTTATGCAATACAACGAGCACCTGATGCTTTGTGTACTATATGTCGTTCTGAGGACACTTTGGCTCATCGGTTTACAACATGTGAGGGGGCGCCAGTGATATGGAACGCCTTGCAGGTGATGGTGGGTCGTATCACTCGTCGTCCGAGTGCACAGTTTCACATTGATCATCTGCTCCTGCCGGACTTTCATTTTTTCCCCCCACTAAGCATCGCACAGTGCTTTTCCTGCTAGCCAGCACTTTACTATATTTCCAGCGGCATATCACGTTACTGGATGCACGCACTTACTTTGATTTTCTTCAACGTACACGCCGGAAATGTTATTCTCCGCAGCAGGAACGGATTTCTTTTAGTAGGTTTTTAGAAGTGCTTTTGTCATAAACCAAAGTTCCTCTCTCGTTTTTTTTTTTTTTATTTATTTAAATATGCATTTATTTCTAGTTCTCTGCATTTATAGTTGTAGACCCAGAATTGGTGATTTTTATATTTATGTCTAGTGCTTTTCTTGTTTAGACTCAGCTAGTTGAGTCCATTTTGTATTTTTCAAGAAGGAAATAATAAAACTAGTGGCTCAGTGGTAGAGCGTTCACCTCTGGTGCATGGGGAGTCCCGGGTTCGATTCCCGGCGGGAGCTCATGTGGTTCGGATTCCACGTTAATCAGTAGGTCCACGTCTCATATAGCCTCGCTGCTGAAAGGGACGCTAAACTAAACTAAAATTTAAAAAAATCTGGTGCCTGGGGTCCTGGGTTCGACCCCAGCCCCCGCCAAGTGAACTTTGTGGTGGACAAACACCGTGTGCGTGGGTTTTCTCGGGGTTCTCCCACTTTCTTCATTCCACCATTTCACTCATCGTCACCGTCTCCTTTAGCCTAACCGGCATAATCGTGGGACGTAAAACTCAAATATTTCATTTCATTTCATTTTTCTTACTTATACTACGAATTAAAGATATATGTGAATACTACGATACTTATACATTATTAAGATATATGTGGATTTCCTTCACAGCAGAGGTATTCATCTACAGCTAAAGTATTAGAATTTTCTATGTACGATTGGCAGAACGTGGCCTTTGAAACCAAGACTGGTTTGAAGACTTTTTTGAGCAAGACTGCACGTATCTGTATTTGATATGTAATACGCACATATACACCTACAGTGCTGATTGCTATGGCATAAAATTATACCATTAAACATATACTATACTGTGTAAAGTATCTATTACTAAACTAGTTAAGTACATGATGTTGACAATGATTAATTACCCAATAAGTGTCTCTTTTGGTCATTTCTTACCCAAAGCGAAGGAGTTGATTCGAAAATAGCTGCAGATTAAAAAGAATTTGTTGTTGTTGTTGTTGTTGCTAAGTGGACATCTAGTTGTTATCTCCATATATAAAAGTAGAAGTACTGAGTGAATGATTTTCGATGTAGGATTTAGATTTCTTGGCTTTAGGCATCTAAGTCCATTGAGCCCGTCACGTATGAGGAATGACGTCTATCGGTGAGCACATTATCTGGGGAAAGGGAAGGAAGAAAGGAGTGGGGTAGGAAGGAAGCGACATGGGACCTATAAGTTAGGTATCACCCCGGCGTTAGCCTAGTGTGAATGAGTAAAACCCCAGAAAACCTCATTCAGGATGGCTGCCCTGCAAAAGCTTTTACACTTTTTTTGGCAGAGTACCCCCACCGGGAATCGAACCCGAGACCGCTCAGACCGAAGCGTTAGCTAATACGCTACGCGAGACCAGAAGTGAGTGAATGAGTGCTGACTGATCAACTCCCAGGTCATACTGCTTAAGTTAGAAAATACAGAACGCAGCCGGCAAACGCCATATAAAATCACATTTATTTAGTATTATAAGGAAACCATTCAGGCTAGAATAGTGTATTTTTTTTTATTTTTTTTTACCCAAAATGTACCTGGACATTGTGCATGGGAGTACGTATAAGGAATTTGCACACTTTATTTTTAATAAACGAACATAACTTTAAAAAGTACAAATATATATAAAATGTGATAAAAAAATATAAACAACAGAAAATTGTTTCAACAGTACAACAGTTTAAAGAATGCTATACGCTTCTGTGTCTCCAAGTATATGAGATTTTAACCTCACCAATATGTTTCGAGGTTTAACCACAACAAAAAATCTTAACCTCAAAAAAACTTTTAACCTAAAAAGAAACTTTTAACTTCAGAGAATATTCTACTTTGTAACCTCAACAATTCTGACGGAAGCTCATATTTTTATGTGTAGGGTATGGGATATGGATAGCCATCATTAAAGTTACGTTTCTCCGTAAAGATACTAACGTATTTCCTTCATTAAGAAACTCGACCGAGAAAATCGCTTTACCAGAGTAGTGCAGAAAACAGAATTCCAAAGTTCGCTTTCATTCAAGAGTTATCGTGTGAGTAACAGATATAATACGTACGTACTAACATTACACAATCTTACTAAAGTGATGTAATGCTATATTCCACGTCACTCGAATTGGCGTATGGCGTCAACCAATAAGCTTGCAGTGAGCTATTGCCAAACCTTCAGTAAGGTATCGAATTATTCGTAAATGACCATAAATATGAACAAATCAATCACGAAAGATCAAACTTCTCACTGAAGGTTTGGAATCAGCGCCCCGCGAGCTTATTGGCTGACATCATACGCCAATTCAGGTGACGCGCACTATAGAAGTTTTGCTGGGAATACGATCGCTCGTTTCCCAAAACATATAACGTATATCCATTTCCGTATACGCGTGTTCTTTCGTAAATTTAAGGTGAGCATACGTTAGATCAGTGGTTCTTAACCATTTTGACTGGCAACACTCTTTACTGTAAGTCCAGTGCATTGTGATACACTTGTTTGATATTTTTATTAGTAATATTAAGAACGTCTGTTATAATAGTATAAGCTTGTAAGTTTCTGTAAGGTAATGACTGTATGTAGTATTCTGGCGCTGGGGTGTTATTTGTACAATCTCTCTCGATTATAACCAATTATTAGAGCAACCCAAAAGCATAAAAAGCATAACAGCAATTTACACATATGGTTGGTACCTCGAACATGATTGTGGTCGTCTAAGGGTTCAGAAGAAACTAATTTTAGAAGCATAATAAAGCATAATTTAAAATATATAGCACAATTCTTGGAAAATTCTGGCAAGTTTAATAGACTGTATTAATGTTTTTTAAAACCAACATTTACAACACAAAATCATTGAGAACATAACAATAAAATAATAAAGAGCTTATTTTTATTTCTGTGAACTTTCCGGTGTAATCCTTTCGATGTGGAGAAAAGAAAAAAGGCAAAGAAGAAGAAAACTTCCCGCCAACAATTAATAGTACACAAAAACTCCAAACTAGTGTACCTCTTGAACTTGTGCGCTTTCTGTACTTTTGGTGGCATTTTTTTACTTTCTCTTTGTGTATATATACACCTTTAAGGCGCACACAAGTGATAGAAAAAAACTGACGCAACTAAAACAAATCTCTTTAGAGTGCATTAAGTAGAAAGTTCATTAAATATGAAAGAAACTGGTAGCATAAAATAATATTAAATCGATCAAGATATAGAATATTTAATGTATAGTAAATATTATACATTATACACGATTAATGTAAAACAATGATTGAAATTAACAATAAAGCATCACAAAGCATAATTTGGAAGAAATAAGGCATAATTAAACAAAAAATAAAGCATCTGGGTTGCTCTACTAATCATTATTAAATTGTTCATGATTTTAAAATTCCATAATTTTGCGACATCTCCTACGTGACACACCAGTGTGTCGCGACACAACGGTTGAGAAGCACTGCGCTAGACTATAAGATATTAGATGAGCGTACGAATACGCCCAACCTAAATACGCCTCACCTATTACATTCCTGTTTATAAGACTCTCAAGCTTGATTTTAATAAAGCAATTCAAATACAGTAGGCGTATGAGTTATTTAAAACTACATTTCCTTCTTAAACAACCAAACTCATGGTCTGTTATAAATGATTACATTTCCGTGTTACGGAAACAAGGTTTCAGATCAATACAAATTATATTTCGGTATAAATGAATGACGTTATGAAATTTCCTTATTTTATATATACAAATATGCAATGTGATACTGCAAATTATTTGCTTTGAGAGATGAATGGTTATTTGCTACAACGGAACATCATGTCGTTTGAGTAAATTAAACAGATAAAACATTTTCAGAAGTTTCTGTTTGTACGCCGCTGTTTACTGTAAACTGTTCCTAGAATATTTCATTTCCTGCCTGTAGCAACCCAGTCCAAAAGTTATGTTTGTTGTTTCAACAAAGCACAATGTCACAGTGGTTTATTGTTGACAAAGCATTGCTTTCTTCAAACTTTACCCCCACTGTTGTGTCTTAGATAATAAATATCTGTTCGAAATTGATCTCAGTGTTCGTAGTTTGAGAGATATTTCCCTAATTTGGGGAAATTTCATAGGTAAATTTTGCAAAAAGGGAAAAGGGAATTTTTCGAAAAACTTGAAAATCCCAGGAAATTCTCGCACTGACTCATTGACCAATATAAATGCTTATTTTTTCTTTGTTCTTTAGAAATGAACCAATACAATAGCAATAGTTTGTGTATGTGTATGTGTGTTCAAACTAGTATAATTTGCACCAAAGTAAGAAGTAGAAGCAAAACGCAAATAAATAAAACAAATATGGCTGGCACGTCCTTCCTGTCTGTCACAGAAATTGGACACTCAACAAACTAGAGAAAAATTGATAAGAAAAGGGAAAATTTTGTCAGTCGAGGGAAATTTTCTTACGGAAACCTACACTCATCTCAATATATACATTCTACTTTAAAAGTTTCTCCTTACATATTTATGCTATATTCTATAAATTAAAAATAATATATATTTTGAATTTGTAAATTTTTAAAAGTTGATAAGAAATTGTTGTCTGTAAGAAGCAAAAAAATACGATTACAATATTTCCGAATTTATAAAAGCAGAAGGATATTGATCAAATGATCCTGATGGCGTACTTTTAATATATTTTCGCTACCTCTAGCTTTCTTCAGAAAATCTGCCTTAGATACGATCACCATAGTTATCTGTACATATTGTCTTTCAAGTTACACAATTTCATTGATATCAATTTTATGATATCAACGTTCAAGTTACTGCCCTCATCCGTATACTGTATGTATTACATGTAATGACTAGGCGTACTGCAGAACTGACGAAATTACTACAATAGTAACGAAGAAAATTCTGCCGCTTTTTCAGCTCCCACCTTCGAACATTGATATGTCACCTAAGACGTACCTGAAAGATCACCCCATCAGTATTGACGACCTTCTGCCAACGTTCTGAATTCCATCGCGGTAGAACTTGGCGACCCGTGAATTGAAGAAAACATCAAGTGCATTTTACACCTCTACAAGGGATTTGAATTGGTGTCCTCTAAAGTGATTGTCCAAGGAATGGAACAGGTGATAATCGGACGGTGCAATGTCCGAGGAGTACGGCAGATGCAATAGTGTTTTCCATCCAAGGCACAGAATGGTGTCCCTGGGTCATCCTAGCTACATGGGGCTTAACGTTCTCGTGTAACAAGAGGACCCTTTTGCGATTCAGAAATTCTGGCTCCAGAGTTTTGAGTTTTTCTTGAACACAGATCAACTGGTGACATTACATTGTTGCATTGATGTTCTGATCAGCTGGAAGCAGTTCCCGATGCACGATGCCGCGAGCAGTCCAACAAACACACAGGAGGACCCTCTTCTGGTGCAGTGATGGTTTCGGATGTTTTGGAACCGGGTCGTGGGATGCTAACCAATGATGACGGCGCCGTGGAACTTCGTACAGGACCAACTTCTTAACACATGTCAGCACCCTGTCGACAAATGGTTCCTTCCTCAGACGAGACAGCAAAGAAACACAAGTGTCTGCTTGCGCTGCCACCTGGTCCGCAGTCAAATGTGGGATCCACCGACCCAACTTGTAGTGCTTCCCAACTTGGTGGAGGTGCTGTCGAATGGTTTCTCCACTAACACTGAATTGAAGTCCCAGTTCCTCTCATGTCTGGCCAGTGTTCGCCTCAATTGCTGCCTGAAGATTGGGTAGAGTCCCCCGCACCCAAATAAATCCAAAAGAAATAAATACCACCTTTCTTCATTTTGTACATGTGTTGGTCTTCCGGCACCTGACGCTTCTTCGAATGTTTCATCACCGTCCTTAAACTTGTTAAACCACCGCTGCACTGTCCGCGTAGTCAAAGACCTGGCATATCTTTTGCCCCGCTGCAGCTGCATTTGACCCGACTTTGAACTCGTCCAGCATACACACCCTTATGACACTCTGTAGAGTCACATGTTCACAAGTTCACGGTGTGACTGAACTACCACAACCAAGTAGTATGTTGAATATAATCACAGCAACAATTGATCTTTCCCATATCTTCATTCGCATTCAACTCACGATCTGGGGGCCAATGGAACCCAGACCTTCATAAAGAGCGACAGAACTTTCTTGGTTACCTTTATCCCTTTGGGGATCTTATGGTACATTTTGTACCATACGCGTTTTCCATGGTACATTGCGTTATTTCTCTTCTATTTGAGCTTTTTCGTCCGTTTTTTTTTTGTTGTTGTTGTTTGTTTTTGTTTTTGTTTTTCAAGTCCAGAGACATTGTAGAAGACATTACGTATGGTTTCAGACCGTCCTGCGTCCAGACATGGGAGGTGATGACGTCATAATCTTAAAATGTATTTTTTCCCTTTTTAAGCCTATGTTCATTATTTTTTGGCGGGCTTATTTTTGAACGTAGAAGATTGAAATTTTGCACAAACATTCAGTCCACCGAGTAGTATTTACCAGATTTTTTGTTCCGATGTCAGTGCTAAAACAGGGGGGGAACCAGAGGGCAAAGGGGTAAAAAAAAAGGGATATTTTACCCCAAAAATCCCGTTTGTCGTCATTTTCCCCCCTCACATACATGATAGGACCACGTGAGTCATCACATACATGATAGGACCACGTGAGTCATACCATCTGAAAGGCCGTTCCATTCTGAAGAGAATGACGGTCGAATTATTATTCTAGGGTAATTAGGGATGTCTCAGGGATTTTTTGAAAAATATACTTCTATATAGGGAAAAATGGGGCATTGTCGGTATATATATTTTTGGCGGGCTTATTTTTGAACGTAGAAGATTGAAATTTTGCACAAACATTCCGTCCACCGAGTAGTATTTACCAGATTTTTTGTTCCGATGTCAGTGTTAAAACAGGGGGGAACCAGAGGGGCAAAGGGTTAAAAAAGGGATATTTTTACCCCAAAAATCCCGTTTTTCGTCATTTTCCCGCCTCACATACACGATAGGATCACGTGAGTCATACCGTCTGAAAGGCCATTCCATTCTGAAGAGAACGACGGTCGAATTATTATTCTAGGGTAATTAGGGCCGTCTCAGTGATTTTTTATCGAAATATACTTCTGTATAGGGTAAAAGTGGGGCATGGTAGGGAAATTTTTTCTGGCGGGCCTATTTTTTCACGTAGAAGATTGAAATTTTGCACAAACATTCAGTCCACCGAGTAGTATTTACCAGAAGTTTTTTCCGATTTCTGCGTAAAAACAGGGGGGATCCAGAGGGGCAAAAGTTGAAAAAAGGGAAATTTTGCCCCAAAAATCCCTTTTTTCAGGAATTTCCCGCCTTAGATACATGATGGAGACACGGGAATGGTACCGCCTGAAAGACAGTTCTATTCTGAAGAGAATGATTGGCGGATTATAGTCCTAGGGTAATTAGGGATGTCTCAGGATGTTTTTTTCCCTGAGATCATAGTGTTTTATGGTGATTTGGGGCATTGTGGGAATTTTTAATAAAACTTCTCCCGCCCTTACTATTCAAGATAGAAACTTAAAATTTGGCACACACATTCAGTATACCAAGTACTATTTATCAGATTTTTTTTTAGATGGCTACGATCACACAGGGGGGTCCAGGGGGGCCAAAGTTCGAGAAAAAAAATTTTCCTCCGAAATTTTCACTTTGACATTTTTTCCCGCTTCTGGTATATGGTATGAGCATGCAAGTGGTATCATTTAAAAGCCAGCTCTATTCTGAAGAGAATGAGGTATGAACCATGATCCTAGGATAAATAGTGACGATGCAGTAGCTGCTTGACTGAAAGTCTCAAAAATAGCCCAAAAAGCCAAGAGCTCCTAAGGATTAAATTTATATCAAAGAAAAATTGCATTATGTTTAACAATACACTGGATTTATTACTACACAAGCAATGCCTGAAAGGGAGGAAGAGAAATACAAACCCAAACAGTGCAAAATTGAAGCACAAGCAGAGTGTGTAAGAGCTATTTTTCTTCAATTTCTTTCAGAATCCTCCGTTAAATTCGCAACGAATAGTATAAAGTAAGCTGGCGTATGGGAAGATACTTTTAAGTATTAATTAAATATAACTTACAATATTCATGTAGAAACCACTTAAAAGGCATTTAATTTCTCCGTTAGTAACCGAAAATTACTTATATCAATTTTCCTTCCACTAAACCATACACAACACAGTTTAACTTGGAATAAAAGTATTTCATTTCAAAATGGAATGAAATTTCGACATTGAAATATAATTTAGCAATGTGTGAAGAATATTGCGCTTGTTTAAGGATAAAAATGAACAAAGTACTACATATCTTATCGTTCAATGAGCAGTGTGTCAAAGCCAGGTCTCTTGTTTGACGATGGTTACTTTAGTTTTTCTAACTCTGTTCATGTCTTTACGATGAACCGTAAACAACTAAAATGTATTTTTTTGCACTTGACTATCTGCAGACACAAAGCGGTAGTGAGGGAACATAGTGACTAGATGATACAGCGTTCACATCTGGTACTACGAGTTCCTGGTTCGATACCCTGCCAAAAGAGTTGTAGGGACATTATGACCATGGGTTTTCTCGGGTTCTCCCGTTTTCAACAACATTTTCACTTCACCAATTCCTTTATAATCATTAATTTTCATTAATCATCCGTCCTCTTTAGCCTAAGAAACATACTCGTGTTACATAAAACTAAAAGGTTATATTTTACAAAACTACGATGGAAAAACGAGCATTTCTAGATGTTGGAGTGTGAAGAAACTTCAATTTTCCATTGTTGTGGAGGCAGCCTTTTCTTATTCCTCCTTTGACACTTCGATTCTTAATTTGAAGTGTATACAAAATACAAAAAGTTAATCCGTATATAAGTGTCCGATTTTAACCCCTTCCCCCTCCTCACAGGATCCTCGTGATTCACACAGCAGGCGAAAGCCAGCATGTGTGTGGTGTATCATGGTTTCCAAGGTAAACCGATTTTGGGAAGACTGCATCGTACTACTATTCCATGCCAAGTTTTTCGTAACATAGGTACAAAAACAATGCAGAGAAAATGAATGTGCTTTGGAGTCGCGACTATCAAGAACATAATCACCATCAATCCCACGACGTTCCAGCACTTCGTTCATCCAGTAAAGAGGGTAGAAAGCGACCATGTACCGCGGTGCTCTAACTCTAGCTCGGAAGTTGCGTCAAATAGCCCTGCAGGGAAACCCTTCTACACAATGTGTGATCTCAAGGCGATTGCACATAGTACAGTCAGCTGTGAGTCTCAAATTGCGTGTCAAATTAAAGCTTTAAATGGTGTTTAGCAGTTGTGGACATGACTTTACTGAGGCCGATCGGAGGGAAAGATCCACTAAAGTTTGTTGCCACACAAGATGAAGCATAAATTTATCTATTAGACTGTGGCAAAATTCGAGCCGTCACATCCACTCCAGGACACGCAAACAACCGTCCGGACTTCATCCTTCAGTACAAAGTAAGTTTCTCGATGGGATTTCTGGTTGTCGTGGTATAGTGGAGTGAAGGCAAGTTAACGATTGGGAAGGTGCCTAAAACTGCAAAATCAACTCCGCATATTATGAGCAACACATCCTTACAACAAGTTTTACAGAATATCTGCCCTTTGTACGGAAATGCAACAAATTAGGTCCTATGCATATCGATAAGGTTTTATCAACCCGTTCTACACAGAAATTTCTGCAACAGATTACGGCAGATACTGACATCTAGGGTACTCCCTGGTCATACCAGTGAAGTAATCTTACATCAGTCCCATGGATTTTTGTGGCTTCGGCCTATTGAAAAGAACACTAGCATCTCGTCAAATCACTACTTGCTGTGACCTCTGGAAAGCCTATCATAAGGAGGAGCTCGAGATTCTCTTCCGTTCCTGTACTTCAACGGAGCCTTCTACAATGGAAGTTACGGTGCAAGGTCATTACCAAGACATGTGGTGCTCACATCGAGGACAACCGATGGTGGTCCTGTGGGTTTTCCTAAGGTACGTAAAACGCAAAAATCGAACACATGTAGATAGAACAATATTTTAAATCGGTAAAATAATTATCAAAATCCATTTGATTATTTGAGGTTTAGTTGAGAACCATTATTCACTGAGCAGAGACTGATACATGGAAGAACAGAGATCTTATAGCTATTAAATTTTGTTGGTTTCTACATGTTTCCACGTGATTGCACTGCGAGAAAACAAGCTACTTTAGTATATAGGTTGTTGTTAGTATTATATTAATCTGATTAAATAATATAAAGTGAACTTTTACATAAGATGTCAAATCGATTTCGTTCCATGAAATATCTGAAAACTCTTAACGAACTTTATCTTCGGAATCCAGACTTCATCTGAGGAAGACATTGAACTTAACAATGAATAAGCCAAACAAAGAAAGCCTTGATGGAACTTGGGGCTTGATAGTGTAAAGATAAAATCATAGGTTGAAGGAAATACACCAATAAACTATCCATACCGAAACAAAAGTTGTTTGTAGAAGTCCATCTGTTCAATATTGTATTTATATCGGTATAAATTATATTTAAAAAAAACAGGAAAAGCAAAAGAGATTAAATTCATACACTTTATGGGAGAGTAAAGTAATACATTCGCAGTTAGTGCATCCCTTTCAACATTTGAGAGTAATACAGTGGATTATTAATCAGTATTTCACTAATAATTACTTGGAAAGTTCGGACACTGCTTTTTCTCAATTTACTCTAAATAGTTGCAACATTTTGATTTTTCAGATTTCTTTAGAAAGTTCTCTGAAAATGTATTTTACAATACTTCATTTCAAATGCAAGTTGTGTTTTATTCCCTTTTCGCCAATGTAACACAATGTTTGGCGAGATCATCCATGTTAATGTTGAAAATTAATCACCAAAAAGCAATCTTGTGACCTACAAGGTATCCCGTATTGACACGTTTTACTTTTTTTTATAAACAAAACTATGTTTTACTTTCTATTATTAGATGGGAGCGAATAAAATGTCTGCTTTGAAGTCTTGTGAGAAACACCTCATCAACACAACACCTTAGTCATCTGTGTAACGTCAGAAACTCGTTACAGTCCGCCAAACAGGTTGGGATACTCAGGCAAGAGGTAGTCTGTTGTTGAACAGTGTCACATAAAACTGCACCAAGAAGAACACACAATTGCGAGTGTTTTTTCTTTACCAACTAAATTTCTGTGCAGCAAGTCGCAGAATGCATTAATGGTGTATTTGCATCAGCACTGACAAATTCGCTGTTGGCTTGTCAAATTTTGTTCCACTGACACAACATTGTAAAATGAACCCCGTGGGCAGCATCTAACATTATGTCCGGATGACCTCTTTAGGCATGATGTGGAAGTGGTTCCTTGGAAAGGTATTTGTGTCACTGAAAACGAATTAGGGATACACCATAGCAGTGTAGTTCGGCGGGTACTTAGGTAAAATGAGAAAGTTGGACTCAAGCGCACCACATCAGTTGACACAGGCCAACAAGAACCACCTTCTGGAGGTATGCAGTTCTTTGAGTGCAAGGAATAATCAGAACTTTTTGTATCGGATTGTCACTTCAGACGCAAAATAGGCCTGGTAGGGCAATCGTAAACAATCAAACAATTGTTGTATTGTAATCAACATCCAGGAAGATTTCCTAAACCACCTCTCCACCCACAAAACGTGTTGTTGCTAGCATGTTGCTCTATGGTAACAGTGATCTATCATGTCTTTCTCAGGTGAAGTAAAACCATTACTGCAGATCATAACAGTGCTAAATTCCATCAAATGTACCGCAAACATGTCCGCAAGCACTCAACAATACATCTACAGACATAGCGTCCCGCAAAGAACGGTAAAAATTCTCCGTGAGTTGCAATGTGAAAGTCTTCCTCAATCCCGATATCTCTTCCACTAGGTACTACCTATTCCGGCATGTGGGCCCCTTCTTCGGAGGGATGACATTCCCTGAGTATTGGCCGATGCAGCTGATTGAGGACTTCCTCGCAACTCAGACTTCAGACTCTTTTCTGCCACAGAATCCAATCCTTTGCTGAGCGATGACAAACGTTTATTGTTGAAGATGGCGATTATTTTAATTAATCATTGTAGTTTATATTGTTTGGACTCGAAATGACGTACCTGGGGTGGTTACTTCACTCGCCCCAATCTAATATAAATATCCTTCATTTACTGTACACATTCAAGTATTAAATAATACATTTAATCAATCCATACGACCTAGGAAAACAAGAAATATCTGCGAAGTTGAGCTTCCCATTTTCCCCGTGGCTACATCCTTGTTGCTACTTCTAATAGTGTAACAACTCTATGTGTTATTCTTCAAACTGCAAACTATTTGAGGCATTTTGAACGGATTTGTTTTTCGTGAACGCGCAAATAATATTTTAAATCACTTTGTTTCCACTCAACCCAAGAAGCCCTGTGAGAAATACCTGTAATTCAGAAGTAATGCAATTTCGGAAAGTTAAATTCTAAAATGTTAGACATTCTCATAAATACATACCTCATAATGACAAACTAGATTACGATCGTTAGCTTATATTAACAACTATCTCCAGATAGAAATTATTTTCGAACTCTTAAGAAATGAAGTATTTTGAACATCTTTATTCTTAAGCAACAGCAAATTACTAAATGCATTCTTCAAAAATTACTAATTTATGTTTTAATATCGAAATTTGATTCCAATTTATTTTGAAAAATTTGAAGTTAAACGATTGTGTGTGGTTTCGTAACTCCTGGAATTAATAATATTGGTTGTTACCATGGGAAAAGCGTTATTAGTCATTTTTGATTATATTTAATCTGCTTGTATAAATATTGTAATTTATATAATATTAAAAATATCTCTCCGTGTCCCAACTTCCTCTAAACCAGAGTTTCTCAACCTGAGGGTCGCGAAGGTAAGCGGAAGAGATAAATATAACTAGAATCTGATACCGAAAAATATTTTTAAATATTATTTTGAATTTTGTTCAGAGAGGCATATTTTTATTTATATACATTTTAAGAATAAGAAAACGCCTACTTAACATTTTCAGCAGGTACAGTGCGTTCAAAAATCAATGTAAATGAAAGAAGTACGATATGAAGGTAATGACAACTGAATATTGAAATACTAGAAAAATACAAATGTAACAAAACCTACATATTGAAATACAATTCAAATTGAAAGCTAATAAGATACCTGAGCACGGTGTGATTTCATTAGTGCGGCAATATCAGATTGAATTTTCGTGACGCATATTATCAAGTCATTTTCAATTGATAAGTGATTTCTTGTATTTGCTTACCACGGAACACTTTAATGCTAACCATGGAAGAAAAACCACTTTCGCACAGGTACGATGTAGCAAATGGAAGTTTTATTTTTAAAGCAGTAAACACCAGACCAGAATATTCTTCTCTCCTCTTCAGCCAGAATTTGTCCAATCTTCGTTACAAAAAAAGCAGTTGCAAGGTCTTGCCGGACGATAATTCTATTAGTTGATCGAGAAGTTGTAGTTTAGAACTCCTTTTTTGATGGCCTCTTCAATGAAAGGGTTTAATATCCATCTTGAACCAGCACTTTCATCGTAAGAAATATTACTGTTACCATATCCACTATATATACAAGAAATGGTTTCTACTATTATAGCAATAGATGGATATGATAAGATCTACGAGTAGGTATATTAAAAACCCCACACAAGCTTATTACAAACCAGAAATTATAAGAGGATTGCTGGTAAGAGGATGTGATAATTGGGGGTCGTGAAAGGAATTAGGTTGAGAACCACTGGTGTAGCATGGTTCACCTCCTCTCAAATTATGGATGATGTTTATATATGGCGGGTGCCGAAAGATGCGTATGATCTGCAGTGTTTCTACCCCTGAAACGTGGCAGCGTCTTTTTATGATGCTGTGAGTAGCGCAATATCCTAATTTTTAGTATGTTCTTTGCTGACGCTCAATAGTCGTGTCACTGCCCGCGAATTGTCATTTTAGAAGACTGTGTGCGTCCTATAGTTGATATGTTGTTTACGTGCATTAACGCCATATTCCAGGATGATAGCGTGCACATTTACATAAATGGAGCTGTTCGGATGTGATGTCACGAATATCGTGATAAAATTAAACTCTTCCTCTAACACACTCAATTCCGAGGCTTGAATGACAATAATTCATCACCTGTGTTCCGTTTCAAAGATACAAAGCCTGCACAGATTTCCGCCTCCATCGACTTTCCATGAAATTGAGTGATGCAGTGTAGTGCACGTGGAACGGTTTAATTTTCAAGTTGCTACCATTCGTTATATTTATGACTCCCTCTCATGTCACCTAAGACAGGTCGCAAAATTTCAAAATCAGACACACTCGTCAATCCGAAATTGATGGCCGTCAGTATCTCTCACGTACAAATTATGAGAGATCCCCCCTTCCACGGACTTTGGTTTGACAAAGAAAGATTACATCAGGGTATGAAATTTCAAAACCAGACAATTAGATTTAGGATAATCAATTTTGAATTGGACAATTCATACACATGTTAAAAGATATCTTACTTTAAGACTAGAATTACAATGTTGTGAAAACTTTACATTCCGTGTTTTCTCTCATTCAGTGACAATTCTTTTTGTGAGAAACAGAAACTGCGCAGCACTGTGAGTTTATGCAGAAACCATTCCTACTGAACAGTGGTCGCCAGCTCTCAATTTCTAGTCGCCAAAGGCGACCTGGCGACCGGAAATTTTGCGCCCTGGCCTAAGATGTATTTTGAATATGAAAGATGATCCAACGAATGTTATCTTGAAATTGCACTTTTTTCAGGAGCTTCTACTATTTTTATCACCGTCTCTGTATATGTATACTCAATGTTGTTGGTTACATTATAATAATTATTTATTTACACGCATACTATCTTCATCTAAATATTTTCTATCAAAATTTATTGTTAAAGCACCAGAGCTTATAGGGATAAATGGATGCTATAGGGTTTCTGTTTAGAAAATTGAACTTTTTTTTTTTAAGTTTCGATCTCGAAAACAATTTTCCGAGAAAATCGGGTCCTAGCCCAGGAACCGAAATTTTATTTTCCCACAAAAGAAAAAATGTTCAGGTACTAGGAAAACAAGTATTGAATTAGAAGCGAAATTACAAAGAAAAGAGCAATATCAGTAGATTTTCTAACAAAAATGTTGTAGGCGTCTCCCTCGAGCTATGGCTTCACAATTGCTCATCATCATACACATCTTGTAACCATCTTTAGCTAATAATGTTTACAGACGACGTAAAAATGTATTTCGGTTGTCCTCTACAAACACACCGAAGTATGGTTTTTCAGTTTTGTGAACTTAATCAATATGTTGACTATATATTCACGTTCTTATTCCTAAAGCATACCAAATTGAAAAGTTTATTTAGGTTCAGAGGTAACAAACTCTGGCTTAGTTACCAGTAACAATCCTGCCTAAAATGCATTGGTGATGTAAGTCGGTTTTACCCAGAAGCAACTGGGGAGTTTATGGAAAGGATGTGTAGGTTTCGATAGTCTGCACTCAAATAGTTCCTAGTTTGATATAAACAAGCTTCATCCTCTTAAATAAAAATTGTTCCTTCCATTGCATTATTCAGTTAGAAATGCAGCTCTGTCCTTGTTTATTTCTGTTTACTTCTACGTTTCTTAAAATGATGCATGCTCACTGTGTTGTGGAATATGGAGACTGCATATCCACGGAGATAAGCCGAGTAGAGCGAATATTAGGATTTATCTGTAATAAACCCTGAGTGTGAAGATTTAGTTAGATTGCGATGTTTTTGCCATCGAAGTAGAACTAACAAAGAAAACCCCATTAGAAACGTTGAGAATACTGATCTCAGGCTGAAGAACAGTCCTTGTGGCTCGAAGAAGTCATTCTGGAAATGCAATATATTGTGGTGAGGGTGAGTCAAAAGATGAATGACGAATACTAAAATTCGCTTGCTGACGGCATCTAGAACACTTACAATGATCTGCTTGTACGTACATGATCTGCTTCTGCTTCTACACTTACAAGATTTAGAGTTGAGATTTCTGCTATTGGTGGTTGTGATTTGCTTTGCTAGATATGGGTTGACTCAATCAAAGTTTTAAGTACGAATGATCTTGGTGATTCTTCCTAAAACTAACAATTGGAGGTACATGTTAGTATACTATTTGTGTACTGTTACTAATAAATTTCACACTTTCAGAAATATACGGTACAGTAAAATTAAACACCAATATCGTTTGATACTTACGGAAGTCTTTGTAGTGATAAATGGGCAATTTCAACTGAGTCTCGTCCTTGCCTGGAGATTGAAATGTATGGAAGACTTTCTGAATTGGAACGTTGCCAATAATTACAGGCATTTCAATTATCATTGGCTGCGACTCACCTTCGATGTCAATTATAAACTAAGAAAGAAAAAACAACAGATCAACTTATTCACAAGAAATAACTTATTCAGTGAAGTTTATAAGTTAATACTACAAATTAAAGTTTCGTAATAGAGGAACAATAAATACAGTTTTATAAAAGAAATATATATGATTCGTCTGCCTAAATCCACGCGCAATTTCTATTTATAAGAATATTATAGAGGTTCGGTGTTAATGAAGTAATATAAATTTCTCTAAAATGTAAAGGTACAAGTTCACTTAATGTACATTAATCTATATTATATACAGCCCTATAGTCCGACATGAATAACAATATCAAATAATATGTTAAGGCAAAATCTTACATTTTTTTCACTTTATTGTTTACTTGCAACTGAAACACCAGGCGTTGCTAGAAAAACACTAAATACACTATGGTCCCTCGAAATTTGTCCAGAATACGTTGTATTTATTAGGAATGGCCACAAAGTTCCAGCTCCACGAGAAACCGGTTCTTGGAGATCCAGTTTTCAGAACCGGTTCCGAAAAACCCTGTACCGAAACCAGATATTAGGATCCGGTTCTACATCTGGATCCGAAAACCCGGTCCGGGAACTTAGAAACCGGTTTCAGATCTGGATCCGAAACCCCCAAAGACTCGTAAAGGAGGCACAAAATAGGGATGGGCACGAGTCGAGCTGAAACTCGACTCGACTCGAAACTCGACTCGAATTCGAATTAATCCCAGAAGCGACAGTCCTATTAGCGACAGGAACTGTTATCTGTCCTATGAGCGACCGATTCATTTACATTGAGATGATAGAAGATGATATGATTCCATCTCGTAAAGTATGTTTGCCTCTGATGTTATTAGCGCCCGAACAACCTTGGTATGAAATATGTGCGTGCCAGTGATACTGTTCGTCAAATATATTTTTCCTCTACTGTGAGTGCAAATAAAACGTATTTTAATTTTGAGTTAGATTTGACATAAAACATATCAAATAATTTAACAAGACAACAGGGATATTTCCATGAAAAGTATATTCCTATGTAATTATTGAAAACCAGTTGTAATATCCCCTTTCTTCAAAAGATCTGTTTTCTGTACTTAATTTGATTCAAATCTAATTACTCACTAAGCAAAGTAATATATTTTATTTTGAAAAACTTAAACGTGTAACAGCTTCGCCGTGAATAAAATGAAAAAAAAAATGTCAATGACAAAAGTCAGCTTTTGAGATCCCTTATATCTGATTGGCTATTCTCAACCAATCCCACCAATTACAATGCAGTTTACTCTAAACAATCCAAATTGTAAACGAAATCTTTAAACTACCTTCTTCACTATTGTAAGCTACAAAAACATAAACTAATTGCTTAATTTGCCTTCCTCCCTTGTTTTGACTTATACATAAAAGCTTGTAGTGTAGCAATCTGAAATAGTACCTTATAACTAGACGAACTGTTAAGTCCTGCGAGAGATTTGTAACTTGTGTAATAATTTCTTCGAATACACCGTGTTTTTAGATTTCTTTGATGTACTCAAGTGGTGAACATCCTCTTTCCATGGGCGCCCGATTGAAAGGCAGGGGTTGCCTTCCTGGCTCACAAAATGTATACGTAATATAGCAAACCACATATATTAAATATCAGATATACCAGACGTGATAGGAGATGCCCTTCCCTAGAAACTTTTCTTCGGGTGCCCCTACCTCTTTCTGATTTCTTTCTTATGCCATAAACATATTCAATCTAAACTTATGCTCCGTATAATTTTAGCATGAAATTTTTAATTATATTAGAATCATAGATAAATACTCTATGTATTTAGTTAGTTTTCCCCTTGATATAGTCAATGTATTCATAGAAATTAATTCAAAAATATAATATTAGGAAAAACGTATAAAAGATTGTTAATGTAATCAGAGCATTCTCATGTATTAAATTCAGGCAGAGCGAAATTTTTCATAGTATATTTTTTTAGGTTCTAATTCACATTAGCATGAAACAAGTTAAAGAAGAGGTAACCTTATCTTCTTCCATTATCTTAGTATGAACGAATCAGTGACTCATAAAGCAGTTAACAGATCGAATTGGTCGCTCATAGGACAGTTAACAGTTCTTGTCGCTAATAGGACTCTCGAAAGTGGGAATACACCTCGAATTCGAGTCGAGTTTCGAGCCGAGTCAAAGGTAGTTTTCTCGAGTCGAGTTAATGTTTTTGAGATCGAGTTTCGAGTTGAGTCGAGTTTGATACAAGGCTCGCTCGTTTAGCTCGTTTTAGCTCGTTTTGAAATCATGGCCTGATTAAACTGGAAAGCGAAAGCCATGAGAAATGAAAGCCGTAATGTGGAATACTTTTAGTCTTGCTCAGGAGACACTGCTCAGGGGACACTGCTTGCATCTCATCTCGTCGCGATAACGAGACCACAATTGATTGTTTTTAAAAATAAAAAGACAGCCTCAAATGTCGTGAGCACCAATATATGTATATACTGTAGTTTTTACCATCAAGGCTGAGACCTGCACGGTCGTATTTCTGAACCTAAGCAGAAGCCCAACCGGGGTAGTGATGTCAACGTGCTCGGCTCGGTTCAACTGAGCGAACAGTTCGAGCCGGCTCGGTTGGGATGAGCCATCGGCTCGGCTCAATTGAGCCGATGGCCAGAGCCGGTTCGTTCAGGATGAGCCACCGAATCGGTTCGGTTCGGCTCAGGTGAGCCATCGGTTTTTGCTGTCTCGGTTAGGTGAGGTGTTGACTTGGCTCACTTCTCGGTTCGGCTCGATAGTAGATGAGCTGTGAGCCGAACCATTCAATCCGTTGACAACCCCAAACCCGGGCTGAGCACCGCGGTGATTCAGATAACTGCTAACTCCAGAACACAAAAATAACAGCGTTGCCGGGGTATTCTAAGATGGATATAGGCCTATACAGGATGTGTCCCATGTAACCCCTCTTTAATCAAATTGATGTCGTTATCAATTTATCTCCTGGTATACACCTTTATGCTATAACCTTGTTGAAGCAGCTCTCACGTTATGAATACTCATAATTAATTAATCAATACGTAAAATTTACCATATTTTCCAATATTTTATCATATATATCTCGAATTACCCCCTCCAACCATAATCATCAAAATTAAATCTCCTTGTCTTTATATATGTGACTGTATAGCTGTGTTGAAATGGCTCCCATTATGAATGATTAATAAAAGGGATAATTCAAAATTGATCACTTTTCTGAATATCTTATCATAGGCTATATGGAGAAATTACTAATTTTTCAGTATTAACATATTGCTTTATTAGTCTGTTTTTCTGTTAGTATCAATCATTATAAAGTATTCTAGTGACAAAAGAAATCATACTTAACTTTAAATTATCTTTATAATACTCTTTCGTAATATTCCTATATTGTCTTTAGCTGTATAATTTTCGTATGGTATTTTTAAATTCCTCATATTTAGAATTTCTTGCGAGAAGAATAATCTCATCTAGTTTCTACATATTATTATTATTATTATTATTATTATTATTATTATTATTATTATTATTATTATTATTATTACCAATATTTGCAAAAAGCTTATTCCGGATAACAATGTTGTTATTTGTATAATATGGGCAACTCGTGGAAACATAATTGTATGCCACATTTTCCGACCTTCGAGTATGTATGATAAGAAAGTTCATCATTCCTATGCAATTCGATACAATGACACATACCAAACAAGTTTCCCTTGTGGTCACTCCACCTAATAACTTAATTATACCAGAAGTGACAATTATCATGATGTTCGCTAAATCCTCTCGTATCATGGTAAAAATGAAATGAAATCTTTAAGTTTCGTGTCCCACGGTTATGCCGGTTAGGCCAAAGATGGAGTGGGTCAGTGGGTCGGCGGGTCAGTGGGTCGTGGGTCAACAGCATATGACCCACAGTGACCCACCACCCACCATGACCCACTGCGACCCACCGACTCAGTATGATATACCGACTCACTCTGCTCACTACATTGTAGACAGTATCTTCTGAAGACTGGTAAATTTGTCTTCGTTTTACTTTCAAGACCTTCATTTTCCTTCGTTTTTCATTTGTTTCTGTCTATTTACCTGAGGTGCATATATCTAAATAAGTAAAAAAAGAACTTCAGGAACTTTTGGATATTGATAATTATTTTTAATTGTAATAATAGCAATAGGATTTATACTACTACTTGGCTTTCGAGACCTGTGAGTTTATAGAGGAGCTATACTGCTGGAAAAATTACATTTTTGAATCACTGTAATATATAAATTATTGTATAAAAAATGAATGTAACTATGTGTGCCTAATCATCACGGTCAAATTGCAAAGTCAAATGAAATTACTTTTGGTATATAGTTAGGGCTTAATCCAAACTGGAATGTTATATTGCTTTCATTATAATGCATAATATCCTAAGGAGGTAGTGAGGATCCGACGTTTTGCGAAAAAAAATAGTATCTCGCTCGCCGTTAAACTTTCGGAACTGAAATTCAGTCTATTAACTCTTTATTGAAAATAAACAGAATGTGCCCTATCATTTTTTTAAATTCTCCTATATGGGGGAGCACTTTCTATATATGGAAAATTGGTAGTGAATTGGTTTGTAAAAATGATTGAAAACGATCGATGTTATTTAAGAAAAACAATCAGAAACAAAAAATACAGTACTTGGCTTTATATACCCATTGCCTTCTACTATAATAATTGCTGAAGCGTATGCTTATTACATGGAGCGCTTACAGCACAGGGCAATCAACCCATAAAGTTGTGAGAAAAATAGGCATAAAATTTGTACTGTAAGCTTAATTACACGGAAATTTTAAGTTTGGAATGTACACTGAGAAAAAAATTGTAGGTGGCGTACTTAAAAAGATAGGTTACATGCGTAATTCCTGTAGTTTTTGGACTTGACGTACAGCAGACGTATAACTGAAAATGCATGTTTTATAATACTTTCTGTATAAGTGTTCCATCTATACGTACTTTCTGTATGAAACAATATAGGCGGTCAGGATCTCACATACAAATGGACGTATATAACATATAGCTGACGAAGGTAACATAAGTATATGCATGTGATATACGGAAAACTGTTAGATGTCAGACATCCTGCAACGGCATGATGTAACATCTAAGGGCAGTGCCTATGTAGCATACAGATAAGGTATGTTCCGTACTGATTTTTATAGTAAGCAATAGGATACCTACCGTATATTTGTACAATATACCGTTGTCCGGAGAACGGATTTTCCACTGTGTACGCATAATTATATGGAAAATTTTACACTTTTTTTTTCCTTTACGTTGGTCTACTTACCTTGATTTGGAACCTTCAAATTTCATCCTTTTTTCCACTGAAAAGTATCGATAATTAAACAAGGAAATAATTATACTATGATAATTTAATTGAAATTCATCGTAATTTGGCACATGGCAAACATCAGTGTGGTAATTGAAAGGGAAGGAGGGAAATTCCCATTCACCTATGAACACTTTCCAGGAACCTCGTTCCCTTTCGCTTTCTACACGGGGTAGGGAACTTAGTAATGTCATCAAACCTTCATTTGTAATTACAAAAATTAAATTTATAAACAAATAAAAAATCATCAGTTTATCAGGCTTTAATTGATATTATTGTCAAGATTCCCTATCGAAGGTGTGGTAGATGAAGTTTCTGTTCTCCATGAGTCGACATTGCCAACTGACATGGTCAATATGGAAAAATGTTGTATGGTGATAGAGAGATGATACTTCTTGCTGAGTATTTCAAAACTGACCAAGAAAAATCGTTATCAGATTTAAGTCTAACAAGCAGATTGTCGTTGAGGAGTTGCAGAAATCGGGTAGAAGTATTATCAATTTCCACGACAGAGTGCGAACGGGGATTTCCTCTTATGAATTTACAGATGACTGATATTAGAAATAGACTAAGTGCTCAAACATTGTCTAACTTGTTGTTCATCAATGTTAATAACCCTACCCTAGACAAGCTCAAAGTAGACGACCTAGTTATTTCTTGGCTGAAGGATGGACATTCCGCTGCGGATGATTTACCACGAAGATGTTACCAACAGGAAATAAACCCGATTTCAGATTTGTTTTAAGGTGGAAAGATACGAGTTACGGAAAATGTATACTTGTATTACTAATGGCTTATTTGTGTTATTCAACTTTGTACCTAATTTTTTAAGTCTCTTCTTTGCTTTAGGTAAACTACTTTGATTAAATATTCATAATAATTGCATTTATGCATACGTGGTGTATTAGTGATTACACAAATTACAATTATGAGCATACTTTATGGAGATGCTCTCACATAGGGTACCCGAGCACCTTTATACACTATGAAAAACTGATTTTTCAAGTCTTTTGTGAAAAAAATACTGTGAACTGAGAAACCATAATCTTTTCCATATTGTACAGGGGTATTTTCCTGCAAATAGAAGTTTCTTTCGGAATGCGTTCAGAAATTAACACTTGAAAGAATACTCTCTTAGTACAAGTATATTTTAGGCACACACTAATTTCCCCCCACCTCGGACTGTTTCAATTTCCTCACTGACAAACATTTTACCATATTATATCAAGGTCAGATCCACCGTTATTTTAACAGAGTGGTGCTTGAGCAATTGACTAGAAATTCAAACTCCAATTAGTGACAATTTCACAGTCTTGATTTATTACAAGTGTAAACTCTTTAATCAGTACAGAAGAGGCCGTGGATCGTGTTCAGAGTTGATGAGGATGGATTTTGGTGAGTCAGAGTAGGTCACAGTTGATGATAGTGGTTCATGGTATGTGGTGGGTCACGGTGGGTCAGAGTGGGTCAGTGGGTCAGTGGGTCGTGGGTAAAGTTTTCATTGACCCACGCCAACTCTGGGTTAGGCTAAAGGAGACGGCAGTGTTGGGCAAAATCAATTGAAATCAATTGCAATTGATCAATCAATTGAAAGTAATTGCTCTGAAAATCAATTGCAATTGATTTCAATTGCAATTGATTTCAATTTGTAATTGACAATTAATTTCAATTGCAATTGAATTCAATCATAAAATTTGCAATTAAATTTTCGTCAATTGTTAATTGTTAATTGGTAACCAGGCAACTGAAACTTTTAATTGTTAATTGTCAATTGCAAAGGGTGCAATTGAAACATTTAATTGTTAATTGCAATTGACAATTGAAACTTGTAATTGTTAATTGTAATTGTTAATTGCAATTGAAATCAGCAATTAAAACTGAAGATAAGAAGATGTGTGTGTATTGTGTTGTCCACTTGTTACTGTTTTACATATTTCAAATAAGGTACTTAAAGGTACTTTCAAATAAGATACCTACCATCCTTCCCCCCCCCCCCATGGGAAGAAAGCCGGGAAACTAAGTATTTTTTAAAATATATTATGTTTATGGTTCTATCCCCCTCGAAAGAACTCTATATGCCCGTCATGCATACAATAGGAATGGGCACCAACGAGTTCGAGCGAGTTTTCTTTAAAACTCGACTCGACTCGAAGCAGACATCTTTGAGCTCGACTTGAGATCTCGGCTCGAAAAATTTCCCCCAACTCGACTCGAATTCGGATCGAGTTTCCAGTCGAGTCGAGCCAATTCGAGTTAAATTCTTTGTGTAGTTCCAAGTACTACTATCTTCAAGTATCATACATAGACAATATAATTATCAATGATACTACTACTACTACTATAATTAATTATCATTATAACACCGTGTACCTGTATAAACATGGAATATAGGCGGTTTGTATCGGAATACTAAAAATTAGTTGACTGTCGATCTCGGTCGTCAAGAAATCTTCAGGAGGCAAGGACATCGGTCACGAGGTTCTTGGTTTGAGTTCAGGAGGAGCAAGTATTCGGGCTCGAGCCAAAAATTATTAAAAGTTATGGGACTCCAGCCAACTATGTTCAAAACTGCTCGACCCGGGTTTAGGGTTGTCAACAGCTCAAGCGGCTCGCTCACAGCTTATTCACTTATCGAGCCGAACCGAGAAGTGAGCCGAGCCAACAGCTCATCCAACCGAGCCAGCTCGAGCCGATGCTCACACGAGCCGAGCCGACCCGAGCTGATTGCTTACCCCAACCGAGCCGGTTCGAGCCATCGGCTCAGTTAAGCTGACTCGAACCCAGCCTATGGACTCGTTTCAACGGAGCCGGTTCAAGCCATTGGCTCAATTGAGCCCAGTCGATGGGTAATCCCAACAAGCCAGTTCAAGCTGTACGCTCAGTTGAACCGATCCGAGTCGGTTGACATCACTATTCCGGTTGGGCTTCTACTTTGGCTAAAAAATTGGACCGTGCAGTACTCAGCCTTGATGGTAAGAATTACAAAAAAAGATATGAAATCTTTAGTTTTACGTCCCACGATTATGCCGGTTAGGCTAAAGGAGACGGTGATGATAGGAAATGAATGAAATGAAGAAAGTGGGAGGAAACGGGAGAACCCCGAGAAAATCCACGAGCACGGTGTTTGTTCACCACAAAGTACAAACTGCGCGAGCTGGGATCAAACCAGGGACCTCAAGCACCGGAGGTGAACGCTCTACCACTGACCCACCGCGCCAACTGGTAAGAACTACAGTATATACTTATATTGGTGCTCACGGCGTCATTAACTTGTTCCGCCACCAACGAATTTCAAGGTACTTTGTTTTGCATCTTTTGTGCGTGTTTTGTGTCGCTTTATGCGCCTATTCCCACATTTTGTGCATCACCGGAAGTGGGTCAAAATGGGCCTACAAATATGGCGGAACAAGTTATTGCTCTTCCGCCACCAATGAATTTCGAGATCGTTTCCTTCACATCGTTTTGTGCCGTTTTGTGCGTCTACTTCCGTTTTGTACGTCGTGGGATGTGGGTTAAAATGAGTCCCCAAGGTGGGACGAAAACGATCAAGAGTTCCGCCACTATTAAATCTCGAGGTCGTTAATTTCACATCGCGTACCCTTTTGTACGTCTATTTCGACGTTTTGTGCGTCACTGGAAGATGGTCAAAATGGGCCTCGAAGGTGGGACGAAAATGACCCACTGCTCCGCCACTACCGAATTTCGAGGTCCTTCCTTTCGTATCGACTACTGAATTTTCGTGTTGTTTCGTGCCCCCATTTCCACGTTTCGTGCGTCACCAGAAGTGGGTCAAAATGGGCTTCCAAGATAGGACGAAAATGACCCACTGTTCCGCCACTATCGAATTTCGAGTTCGTTAATTTCACATCGCGTACCCTTTTGTGCGCCTATTTCGACGTTTCGTGCGCCACTGGAAGACGGTCAAAATGGGTCTCGAAGGTGGGATGAAAATGACCAAGAGTTCCGCCACTACTGAATTTCGATATCCTTCCTTTTGCATCGACTAGTGGATTTTCGTGCCGTTTCGTGCCCTTATTTCCACGTTTTATGCGTCACCTGAAGTGGGTCAAAATGGGCTTCCAAGATGGGACGAAAATGACCAAGAGTTCCGCTACTATCGAATTTCGAGGTCGTTAATTTCACATCGCATACCCTTTTGTGCGCGTATTTCGACGTTTTGTGCGTCACTGGAAGACGGTCAAAATGGGCCTCGAAGGTGGGACGAAAATGACCCACTGCTCCGCCACTATACCTACCGAATTTCGTGGTCCTTCCTTTCGTGTCGACTAGTGAATGTTTCGTGCCCTTATTTTCACGTTTTGCGCGTTACCAGAAGTGTGTGAAAATGGACCTCCAAAGTGTGACCAAAATGACCCATTGTTCCGACACTGTCGAATTTCTAGGTCGTTTCCTTCGCATCGTTTAGTGATTATTTTTCAAAAAGTTTTCTGTGCCTACTTCATCGTCTTGTGCGTCACCGGAAGTGAGTTAAACGGGCCTTTAAAGTGGGAGTTAAATGGCTCACTATTCCGCCACTATCGAATTTCGGGGTTGGTTCTTTCGCATCATTTAGTTTGTATTTTGTACCGTTCTGTTCGCCTACTTCCACGTTTTGAGCATCACCAGAAATGCGTCAAAATGGTCCATCAATGTGTGAGAAAATAGAGCCATTGTTCCGCCACTATCGAATTTGGAGGGTCGTTTCTTTCGCATCGTACAGTGCCTGCTTTGTACCGTTTTGTGCTCCTATTTCCACTTTAGTGCTTCTATTTCCACTTTAGTGCGACAACAAAAATGGGTCAAAATGGCCTACAAGTATAGCGGAATAACTTAATGCTGTTCCGTCACCATCAAATGAGGTCGTTTCCTTCACATTTTTTATACATGATTTGTGTCGCTTTGTGCATCAGTGGGAGAGGGTCAAAATGGACCTTGAAAGTGGAATGAATATGTCTTTCTCTGCCATATTTGTAGGTCGCCTTTGACCCACTTTCGTTGGCCTACAAAACGTGAAAGTATGCGCAGAAACGGTATAAATATGCACTAAACAATGCGAAAAAAGCGACCTTGAAATTCGATACTGGTGGGAGAGTGGATCAGTTTTCTTCCCACATTGAATGCCCATTTTGACCCACTACCATTGAATCACAAAACGTGGAAATAGGCTTACAAAACGGTAGAAAACACGCACAAGACGATGTGAAGGAAACGACCTCGAAATCGTTCCTGACGGAACAGCATTAACTTGTTCCGCCATATTTGTGTTTTCATTGGGAAGGCCGATGGGGGCTGAATTTGAACGTAAACACTATCGGGGGTGTCACTATAGGTCTGAGCAACCCCGATAAATATGGATTCGACACAAATTCTAGTACTTTTACATGTCCCGGTGAACGCCCCCTCAGACCCCCTTGGTTCGTATTGTGAAAAAATCTCCTCTGGCCCCCACCAACCCCCAACTAATACCGCGAAAATTATGAATGTGACACTAACATCTGCCATTTTCTACTACTTTTTACATATGCCGGTAAAAGTCCCTATAATCCTCTGGTTCCAATTTTGAAAAAAAAACAATGCCTCTGGCCCGCAGCCGATGGGGGCTGTATTTGGAAGTCAACGCCTGTGGAAGTATCACCATTCATCTCAGCGACAGCGAAAACTATGGATTTGACACTAATATCGGTCACTTTTCATTATTTTTACATGTCTCGCAATTCCCCACCCCCGGTGACTCCCGGCCCGCATACAATGGTGGCTAAATTTGAAAATCATCGCTAATGAAAGTATCACCATTGATCTCAGCCACCGCGAAAACTACGGATTTGACATCGGTCATTATGGATTATTTACATGTCTCGTGATTCCCGTTATAATGCCCCCGTTTCTTATCTGATGGGGGCTAAATGTGAAAGTAAACGCGGTCTTGAGTTTCACCAATGAGCTCAGCTACCCCGAAAACTATGAATTTGACATTAATATCGGTCATTTTCGATTATTTTTTTACATGTCTCGGAATTTCCCCCTCTGGTGACCCAAGGCCCGCATACAACGGTGGATGAATTTGAAAGTCATCGCTAGTGGTAGTGTCACCATTGATATCAGCAACCGCGAAAACTATGGATTTGACACTAATATCGGCATTTTGGATTACTTGTACGTTTCGGCATTCCCCCCCCCCCCTCGTTGACCCACGGCCCGTAGCCGGATACGGTGAATTTGGAAGTTAATGCGATCGGAGTTTCACCATTGATCTCAGCGACCGCGAAAACTATGAAATCGACACTGATATCGGTCATTTTCTACTACTTTTACATGTCCCGGTAAACGCCCCCCTGAGACCCCCTGGTTCGATTTTTTTCGAAAAAGCTTTGCCTTGGTGTGGGACCTGGACCAAGGTATCTTTGACCAAAATTTGGTAACTCTCGGTCGACTTGTCTGGTCCCCAGGCCGGTACCGGTAAACGTCCCCTGGAGACCCCTAGTAAGGAATTTAAAAAAAGCTCTTCGTCTTGGTCTGGGGCCTAGACCAAGCTACCCGTGACCAAATTTTGAAAAGTTTCGGTCCACTCGTCTCGTCCACAGGTCGCACAAAGATAGACAAATAGACACACGAACAAACTCTATTTTATTTATATTAGAAAGGTGAGATCCGCCGTTATTGTATTAGTGCGGTGCTTGAGCTATTGATCGTAAAAATTCAAACTCCGATGAGTGATAATTTTATAGGCTTGTTTTATTACAAGTTTAAACTCTTTAGTCAGTAGAGAAAAGGGCGTGAATCATAGGTCAGAATTGATGACAATGGGTTTTGGTGGGTCTGTGGGTCGCAGTGGGTAAGAGTGGTTTATGGCGGGTGGTGGGTCAGAGTGGGTCACGGTGGGTCGTGGGTCACGACGAGTGGTGAGTCAATTGGTCGTGGCTAAAGTTTTCATTGCCCCACGCCCTCTCTGAACTACAGTGTTGAAAATTAATCAGTGAAAATCAATTGCAATTGATCAATCAATTGAAAGTAATTGCAGTGGAAATCAATTGCAATTGAATCAATTGCCAATTAATTTCAATTGCAATTGAATTACAGAATTCAATTGCAATTACTTTCCACTGCAATTACTTTCAATCAATTGATCAATTGCAATTGATTCTCCTTTTTTAATGGCCAACTGCAATTAACAATTAACCATTACTTATTTCAATTGTTAATTGCAATTAACAATTAAATTTACAGATTAATTGTTAATTGTTAATTCAATTGAAATTTGCCCAACACTGGGAGACGGTGATGATGAGAGATGAGTGAAATGGTGGAATGAAGAAAGAGAGGAAACGGGAGAACCCCGAGAAAACCCACGAGCACGGTGTTTGTCCACCACAAAGTCCATACGGCGCGAGCTGAGATCGAACCAGGGCCCCAAGCACCGGAACGCTCTACCACTGAGCTACCGCACCCCCCACATATCATGGTAAATAAAGTGCTGACTTTGCTTCTTAATATTTTGTATGGTCGGAAATTCTCTTTTATCTTATTCATTGGAGGCAAACGTTCTTACAGATTTAGACTGGACTGCAACTGAACACGTGTGGTTTATTGTTCAACAGCCCTGCAACTCTGCAAGTAAACAAGTTACCACCAAACGGAATCTGTAATCATAGGTCCCTACAGAGGTTCAGACTTTTCTTTACTGAATAGTTTTAAGCTCTTTCCTTTTTTATATTAGGCAATAAAAATAGGAGAAGAACAATATTACTTTTCTGCGGCAGTGTGTCATTTATTTAAGCAAAGCTATGGTAGTCAAAATTTGCAGACACTCCTCAAATAACAGGAAGAATCCCACAGCTATTTACAAAGGCAATCGGAAAAACAAGTTCATTTCTCTGCTTTCACAAAATATTTATATGTGTGACACTTTGCGTGCTGAAATTAATAATAATAATAATAATAATAATAATAATAATAATAATAATAATAATAATAATAATAATAATAATAATAATAATAATAATCTACAATATATTATCATTATTCATACTTTATCTTATTTCTGACAGCAGTGTTACATACATAATTTTGTCTTCTTCAATCACAAGCCACTGTTGTGCTTATCCGACACAAATCTCTCCTTCATATCGTTCTGTCTATTTACTCAGTAAAGTACTACTAGACTAATATTCATTCACAACAATTCTTTGACCCAATACTTGATCCAATTTGTTTTGTATATACCCACATTCATGTCCAGTTCCATCTATAGAAGCTAGTGTAAAAACAATTTTGTTCACGAGCGTTATAGTAGTGTATGATTGAATTCTGGATATATGAAGGCCCATAAATATACAAATTACACATGGACCGTTAAAATTAGTGCAATATGCATTGGGCCGCGGAGAACTTTGCATTTGAATCAATTTTACACGAATCCCGAGAGAACAATTCGCGAATGTAGCATAGATTGTGTCTTAAGTTACTCATATACAGACCATGACAATAGTCTAGGAGACAAAGTTTGTGTCTGTCTCGCATCGAAAAAGTATCGTAAAAGTGGTAGTCTCTTAGGAAGTGTATATGTACCTGGAAACGTATGACTTCATGCCCACCATCACCCATCTTTTGCAGAATTAACTGCACGAGAGATATATTTATTTATACATTACTAAGCTACCAGATACAATCTCAGAGGCCATTTTACACTGGAGCACTCAACAAATCAACAATAATAACAACATTGAGAAAGGAAGTGGAAGGATGGTGGCCAGGGTCTGTATTTTAAGGTACCGTCTCAACATTGACCGGGTCTAACTGAGGAAAATCCTGGAAAACCTCAATCGGGATACTGAACTCTGGATTCGAGTATGGGACCTTCCGATTGCAAAGCAAAAACACTGTAATAATAATAAATCTTTGAGTTTTACGTCCCACTCTTACGTCGGCTAGGCTAAAGGAGATGGGGATGATAAGAAATGAATGAAATGGTGGAATGAAGAAAGTGGGAGGAAATGGGCGAGCCCCGAGGAAACCCATGCACACGGTGTTCACTTGGCGGGAGCAGAGATGGAACCCGGGACCCCATGCACCAGACAAGAACGCTCTACCAATGAGCCACGGCGGCCCTTATAATAATAATAATAATAATAATAATAATAATAATAATAATAATAATAATAATAAGTTGTTGTAGTAGTAGTAGTGTCATTGATAATAATTGTATTGTGTATGTATGATACTTGAAGAGAGTACTTGAACTACACACACGATTCGGCTCGATTTTGCTCGTTTTGGCTCGACTCGACTCGTTCAAAGAAAACTCGCTCGAACTCGCTCGTGCCCATCCCTAGGCACAAAGTTGACCTTCAAAACACTCCAAAGTGGACCAGACACTTGCGCTCCCCCTGCCCAGACTGACTTGTGCCTCCCCAGAAAAAATGTTGGTTCACCACTGGGTGTTTGACCAAATGAGTTTGCCAGTTTGCCTGTTTAGCCAATGAGTTTGGCAGTTAAAAATTTGTTCGTCACCAGTGACATTAATTGTACGTATTAGACTAATGACATTTTAAAATTTCTTCTGAATAATGTCACTCATATGTGTATTAAGAGATACGACAGAATGTAGCAAAACAATCAGCAGAAGGTGAATTTTGTATCAGAAAGGTTTTATATTTTTTAGATACACATGTTTGTGTATAAAAATATTTGTAGAATGCACAAATACTGAAGTTTAGTGCATTGTGCAAACACAAATTGCCTAAATTTTTAAATTTCTGTAGCTGGAATTTTGCCTTTGCATTGCAATGTATTTAGAATTTCCAGGGAATTCAAATTGTCCGTAGATACATTATTGAGGTAATTTTTCATCGGAAATACTTAAATACACACAAGGAAAGTAAAAGGGTCATTCCACGCCGAATCGTACAGGGGTGTCACCCGACCATCTCAGATTGCAATGAAATTTAGTATACAGTATCTTTAGACAAATATAAGAACCCGTATTTTTTATTTTTTCCATAATAGCTCTGGTTTGGTTTTGACTGCCTTCGAAAGAGAACTCTGCCCGACGATTTTGTGTATGCTGCGATAAATGAACGGCACGTCACTCGGAACCTCAACTTATCATCATAAGGCCACATTTGACCCAAATATATTCAAATTCATCAGACTAAATAGAAATTGCATGAGGATTTTACAAATCAGGTCCAAAACGGCATAATGATATTTCCAAACTATGAAATTTAGTTTCAAAATGGCGGAATAGAATTTTTCGAAGATACTTTTTAAATTGCGCATAACTTTTTTCTCTAAGCGGGGAATTCAATGAGTTAATGCCGTTTAAGGGAGTGCATAATGCTCTATTAGGAGAATAAAAAATATCCGTGGGTTTTGGCTTGTAACAGCCTACAGAGCGCCTAAGTCAATTTATGACCTTAAGTTTGAGAGTACGTTCAATACACCATAGATGTTACAAAATATTGCATTTCGTAAAAGAAGCACGGCACTTGGTAACTGGGATAGTAGTTTGCAACAGAAACTATTTTAGTACGAGGCCCCTTAAAAATATACCTTAAAAATCAAGATGGTGGCATTGCAAAATGGCGGCACATGGTAGCTAGTTTTGCGTCACACAAATACAAATTGACGTAGGGCCATGTAACAATACAGTGAAACCTCTGAATAACAGACACCAATGGGACGGGAATTTTTGTCCGTTACTGAGAGGTGTCCGTTACAGAGAGGTTACAAAAATTTTATTTTCTCAACGGTAATTGTATGCAGTAATATACAGTAAATACATTATGTATGAGCTTAAATACGTAAAATTCAATATGAAAATACTCTATTTAGTACGTATTTGAATTACTGGGACAGATGAAGGAGAAATTCATTTCTGTTAAATAATATTATTGTTGGGGAATGTGTTAATATTTTCCTATACTGCAAATGATAGTGCGTGTATGGTATTTTTTTTTTTTAAGGACATGTCATCACCCTGTACAAAATCCATTAATTCACTTACCGCCTATATTAAAAGTAAAAATAGCTTTAAAAAGTATGCAATATTATTATTAAATACTGAAAATGTGGAGAAGAAACTCTTGGGGATTTTTTTTTTGGAAAACGAAGGGAGAAATTTCTTTGGGAAAAGTCTGCAATAGTTGTCTGCCGTGTACATCCTACGGACACTAGTTTCTGTTCGAAATTTGCTTTCAACTGTTGGATCAATTGGAAAACTTCTATTTCACCGCGATTAATTGCAAATTTCTTTAATTGTTCAACTGTTTGACACACCAATTTGTACAAAAGAGAAAAATTGCTTTTCTAAAAAAGTAAGAGATAAAACATTGTTCGTTGAAAAATGTTATCGCAAAGACATTGAGAATTCAAGATGGCAACCATGTTTGGAATCGTATGCACTGTATATTGCAATACAAGCGCTCATTGGTATTCGATTTTAGAGTGTCAGCTGACAGTAACGCCATTACATTGCTACTCATTTCAGCATAAGTTCTCTATTAATACCCTATTGACCACGGTAATTAATACCCTATTGACCACGTTAAACTACAAATTGTCATTGTTAGCTCTACCAGATCAGTCACGAGCCGCCACTGCTGCCTAACCACGTACAAAATATTCAATTATCCAAACAAACATTTAATTATCCCGGCAAGTCTGCTTGTCATGGTATAGGCGGAACTGTCAAAAGAAGTGTAACGCGTGCAAACTTGCAGAGACCTTACAAAGAACAAATATGTACAGCGCAGCAAATGTCACAGTTTTGCAGTGAACACTTTGCACCTAAAGTGACCATCCAGTTTATCAAGGAACAGGATGTTACTGCCGTGGCAGCTAATCTAAACTTGCGTTTTTCAGAACATGAAACTGTACCAGAAACCCTTTCCTACCATTATTTCAAGCCAGTATCCACAACGGAAATTGCTGCAAAGAGGATGAGCAACGATGATAGTTTCTCTCTGAGGTAGAGCTTTTCACAGGTGACAAGATTAAGAGAACTTCAACTTAGTTCCTATAGTTGTGTATACGAAGAACAGTGTTATATTGGGATGATATTAGAACTTGACGACGACAGCAACGATGTATGGATCAAATTTATGCATCCTCATTTGCCTTCAAGGAGGTTGTACTGGCCAGAGGATAAAAACCGCGGCAGAGAAGACAAGTGCTGGGTTCTACTTGCGAATATTCTATGTGCGATAGAAGTTCCTGACGTTATCACGCAATTCGGAAGGCTGCAATACAAACTCACTGCAAAGAGAGTTAAGGACATTCAGGCAACATGGACTAAACGAAATTAAATGTACTCTCAGCATTACTCAAAGTTAAGTATTTCAGGTTAGGTACTTCATGTATGTTTGTTTGACGTTCTATTCACTTCAACTTACGTACACATAGGATGTTGTGACAAATTACTAAACATACAGTTTTGAAACAGCCGCCATCTTGAAACCTAAAGTGTATCTTCTGAAGGTGTTATATTTAAATATTAATGTGAATACATATTTTCCTCTGCAGAAGTTATATGCCTCTTCTTGGATTTGTAGTATAGATATAAGAAAACAATTACGTACATGCTGACATTTGCAGAGGCTGCCATCTTGGATCCTACGGGAGTTTTCTTGTCGGATTTCGTTCTAAAATAACTTAGGTAAGTACGCTTTCTCAAGCGGTATGTTTTTTTTTTTTTTTTTTTTTGCTAAATATAGTGAACATTTCTTTTGGAACTTGCAGTACATAGATCCCAAAACAATAATTTAGGAAATGTCGCCATCTTGAATTCTCAATGTCTTTCTGGTCAGGTGATTTTGTATTCATAGCGTTCAAATGAATATGTACGTTGCCTATATTGTTACATGGCCCTACGTCAATTTGTATTTGTGTGACGCAAAACTAGCTACCATGTACCGCCATTTTGCAATGCCGCCATCTTGGTTTTTAAGGTATATTTTCATGGGGACTCGTACTAAAATAGTTTCTGTTGGAAACTACTATCCCAGTTACCAAGTGCCGTGCTTCTTTTACGAAATGCAATATTTTGTAACATCTATGGTGTATTGAACGTACTCTCAAACCTAAAGTCATAAATTGACTTAGGCGCTCTGTAGGCTGTTACAAGCCAAAACCCACGGATATTTTTATTCTCCTAATAGAGCATTATGCACTCCCTTAAACGGCATTAACTCATTGAATTCCCCGCTTAGAGAAAAAAGTTATGCGCAATTTAAAAAGTATCTTCGAAAAATTCTATTCCGCCATTTTGAAACTAAATTTCATGGTTTGGAAATATCATTATGCCGTTTTGGACCTAATTTGTAAAATCCTTATGCAATTTCTATTTAGTCTGATGAATTTGAATATATTTGGGTCAAATGTGGCCTTATGGTGCTAAGTTGAAATTCTGAGTGACGTGCCGTTCATTTATCGCAGCATACACAAAATCGTCGGGCAGAGTTCTCTTTCGAAGGCTGTCAAAACCAAACCAGAGCTAATATGGGCAAAATAAAAAATACGGGTTCTTATATTTGTCTAAAGATACTGTATACCAAATTTCATTACAATCGGAGATGGTCGGGTGTAAAATTGCATTTTCGCTGTACGATTTGCCATGGATTAACCCAAAAGTTACTTGAGTAGCTAAAGCTGGAATGAGTTCAAGCTATTTATGATCAGTAGTGATTTTGTATTACACCATTTGTTTCAGAACTCGTTTGCGAAAAATAAATCATTTAAGAGCCCTCACTACTTCTCGAGCATGTCAGATTTCAGTGTTCTGGGAGCGGGGAGAAGGGTAGTGTAGGTGTGGCCATTCGTCTGTCAGTCGAACTCGTCCTGTAGTGTTTCCACTTTGCATTAAATATCGTTATCGGTACTTAAACATTTTCCTCTTGTTTTGTCATTTGTTAGGAAAATTCTACCACATTCTCATAGGGGACGTATTCACACAAAAGATACTACAAATTTCTTACTGTTCTTCTTGCAGATTTCGTACAGAACGTTAACTTTCTTGTCGAATTATTTTTTTTTCCTTTAGACAATTCTTTCATATCAGATATGGTAACCTTGAAATTAGTTCTCATCAATAAAACGTGTAAATTTCGGTTATAAGTTTTCTTTAAAACTTTTCACTGCTTGAAAACAATCATAGTGAACCTTCCTGACATCCCTACAGACACTGATCTCAGCATAAACGATGAATCCTATACTTCTGGGACAGTTTACTGCAATACTTCCGCGATGCTTGAATGACAATGAAGTTGCATTGTAGTCGACTTCGAAACTACCCTGTACTCTGCAACAGCGCTAGAGATATGAATAAGCGACATACCACACACACACAAATACACACACACACACTCTCAACGTGTGAACACAGGTTCTTCTTAGAAACGCGCGCGCAGACTTTTGATACCTGCCGGACAGATAGTAAAATTATTCCCGCACTCCACAGTCCATTGACACGGTTTCCAGCTGTGGAGGAGACCTTTCAGTTTGTCAAAAAGATGAAGGGACTTCATAATGAGAACCGCTATGTTGCGTTTCCTGAAGATTTGTTTTTTAGTCTCCCATTGTAAGAAAGCATATGCCCTATGCAATTTCAGAAACGTATATCACAATACTTCACACGCAAAAAATGCTAATACAGTGGCGTCACTAAAATATTTTGTTTGGGGGGCTGAAGATCTTTTGGGAGGCATACTCTCCAACAACCCAAAAACTCTGTTTAGTATTTTAGAATCATCTTCAATCAAGGACACAATGAAATTCGCTTTTGGGCGAGGGAAGGGGGGGGGAGAATATTGTTGCTGCTCTACGCTTTCATATTTTTGTTATCATAGTCATGTTTATTTGTTTCACTTTTATCGTTGCGGAAATGCACATTCTTGTACTTCATCGATTCATTCAGATACGAGGGTCACTACGAAAGTTTTGAGATACACATTGTTGTGGCACAGTATTTGAATTCCAACAATTGCGTTTGGTAGTGGTATCCAGAGCGAAGAAGCGAAGCAAGTTTCAACTCGCCTCGCTTATCGGCATGGCCGTATCGCCTTCACTTGTTTGTTGATGTGAGCAGTATTCGGCTGTCTAGAATGAAGCTCGAAAGGGATCATTTTCGGGCAATGATCCTTTACGATTTTAAAAGTGGTTTGAACGAGACACAAAGCCTTGCCCGTTTGCAGGGGGAATTTGGGTACCTTGCTCCTTCCCGTGCTACAATTTTTCGGTGGTTTGGTGAATTCAGAAGAGGCCGGACATCGTTTAAAGATGAAGAGAGAGCTGGACGTCCGGCAACAGCTGTGTCAGATGAAAACATTGCCGGTGTGGAACAAATGATTCGAGAAAATCCTCGAACAACTTTCAAGAACATCGAATCTACAGTGAACACTGGATCGCCAGCAGTAACAAAAATTCTTCATGATCATCTTCGGCTCAGGAAGGTTTCATCTCGTTGGGTGCCTCACACTTTGACTGAACACCAGAAGCGCATGCGTGTGGAATGGTGTGAAGAAATGCTTGCAAGATTTGATGGAGGCAATTCTCGACGCGTCTCTGACATTGTTACTGGTGATGAGACTTGGATCTATCAATTGACCCTGAAAATAAACGCCAGTCTACAGTTTGGATCTTTCCAGACAAAAATTCACCCACGAAAGTGAAGCGACCGCGAAGTGTGGGAAAGAAGATGGTCGCAACTTTCTTTTCCAAATCTGGCCATGTTGCAACTGTTCCACTTGAAGAACAAATGACTGTTAATGCTGAGTGGTACACCACTGTATGCTTAACAAAAGTGTTCCAGAAGCTTCGGGAACGGCGTCCAAGAACTGGATTTCGTGGGATCCTGCTTCATCATGACAACGCGTCCGCACACACGGCCAACATCACAATTCAGTTTTTAGAATCTACGGAGGTCAAACTTATGACTCATCCACCGTATAGCCCTGACCTGGCCCCGTGTGATTTTTTTTCTATTCCCCAGGATCAAAGATCGCATGCGTGTCAAGAGATTTTGCAGCCCTGAAGAAGCTGTAGTGGCTTACGGGAATGAACTTTCAACATTTGAAGAAAAAGACTGGCAACACTGCTTCCAAAAGTGGTTTTCGAGAATGCAAAAGTGTGTACAGCGTAATGGTGAATACTTTGAGAAAATGTAAGTGTTAAATTGATTTTAAGTATGTAAGTTATTTCACATCTCAAAACTTTCGTAATGACCCTCGTATAATCACGCAATTTTCTTCTTTCTTCATTTCCTTCTTTCCTTGATAGTTATTTTTCTTAAAAATACTTCATGAAAAACTTCTTTCTCAGCAATCTTATTTTTATATTCGACTTCTGACCTGCCTGAAATAGTAATACAATAAGATAAAAATAGGCAATAATAAATAACATATAAAATTTCTTAAAAGTTATCCATCTAAAATTTGCCGCATGAGATAGTTTATAGTTGAGACCTCACCTTGCGGAAACTAAGAAGTAAAGGAATGAGAAGTTCAGTTCACATAATATTTCCAAGTGAGAAATACGATAGAAAAGCATAATTACGTCCAGTGGGGTATTTACGATTTTGTTTCGGAAGGGGCTTTCCTAACTTTCGGGTGGGACTTTGCCTGGAAATGTGAAAATTCTGCAAGATATTTCAGTTATTTTATTATAGTAAGATTTCAGGGGGGAGGTTAAGCCCGGAAGTCCCCCTAAATACGCCACTGATTACGTCATAATCATAATAGCTATCGCTTTTCTCAGCTAAATCTAACACATCAACAAGTATCTGTAGTCGCTCGCCGAAGACTGAACTTCACATTGAGAACTCTATACAGAACGCGTTGCTGTTTGTTGAAGCAAAAAGAAGACAACCCAATATATCATGAGTCTACTGATGGCGTGTTAGAATCTTACTTTTGAAGTAAATTTCTCAGTATATAACGTATTTTCAGTGTGAGATTTGGGAGGGGAGCTTGGAAGAAATTTCCGGGCTTTAACCCCCCAAATAAGGCCTAGTGACGCCACTGTACATATAATCGTCTTCTGAAAATCAAAACGAAATTAGGTAAGTAAATATGTATATTTTTAAATAAAGTGCTTACATACTGAACTTGCATATAATAAAAAGTCTCATATCACAGAAACAGACACTTTGTATTGGGTCCATAATTTCCCTTAAATGACTACATAGTAAACAACAAGATGAAAAAAAAAGACACATGCTCAAATTGGTTATATTTACATATTATCCATACACTGAATAACTTACGTTTCGATTCTGTTTCTTTTCCCATCTCCTCTCTCTTTTGCAGGTACCGTAAGACACGGTTACTTTGCACACGATTTAAGGAATTTTAAAGAAAATCGCATGTAACTTAGAAACGTAATGATTTAGAACACTGTATTTTAAACATATTATAGCTAGATATGTGTGGAAAACATTCGTATAAGTTCATTAGTAAACATTCAGTATGACCATAGTTCAGGGGCGGATCCAGGGGGGGCGATCGGGGCGATCGCCCCCCCAGAAGAGGAAACGTTTTTATTTTATATATAAATAAAATATATAGTTTATTTTTTGACGCCCTTAAAAGTAGCTCTAAGTAGCAGTATTACAACCCACCGCCCCCCCCCCAGAAGTCCGTCCTGGATCCGCCCCTGCCATAGTTACTGAAATATAAACTTTGGTGAAAAGTAACCCCATAGTTGGGGTCACTTTGCACAACATACAAAAAAAGTATGTTAACATACGAATATAACGTTTCTGTGCAATGTTTTCCCTTCAGAATTTATACATTTTACTTTCTATACAAAAGTGCATACAGTTTACAAATATTGATATTAGAACGAGGGTACTGGTATCGATACTAAGTATGAATTACCAATATTTGTGAAGAAAATTATGTATTTTCTGGTACCGGCACAGGGACTACATTCTAATAGTTCAGCATATGTCCCACATAAATGCCAACTCAGGAACAGAAAAAAATCCCCGTGAACTGATTTGCCTGGGTTATTCCTTATACCCAAGAATATCATCCCAACCGTAATTAGTGGAAGATTTACGGAGTTTGAGACTTTCAGGCTGAAGTCCACCCAAATTGCATGATTTCTTTTTCAAAAAATCTAATGCTAATCATCGAGCCGTTGACAACCCTAAACTCGGGCCGAGCAGCTATGAACATGTTTGGCCGACGCTCTATGAGTTTTAACAATTTTTGGCTCAAGCCCGAATACTTGTTCCTCCGGAACTCAAACCCAGAACCTCGTGACCGATGTCCTTGCCTCCTGAAGACTCCTCGAAGACCGAGATCGACAGTCAACTAGTTTTAAGTATTTCAGTCCAAACCGCCGACCTTTCATGGTTATACACAATGTTATAATAATAATAATAATAATAATAATAATAATAATAATAATAATAATAATAATAATAATAATAATAATAATAATTAGTAATAGTAGTAGTAGTAGTAGTAGTAGTAGCAGTAGTATAATCATCATCATCATCATTGATAATTATACTGTCTATGTAGGATATTTGAAGAGAGTACTTGGAACTACACAGGGTTTAGCTCAAATTGGCTTGTTTTGGCTCGACTCGACTCGAAACTTGACCCAAATTCGAGTCGAGTTGGAACAAATTTTTCGAGCCGAGTTTTCGAGTCGACCTCAAAGATATCTGTTTCAAGTTGAGTCGAGTTTCAAAGAAAACTCGCTCGTGCCCATCCCTAAGTATTACAGTCTTCATTGATAAATCAGTGGCCACCCCTAGAAACCTGGAACGGTGAAACGGATGTCAAATCAGGGAGTTTCTGGGGCAAACTTCTAATCTCCATACGTTGTTATTTATCATTATACCCATTATTACAATTTTGGCCTATTATGATTTGAAGCTAATTGAACTTTCATTCTCATTTGTGAAAATTGTATTATATGGAATATGATTACTTATCATCATTAACAGGAGATGGGCAAATATGGTTTTTCAGAGAGAAATGGAAAGTTTCGCCAATAGGGACTGTTGCTGCCCTGATATTTCTGATTTACTCTAGCAGAATTATAATCATTGATAATATTACCTCTGCCTTATATTAGCATGTTTCATAGTAAAATATATAATACTAAAAATTTGCAAAATACAAGTCAATTACATACTATACAGTGACCCTGGTGGAATGAGTGGTTACGTTCGTCGCATTCTAATCAGTGCTTGGGTTCAATTCCCTGTGGGACACAAGTGGTTCGTGTCTCACGTTAAACTATAGATCCCGTCCTTTGGACGTCATCATAATCCCATAGAAGATAATGGCAAACCACCATGGGCTCACCTTGTCAAGAGATATTCGGGTTAAAGACCTACTTTCGGGCAGAACACTCATCATCATATAATGTTCATCGTTAGTTGTCTCCATTTTTTAAGTTCCGTTTTCTTTCTACATCACTTCAAGTGCAAGACTTTTTTTTTTTTTTTTTTTTGCGCTAGTAACCTCACCTTACGATACGTACAAGTAAAGTGAGACATCCACCAAAAACAAACAAAAAAAAAAAGAAAGAAAGAAAAAAAAATAGCTGCAGGCACGTGTAATGTTAGATGCGTGGTATTCGCAAAAAAAAAAAAAAAAAAAAAAGGGGTTTTAGTATTTGTTGCCAGGGTAACTCTATTATCACTGGCATGGTACTGTAACTTATCATTTAATATTAGCAATGTCCGTTGACAAATACTAGCCCGGTTTCTGAAATGATGTTCGGGAAGAGAAACCGAAGTCAAATAGCAGTAATAGGTGAGACAATACCAAGAATGTATCTGCAGCACACCAACAAAATGTACTCAAAATGTACATGCCTATTTGTGAGGTCCTAGAAAGGATAATGACTCCAGCTTTCTGAATTTCTCGTAACCTTCTTTAGACCACCTGATTTTCTAGTCAGTAAAGTGTTTTTCCGTTGATTTTCCCTCAGTGATTTCGGTTGCTACTTTGCCACAGAACCGAGAATATTCAGGGCCGGCGAGAGGGGAGGGCAGGAGGGGCCAGAGCCCTGGGGCCCGAGGCCCCAAAGGGGGCCCGGCGGCCGAGGATAAAGAATTACTAAATGTTGTATATTTTTACTTAGTTCGCTTCCAATCAGTGCGCTCTTTGTGTAACAATTTTTGTGTACTGTGGTCTTGCAAAGAAATGACAGATGACAGAGCCAAGAACAAGCAGCTTCACTAGTCCAACGATACCCAAAAGATTTAGGAGATGATCTTTCTGATGAACTGCATAGCCTGAAATTGATATATTCGGCCAATTTTGGTGAGAAAACGCTTTCACCATGGGATCTCCTAAATAACATCAAAACTTTGAATCTAGAAACTTTATTTCCCAATCTGACAGTGGCCCTTCGTAAATTCGCCACAATCCCTGCTACCGTTGCTAGTGCAGAGCGCTCTTTCTCTCCGTTAAATAGAGTAAAAAATGTTTTACTCCCTACAATGTGTCAAGACAGATTATCAAGCTAAGGCTTGTTGGCAGTGGAGACAGAACTTATCAAGTGTACCAAACTGGATGCTCTCATTGATGAATTCGCCCTGAAAAAGGCCAAAAAGGGAATTTTGTTGTAACTATACGTAGAAAAGGATAAATTGTAACTGTAACAGTTGTCTAGTAGTAATACATATAATAAATTTCTCCTACAGACAATTACTATTAATATCATATTATTAATCACACTATAATTAACTTGAGCAATATTTCATTGAAGTAACTAAATTAGGCCTAGTGCCTCATGTCTCTAGTTAAGGAAGACTAACTGCATAGCTTACTTCTATATAATTATTTATAGCAACAATTTGTGCAAAGATTTCATTGTACAGGGTAGGTTGGATGGTTGAGAACATTTACTTTCTCAGCTTTTATTAACTATTTAATATGTTCTTTTTGTATTTCCTTCACAAATTAGTGTGTTTGAGCATTAGGGGAGAACTTTTGCTATTACAAATAGATAAGTTACTTTTTTCTATATTTTGATACCATTATATTTAAATATATAATTTTTTTATTAATTTTAGTTTTGAAGCCTTCAAAAATCTTAGAACCAACAAGTATAGGGTCTAACCAAAATCATAAATAGTGATTTTTTTTTTTATAGCGAACAGTGAACATAGGCTAGGTTCAGAGTTCTTATTATTCACTTATTTGGAGATATAGCAATACTGTTTAACATGTAAATTAAACGCATTAATGGCCTAATAAAGAGTTCAAAATAAGTCTTAATGTTCATTTTAGTTTACCTCCGTCCAAAGTGGTAAGTACGTAAAAAGTCATTTGAGGGGCCCGGGATTGCTCAGCCTCTGGGCCCGCGACCGCTCTCGCCGGCCCTCAGAATATTTATAAAACAAGAATGCCCTTCTGATAAGGATTGTGAACAGGGACGTACTCAGGGGGTGGGTCCTGGGGGTCCGGATCCCCCTGAAATTTCGACTTTTGTATAAATTTAGCCTAAGTTTAGGGGCAATTTTAGGAATTTTGATATAAAATACTCTCATTTTGAGTTTGGACCCCCCCGAAATAAATTCCTACTTACGGTACGCTACTGATTGTGAATTATGCCACCACCCCCGCCTACTTTACAATTTGCTTTCAAGCTCTTTACTTCTTTCGCATAGGCAAAGTATCAAAATACTTATAGTCTTTACTGATGAGTGATAAACATAACAGTGATATACTTGATAAAAGAAAGACAGAATTTTTATGCTGAAGACGTCCAGTTGATAGAAAAGCCATCAACATTTAGGGTATTCGGTGCACTAAATTACAAATCAAAATCTTAAACTAACAACTTATCTATAATAAAAATTTAATTAAAAATCTACCCAAGTAATGAATGAAAAATTAAGAAGAAAATTTTGTCAATAGTTTCAAAATTTACAAATGACATTTAACTTTGTTCGTTCCCTCCAGGCAGCTAAATTTTCGCCTCGATTTTTCTTCCTTCTTGCAGAAAGATAAAGGCCGCTCTTCTTCCTTTTCTGAGATGGCATTTTCCTAACGATTACTTTCTTCAAAGCTGCACAAACACAGTGCGGAAGCAAAACAAAAACACACTATGCGTTCGCCCTGGAATTCGGAGATTGCAAACCTACCAACAGAGGAAAGGATTCCCGAACGTGACATAAGCAAGCAGCCGATTTCGAACGAACTGAACTCGTATTTCGCGCCTCCAAGAAGTTGAGTGAGGCAGACTGCAAGGAATAGTATCACTCCGCGCTGACGTCAGAAAGTGGGTGGGTCTATGCTTGCAGCAAACGCCGCCTATGCTGGCTAGATTTTTTTTAACGTACCATTTTCTTTTTTACGTAATAGTTTTGCTAATATGCATTCAAAATAAATTTTGATTTCAGGAACGTTTAGCAAAAGGTACAATCTACAAATCCCTGTTTTTACTTTTTCTTTTACGCAACAATTTGTTTCTCTGTTGAAGAGTAATTGATAGACAAGCTATCAATTCGATATTTCATTAATACTTTTATTAATTAAAGTTATTTTACCATGCTTATTGGAGGAAAGAACTACAGACAACTGTTACATACAATTTAATCTATCTAACAAAAAAAGAGCATAACGATATCTCACATGATAAGAGAATTAGAGCGAAAATAGATTACCATGGATTCAAATGGCAATAGCGAACTTGGACAGAATGCAATAACTCCTCAATTTCTGACCGATTACGCTCATACGTTCCTCCTTACGAGACATTGTATATAAAATCAGAACCGGTTCCGGACCCAGATCTCAGGAACTGGATCCAGGCCTAGATCCGAAAAACCGGATCTTCTAGAACCGGATCCTTTCAGAGTCGAAAAATGGTTCCACCAGGAACCGGTTCCGGCCATCACTAGTATTTATAGCTAGAATATTTACATCCTCCAAAAGTAAACGTGCATCAAGAAATTCAACATCGCTTATAAAATACCAGATAAGTGATACCAGTTTTTTAAAGGTGCTAAGAATTTGATCTAATCGAAAAGGTTGGATGTACGCAATAATTTTCTACTAGTTTGCCTTTCTTTATGTCCACCTAGTACAAGGCGAAAATTTCTAAACAGCCTACGGTCCCCTCTCTACAGTTATTACATGTATGACAAGACAACATTGTGTATTTGAATGAAGGACAAGCAAATTGTTTTACATGTAAGATATACATATAAGATTACATATAAGATTGTTCACGTAAATAACAATGAGAGCATATCACTGTTATTATAAAACATAGAAGAATTTCTTTTCCTTATTTCACATCATTTCCGACTTCTTTAGACCGAAATAACACCTCGGAAATGATGAGGTCGGGGGTCAAGAAAATCCAAAAACTAAGGATTTCTTTTATGGGGTTTAATCCATGTGATGTGAGTAGACAACATCGATACCACAAGTTTTCTAGAGATTCTTCCAGTTACTCTTTCCCTTCCTACTACCAATTCTTCCATCATAATTCATGTTTATTTTCTTTAGCATACTTGCAGGACATCAAATTGTTAACTTTAATTATTTTATAATCTGGATGTTGCATGTTGTGATATCAGTACACACAAGGGTTGACGTCCAAAGGTAGCCTGAACTTGATATATAAATGATTAGAATATAAATATTTGCTTATTTCTTAGACAAAACTGATAAAGGTTCTTTGAATAAGGTAGATGTGGGTAATTTTAGCACGCTAAGCTTTGAACAATCACTGTAAAATCCTGAGCACATATGTGGTAATAGTTGCATTAGACAGTTCGATATTTCAAGCTTATACAACAAAAATGTTTGTTCCTTATACCAACAGCTAACGCCTTTTAAACACTCAAAGGGTAAACGGCTCCTGAACGGGACGTGTTATCATCTGCATGATCTTCAAATACACTCTCAATAATTAGTCAGGTTTCTAGCCTCAGCAAGCCATTATCACACTTCACATCTCTCAACAACTAGTGTTTCATGGTTGAATGAACTTTCTCTTTTTCCTGAAATCAGCATTGCAACCTTCTGTCTTAAGATAAAAAAAAAATTAAATCTAAATATTTAACAGAATAAGGAGATATCACTAATAAATTTAATTTCGAGAGTACACTAAGTAATACGAAGTATATCGCACATAATCTTATTATTAACTTCCTAGTAATGATAGGAGACAAGACTTGAAACTTAAGACTTTTATAAGATTCAGGAGTAGTAGTTAACTCTTGCAAGTGACATTTTTCTTGACTACCTTCTCAAACGTAAATCAGTTTTATCAAAAACGACTCAGGAGATTCTGCTTATATTTCATAAATAAATACAGTATTTAAATCCAATAACCCAAGAATAATGTGTAAAACAAATTCTTATATAAAAATATGCAGAAAAGGTAATTTCCTGTTAGGGCTGTTTTTTTCTCTCTCACTCTCTAATACGGCATGCGATTTTATTGATACTTCCTTCAACTTGCAGAAATAAAATATTCGATTTTATTAAAATATGTGTACAGTTATATTCTTTATCGTATTCAAACAATCCTCACTTGTTGCGACTGAAAATAGTAGGGTAAAGGGAACAAACACCCCAGACTTTGGGATTTCAATATTTTAAATAACATAATAAGAAAATAATTTTCTGTGAAGACGTTCGCCAAAATTGCTAGATTTTGACATAGTAAAGAGTATAGTTTGTTTATGGCTTAACAAACATCCCAATGCATGTGGTTAAAATAGATCAACCCCCCCTTATTCTCCCGATATTCTGAAAGTTATTTCCGCGATAACTTTCGTGAAAAGTATTCGCTTTTGAACAACGTAGTATATATATTGCTTGCGATTTAAATTAGTGAAGAATGGGGATAATCTTGGCCTAGCCGGCATAATGTGGGACGTTAAACTGAATGAATTATGACAAAGGGACGTATATTTCCACTGCAATTTTTAACTTTTAAGTACGCCAATGTAGTGGTAATAATTTATACACTACCATTACACTGCCAGTCCTAAGCCTGGATAAAGTGTGAAGGGAAGTTGACAATTGCGCCTCGAGGTTGTAGCCTACTTAGCACAACCTACTAGTAGACAGCATATAATTTACCGTGACATTTTATAAATGACAATATCGCATGTGGATATTCTATAAATGACAATGTTATAAATTCATGTGGATATTCTAACCAGCAGTATTTTGCCTAAGATGTGTTAACACACTGAATAATCTCTTGAAGAAACATCCAAAATTAAGGGTCCAACATCTGGAAATTCCCCCCCCCCCAAAAAAAAAAGACTGTTTTAAAATGTTAAATTACACTCGAATATTAATCTAGCAAACAGTAGGAAATATTTTTCATACTACTACTTCTAATATTATTATTATTATTATTATTATTATTATTATTATTATTATTATTATTATTATTATTATTATTATTATTATAAGCATCGCCGATTTTCTTCCGACAGGTCTTTTTCTTTTTTAGTTTAATGTTCCATGATTGTGCTTCGAGGCAGTGGCATAGAGAGGGAGGCTCACCCAGCTCGACCCCCCCTTAGTGCCGTAATATCGAATATGATTTTGCATTCTTATTTGTGATTCCGATGTTTTGACTTTTTTTTAAATATAATTTATCATCACAAAATGTATTTTAAAATCATGTTCAAAAGAATAACTTCTTCATTCTTGATTGATTTTAAACTCAAGGAAATTGTAGCAACTTTGAGGCATCAGAAATAATATACTACAATGCACATATTGCTTTTTTTTTTTTTTTTTTTTTATCGAAAGTTACCATTGAAGAGACTTTCAAGTGCCAGCGGGATGACCTACCTAGGATTATCCCCATTCTTCACTAATTTAAATCGCAAGCAATATATATACTACGTTGTTCAAAAGCGAATACTTTTCACGAAAGTTATCGCGGAAATAACTTTCAGAATATCGGGAGAATAAGGGGGCCTTGATCTATTTTAACTACATGCATTGGGATGTTTGTTAAGCCATAAACAAACTATACTCTTTACTATGTCAAAATCTAGCAATTTTGGCGAACGTCTTCACAGAAAATTATTTTCTTATTATGTTATTTAAAATATGGAAATCCCAAAGTCTCGGGTGTTTGTTCCCTTTACCCTACTATTTTCAGTCGCAACAAGTGAGGATTGTTTGAATGCGATAAAGAATATAACTGTACACATATTTTAATAAAATCGAATAATTTATTTCTGCAAGTTGAAGGAAGTATCAATAAAATCGCATGCCGTATTAGAGAGTGAGAGAAAAAAACAGCCCTAACAGGAAATTACCTTTCCTGCATATTTTTATATAAGAATTTGTTTTACACATTATTCTTGGGTTATTGGATTTAAATACTGTATTTATTTATGAAATATAAGCAGAATCTCCTGAGTCGTTTTTGATAAAACTGATTTACGTTTGAGAAGATAGTCAAGAAAAATGTCACTTGCAAGAGTTAACTACTACTCCTGAATCTTATAAAAGTCTTAAGTTTCAAGTCTTGTCTCCTATCATTACTAGGAAGTTAATAATAAGATTATGTGCGATGTACTTCGTATTACTTAGTGTACTCTCGAAATTAAATTTATTAGTGATATCTCCTTATTCTGTTAAATATTTAGATTTAATTTTTTTTTTATCTTAAGACAGAAGGTTGCAATGCTGATTTCAGGAAAAAGAGAAAGTTCATTCAACCATGAAACACTAGTTGTTGAGAGATGTGAAGTGTGATAATGGCTTGCTGAGGCTAGAAACCTGACTAATTATTGAGAGTGTATTTGAAGATCATGCAGATGATAACACGTCCCATTCAGGAGCCGTTTACCCCACTCAAAACAGAAACCTTACAAGAGGTGACATTGTCTTACAGGATATAGGCAATTTCACCACAATATTATTTGCAAGTGGGATATCCAATTAACAAAAACTAATGAAGCAAACTTACGTTAGAGTCCGCACAGTATCTACATATAAACTTCAAAATTTTAGTCCATGTTATAAATGAAATTACAGAAATGACTGCTTATTTTTACTCTTTTTTAATGAATATAAACATATTGGATGTTACATTAGTAACTATGTATCTTTAGTCAGTGGCGTAACTAGTTTTACTGCACTCAGGATCGATCGATCATCGATTTACTCATACCCACGAATTTCAGCTGCTGCTTTATTATATATATATATATATATGTGTGTGTGTGTGTGTGTGTGTGTGTGTGTGTGTGTGTTACTTTTATTAAGAAACCTAAAGTTTTTACCTATCTTTCACTTAAGTTATCACTATTGTCCGGGTATCGCCCAGTGGGGATCCAGAAAGGGGATGCGGGGCTCGCGCGCCTCTCCATGGGGAGTAAAATATATAATTTAGTCCCTAATGAAGCACTTGTTCAAAGGCTGTGGAGAACAGTTTTAAAATTTCTCTCAAAAGGAAGATTCTGAGTGCGTTCTCCACTCATTGCAGATAATGTATGCGTTTCCAGTTTCATGGTAATCTTTGAGTCTCTCGTGTTGAACAGCAT